>NC_135967.1:33780735-34094901 GCF_053455715.1 Rhinoraja longicauda | reverse complement strand
ATCGAGCATAGACACATCCAAGATGGGTTTAAGGATCAGGTTGGATAAAAAGAGGTGGGGAAAGCCATTAAATAGAGATTAGATTCTGTCTGCAACAAAGAAAATACTAATGATATTCAAAATTGAAGTTTAATTTTGTAGGATCACATCTGGCAAGTATTATGTTCCTTGAAAATTCTTCGTTTCTGATGAATATGCATATAATTCTGAAGGTACCAGTATCCCTCCAAGCATCCTTCATCTGCCCACTCTCTCATGTGCTGTGAGTCACTGGATGTCACATGCCTCTACTTCCTCAGAAGACTGAAGGATTTCAGCATGTCTCAAACGACCCTTGCCAATTCCTACAGGTGCACCATAAAATGCATTTTAGTGAGATGCATCACAGATTGGTTTGGCTGCTGCCCTGTGCAAGGCTGCAAGAAATTGCAGAGTTGTGGACTCAGCCCACCTCTCCCGCATTGATAGTATCTACACCACACTGCCTCGGGAAAGCAGCCAACATAATCAAGGACCACTCTCACCCCAGTCATTCCTTCTTCCCCCCCCTCCCCCCCCCCCCCCCCCGCTTCTGCCAGGCAGATATAAAAGATTCAAAGCACAGATAATACCATCAGATTCAAGAGCAGCTTCTACCCTGCTGTTAGCAGACTGTTGAATGGTCGTCTTATAAGCAAAGGATGTATTCCTGAACCCCCAATCTATCTCTCTGTAGCTGTAACACTATATGCGCATTACTTTGATTGTATTCATGTGTGGATGTTGTACATGGATAGCATGAAAAACAAAACTTTTCACCATATCTCGGTACACATAATAATAATAGCAAACTATGGTGGCACAGCGGTAGAGTTGCTGCCTTACAGCACCAGAGACTTGGGGTCGATGCTGACTAGGGGGTGTTGTCTATACGGAGTTTGTACATCTCCCTGTGACCATGTGGGTTTTCCCTGGATGCTCCGGTTTCCTCCCACACTCCAAAGACATACAGGTTTGAGGTTAATTGGCTTTGGTGAAATAATTGTAAAAATGTCCCTAGTGTGTAGAATAGAGTTAGTGTATGAGGTGATCGCTGGTCGGTGCGGAGTCGGTGGGCTGAAGGGCCTGTTTCCGCACTGTATCTCTAAACTAAACTGAATTAAACAAACAAACCAACAATAACAGTATTTATTTCATAGTATCTGCAGAAGGGGAGCGGGTTCTGCAAGCAATGCTTTGAACGAGTAAAAAGTGAAGTGATTAGAAGTTCAGAGGTGCTGCAGTGGACTCAAAGACAGGCTTGTAAGGGCCCAGGTAACACAGCTAATTCTGCAAAACACAAACTGCTCATCGGTTCAGGCGGCATCTGGGGAAGGAATGAACAGGGGAGGTTATGGGTCAAGACCATTCTTCAGACTCCAACACTTTGTGTTTTGCTCAAGATTCCAGCATCTGCAGTTTCCTGTGACTGCATGTAATTGATGAGTAGCTGCTACTTGATTGCACTGTGCACATCACCTTCCATTATTTTCCAAATGATTGAGAGTGGACTGATTAATTGGAAATCAGCTAGGTTACTGACGGATGCCAGTATCAAAATTACACTAGCAACTTTCCCAGGGACACTGTTATTTTTGGAACACAGGTTTTCTGTGCCATATCCAAGTTATTGTCTGGTCTCGTAAGCCTTTACTATATCCAGTACTCTGGGCCATTTCTTGATATTACGTTGATGAATGAATTGGCTGAATTCCAGCGTCTATGATGCTGGGGATCTCAGGAGGGAATACTGCCTTGCATAACCTGGTCATGTTATTGAATTAATCGTAGTATTTATCTGTCTGCAGCCACGGAGGTGAGAGGATAAATACTCTTGTCTCTTCACATGACATAAGAGTTTTATTTTGGAGGTTACCTCCTGCAGACATGCTGCAAGGTGTCATTGGTGTGCAATTTTTGACTGAAAGATTTTTAAGTCTAGCTTATTGAAATTCAGGGTACTTCTTTGATGCTTGTGTGCTGTGCCCTTGTCTTTTTTTTTTGCCTGTTCTGCTAGCTGCTCTTGACATTCAGGAAAAATAATACAAAATACTCAAGAGACTTCTATTCAAGGTAGTTGACTTAATTGACTAATCCAAGCACGTTGTTATTTACCTTCAGTTTCCCAGCCTGCGTTGAGATTGCTTTCAAAGAGTTCAATCTCATCTTTAGCACATTACTCCTATTCTACGTAAAGTTAATACCAATGACTTCTTCAATGCTGTGCAAATGAGCTGATCTTCTAAACGTTGTGCAAATAGACAGTGAGCTGACACGTTTCTTATTGTGGAGGAAAGAACTGCAGATGCTGGTTAATACCGAAGATAGACACAAAATGCTGGAATAACAGCGGGTCAGACAGTATCTCTGGAGAAAAAGAAAGGGTCGGAACCCTTCTTCAGACTGAAAGTGGAGTTTGGATTGGGGGGGGGGAGGAAAATAAACCAGAGGGGAGAAAAGGCCAGAACAAATCAGGGGTGGCAACAGATGACCTCAGGAAGGGTGGAGCCCATAATGCCCCACTGTTGATTGGGGAAGGCTATGATAAGAGGCATACAAGGATGTGAACAGTGGAACTGTAGGATGACTAGGGTGGGACGGGATGTGGGGGGGGGGGGGGTGGGGGGAGGATAGGGGATATTGGTCCAAATGGGTACAACTGATTGCAGGAAATTTCAGGGCCTTAATGCCCTCCTGTTACTTTGTCTGACAAATTTCTTCTCAAAACACAGAAAGAAATACTTTAGTGCAGTTGAAAATAGGTTGAACCAGTGTGGAGCTAAACTTCTCGCTACCTCCTCTTAATAGCCAGCAAGAAATTCCATCCCTGACATTTCATCATTATTGGTGCTCACAATGCGATTCCTGCATGAAACTCACCCCAGTAATATCTATTTTTAGCTTTCTAGGATGATCTTCAGCCTACTAATCTGAAAGACAAAAGTTGTTTATTCACAGAATATCCAGTTGTTAGGTTCCCCTAAAATTATATTATTTAAAGAGTCGAAACTCAAACTTTGTTTTGTTTTTGCCAGACTGTTCCACTGAACTCTAAAGCCTCACCACACAGCTCGCACACAAGACCAAATCTTTCTAACATCTCTGGACTCAAAACTAACTTCCAAGGTAATAAATGCAGAATATGCTGGAAACATTCACCATGTAAAGCAGAACTCATGAAAAATAGTTAACTTTTCAGATTAAGAAGCATTTTTCGGATATTGCTTTGGACAGCTTCAGTAGCTTGTGCTGATCAAGGGAAACCTTGTCATTTCTCTGCAGAACCCAACAATGCTTTTAATGCTTGTATTTAATAATGGTTCTATTAGAAGTTCATGACCACACTAATACCTCAGAAACCAGAGTCCAAACCTCATGCTATGCTACTTTACTAGTAGTTGAAGCAGAGGGGTGGGTTTCTACTCTTTTTAAACTAAAAGCATACGAATGATGTTTAACTCTGTTTTGTCATTCTGGCCTTAAAACGATTGTCGGCTGCTTTAACAAACACTTAGTACATTCTTAAAACATTCTCTTGACAGATATTTTAACATAGCTATTAGTCTTTTCATTTAAATGTAATGTTACAAACCATATTTGTCCACTAAGCTCACCAAGATTAATTTCCAAGCATAAATTTCTAACGTCACAGAAGGCACAGCAAGTATGCTTTGACTAATGACAGTGGTCACATATTGCCTTCGTAGTAAAAACAGAAAATGCTGGAAATACTCTGCAGATCAAGCCTCATCTGTCAGGGGAAAAAAAGAGTTAATGTTTCAGCTTGAAAACCTTTCGTCAAAACTGTGATAGACAGAAAAGAAGCCCATTATGCTGTAAGGAGGGCGGGAGAGATGGTGGGAGAGAGGTCTGAAGAAGGATCTCGACCCAAAACTTTACCCATTCCTTCTCTCCAGAGATGCTGCCTGTCCCGCTGAGTTACTCCAGCATTTTGTGTCTATCTAGGAGAGATGGATGTTTCTAATAGGGTAAAACTGGGGATAAGCCATAAACATGGTTAACTAGTCAATGAGTGAATGGAAATAGTAAAGAGCGTGAGCATCGGCAAATAAATATAGACAAGGGAATGTTGGAGTTGTGAAATGCAGAGCAGGAAGATGCTGGCCACAATGGGCTGTGCATGTCCTCCACTTCCAAAGGAAAAAAAAAGAAATAAATTAGTTGAGCTGATATAATGAATGATGGCTGATATCAACAGAGAAATCAAGTTACCTTTTTCTGTCCAAAAGGAGAAGGGAACAGAAGTGTGGGAAATGGATGAGGTGCAGCCAAGGGTTTTGTTAAAAGTGTAGCAATGAGTACTCCTATGGCCCCAAACTATGCCTTTCGTTTTGTGGGATATGTGGAACACTCTTCCTTTACTACCAACTACCCTCCTTCTAACGGCAGTTTCTCTTGCTACTGCAGATAGTCCAACACTTATACTTTCATCTCTTCCCTTCCTACCGTCTGGAAACACATACAGTCTTTCCAGGTGAAGCAGAATTCACTTAAACATTTTCCAATTTCAATAGTGCATTTGCGTTTCACAATGTGGTTTCCTCTACACTGGCGAACCAAACATAGATTGGGTGAACCACCTGTGCTCAGTCCACTGAGCCAACCATGAACTTCCTGTTTCCTACCATTTTAATTCTCCCTACCACTTCTACTCTGACCTATCAGTCTGTGGCCTCCTGTTCTATTACAATCAGGTTCACCTCAGTTTCACATCAGAGACATCACCTCTTTTCCCCCCACATCCTCACCCCTCACTTCACCTTTCTCTCCTCCCCAGTTCTGACGAAGGGTCTTCAACTTGAAACATCAACACTTTCTACAAATGCAGCCTGACATGCTGAATCTTTCCAGCAGCTCTGTTTTTTATTTTAGAATCACAGCATTTGCAATGGAAAAAAAATTTGCTTTGTTTTAGTAACCTGAGCTTGATTATCAGCATTTGAATGGTTCAAAAATTTATCATTTCAGTAGAGAAAGATAGATATCCTGTCAAAACTGAAATCATTAAATCCCCCATGTGTTTAGCAGTGCCTACCATTTAAATTAATCAGTGTTGAACACTGTTCTACAAAACCCATGTGGCTCATTTTGGCAGTGACCTGTACAGGACGTACAGGGTAAATGGTAGGGAATTGAGGAATGCAGTGGAACAGAGGGATCTGGGAATAACTGTGCATTGTTCCCTGAAGGTGGAATCTCATGTGGATAGGGTGGTGAAGAAGGCGTTTGGTATGCTTGCCTTTATAAATCAGAGCATCGAGTATAGAAGTTGGGATGTAATGTTGAAATTGTACAGGGCATTGGTGAGGCCGAATCTGGAGTATGGTGTGCAGTTCTGGTCGCCAAATTATAGGAAGGATGTCGACAAAATGGAGAGGGTACAGAGGAGATTTACTAGAATGTTGCCTGGGTTTCAGCACTTAGGCTACAGAGAGAGGTTGAACAGGTTGGGTCTTTATTCTTTGGAGCGTAGAAGGTTGAGGGGGGACTTGATAGAGGTTTTTAAAATTATGAGAGGGACGGACAGAGTTGACGTGGGTAGGCTTTTCCCTTTGAGAGTGGGGAAGATTCCAACAAGGGGACATAACTTCAGAATTGAGGGACAAAGGTTTAGGGGTAACATGAGGGGGAACTTCTTTACTCAGAGGGTTGTGGCTGTATGGAATGGGCTTCCGGTGGAAGTGGTGGAGGCTGGCTCGATTTTATTATTTAAGAGTAAATTGGATAGGTATATGGATAGGAGGGGATTGGAGGGTTATGGTCTGAGTGCAGGTAGATGAGACTAGGTCAGGGAGAATGGTCGGCGTGGACTGGTAGGGCCGGACAGGCCTGTTTCCATGCTGTAGTTGTTATATGTTATATGTTATATCACAAATCTGTACAAAGATCTGAGCTAAATTTAAGGATTGCCCCAAAAGAGTGAATGCTGCTCTGCAGTTCCTTAAACTATTATCACTCAAACAATAGAGGAATCTAAGCTTCCCAATTTGCTAAACCCTTTGATCATAAGGGTAAAATTGTTTGTAACAATTTTCAATAATAACACATCAACTGAACTGCTGCCTTTATCAGTACAAATACTATCAAGTACAAGACTTCAGCAAATATCTCTTGGTGCCAAAGTTCCACATTTGCTGACATATTCTGGTGGGCAAATCCAACATGGCTGTGCCACATGGGGTTCAGCGATGGAACATGCACTTGCTGGAGTTTCCCAGAGGTTACACTGGAGAACCACCTAGTGGAAATGGACACAAAATGCTGGAGTAACTCAACAGGTCAATCACCATCTCTGGAGGAAAGGAACAGGTGATGTTTTGGGTCGAAACCTTTCGTCACCTATTCCTTTTCTCTGACCCGCTGAGTTTCTACAGCATTTTATGTCTATCTTCGGTGTAAACCACCATCTACACTGAAGATAGACATCACTAGGAGATTGTGTGTAGATTCCTTCCTACACACAATCTCCTAGTGGATCCTGGACTAGTTAGCCCTGGTGCAGTATCTACTGGCCTGGGGAATTTTACGACAATGAGAAAAAAATTTAAGATCAAACTAAGTTTGCTTTTTTTAATTATTTATTTTCTTTAATGGTTTTTAATTATTTAAGTGCTTTCAGATGATTTAATTTGTTTTAAAATAGTTTTTCAGGCATTTAATTAATTTTTGGTAGTATTTGCTAATGACAATTGTTTTTTTTAGCAGTGAGTGCAGGCACATTCATGCTTTCAAAGCACGTTTACAGCATCAAGGGCACAATATGGTTACAATTTTCCAATGCTGTTAATTTTAGATTTTCATATATAGTCTGATCGTTTTAACAATGGGCAAAATACATAGCTTTATGAAAGTAAACCTTAAAGATTTATTTCTGTAATGTAAACTGGATATTTGTGTTATTATGGTCATGTGCTTTTCCAATCCATGCAAATGTGGACAAAGCTGATACTCTCTCTCACATCTCTCTCCCCTTCTCATTGTCGTAAAATTCCCCAGGCCAATAGATACCTACTTAAGAAATTTGAGGAGGACTGGGCCATTTGGCTCCTAGAGGAGCAGCTGGTTCTTCTCTATTGACCAAACATCTCAACTTTTCAAAATAGAGAATTCGAAAGGTTCACCATCCTTTTAGTGCAAATGTTTCTCCTGAGCTCAGTCCTTTCTGTCTACACCTTATAGCGACTGTGACCCCCCTCGTGCTTAATTCCTAAACCAAGAGAAAAATCCTCCCCATAACAACCCCATCGAACCTTCTACGAAATTTTGCTTGTTTCAGTGAGGTCATTCATTTGAACTCCAAAAGCTAGCTCATTCATTCAGTGCCATCTCTGGAATCAGTTAAGTGAAGCAAATTATTAGGTCGATTTACTTCACAGGAAATAAAAATGGAGGTACAGGAGGAACATGGAACAAAAACCCAGGTTTTTGGGATTCATAGGTGTTATTTGGCCCTATCTGCTAGTACCTCTGCTATTGTGCCTACTGACAAGTTACTTCTACTCTATACAGTGCTAAAGAGGCTCATGTGTGCATTAGATGTATCCACATATTGTTTTTGTCCATCACATTTTAGCATTTAACATAACACTTAGAGTCATAGTCATACACCACAGGAACATGCTTTTTGGCCCAACTCATTTATGCCAACCTAGATGCCCATCTATGCTAGTCCCATTTGCTCAAATTGACTCATATTCCTCCAAAACTTGCATTGCACCAGAACCATATGTGATATAATCCAGTTGCGTGCATACGTCAAAAGAAGCCCACCATAAATCTGCTGCAAAAACTATTGACAGAATTGCAGCGCAGATTTCACTGTCCAAAGCATCCAAAGATTATTTAATACCATACACAATTTAAATAATTGATGAATTATATTTTAAGAAATTAAACCAATTAAATAAATTTATGCTTAAAGTATTTTAAATAATTATGCACCATACAAACAATACACAAATAATTTAGCAGTCGACTTAGCAGTTTAACAGTCCCCTGAGCATGATTATCTATGAACATTTGGGAAATATTGTGCTAATATTTCAGCACAGTTTATGAAAATACTTAAACAACATAATGAAATTAAATTTGGGAATACTGTGCCTATCCTTAGTGCCCGCTATTAACCTGCCAATACTCTTCTTCAACTATGGTTTTCTTGGTTTGAATCAGCACCC
The DNA here is from genome assembly GCF_053455715.1 of Rhinoraja longicauda. Lineage (NCBI taxonomy): Eukaryota > Metazoa > Chordata > Chondrichthyes > Rajiformes > Arhynchobatidae > Rhinoraja > Rhinoraja longicauda. The sequence continues at coordinate 34,086,685 of NC_135967.1, read as the reverse complement.
TGGGGGATGGAGGTGACGATTCCATACAGCCATGTGCTTCACTTCCCCTTTAAGGAGGTGGTTAGTTATGGTTCTCAGCATGCTATCACGTCGCACACAATCCAAGCATCACGAAGCAGTGTTCGTTGTGGGTGAGAGCAGGTGCTAGAAATAAGACACATTTCAGCTGAGTTTTTCACTGCCTCCTTGCATGCTTTGCATGAGTCAAGGAACACACTGGAGACGGACATGAAGAGTATTCTAGTTTCTCCTGCATATTGTTTCAGCAATGATTGCCTGTGAATGGCACGATGATTTTCATAAAGGTTTCTCTATAAGTTATGACTTTCTCATTTTGTCTTGTGTATTCTGTATTTAACTTTTCTCTGACACTGAGCAACCATGGTTCTTGCTGTCTTTATAGTTGATGCTTTATTGCTAGAAGTGCTGAAAGTGTCATGAGACACTCATGCTACAATGGTTGAGCAATAAAGAGCAGCATTAAATTCTGATTCCTGGCCTGCATTGAGTTAGTTACTTGAAACTATTTCAGCTCAGATCAGGCAATGGGGTATTACATTTGGTCAAAGACACCTCAAAGGAGGGCAGATTCAAGTTGACAATGATAAGCCTCATGCTTGAAGAGCCCACTGATTAATGTCCACTGGACATAGTATCATCGGATGTCTGGATTTTAACAATCCTGATATATTTTGGAAAGGATGTTCTATTCCATTGAATTTGTGCTAAATAATTAGACCTAATCCTCAATCGACATAATCGTTGCTTCTGAAATTTGGGGAAGGAAGGGAACTGAGTTTCTCCATTTTCTCATCACGTTCCCTGCTATTTTAAATACCATCCACGACTCTTCATTTGGTATTTTGCTTCACGACAGTTACTCTTATAATTAGTGTCTTCATGCCTCTTTTTATCTATCAAATAAACAACATTTGATTGCTCCCTTTTATCTCTGGCTGGGGTTAATTTTTGATTGTACAGTGGTATGAAGACAGGAATAGCAAAGTTGTGGTGCCTTTTAGATTTCTCCTGATTTTCTTTCTTTTAATGACAATTGAAATCAACATGAACCTCGATTTAAAATGGCTGCCTTTTTGCTACCATCTGTTTCAGACTCCTGCTCAGTGAAAATGATCTCTTCTTTTCTCTTTCACTGTTCATTTTCCTGTCTCTCTCTCTTTCTCTGTCGTTCATATTGTCTTCTATAATTACACATTAATTTCTCATGTCCCTGCACCTTTTCCACCATGCATCTGAGTCTGAGATCAGCTGCTCAATGCTAGTTATGAGTTTCAGCCTGTACCTAGTATTTGAACTTCTTTCAAACAGTTGTGTTGTTTCTGAAACCCCTTTAGTGTGTGGCAACAGAAATTTCATAATGGATTTAATGGGCATGCATACACGAATGGAAACCCTAGATTTTACATCAGGATCTCACAGCATAATTCATACAATAAAAATGCAATGTTGGGTATAAACTTACCTGCAAAGGGCACAACTTGAAATTGTTTTTGTTTAAGAATTGCCACTTTGTAAAACCTGTATATTTCTATTATTAAAATTCTAAATGACATCATTAAGGCCTTTATTTCCATTGGATATTTATTAGAGCTCAACCTGACTTTCTTCTAAACCCATCAATCTTTCTTACCTCTTTGAACTTGATAGATACTGTATGGAAAAAAAAATAGAATTCATTTCTAAATCTTGGTGCTGGATGGGTTAAGTAACACAAGTGCTTGCGAATAAATTCATTCTGCTGGCATCCCACATCAGGTAAGGTTAGTTATGGGAGGTTCTAGCTGTCTTTTTAAAAGCATATAATGACAAGACAATCTGGAAAGAAAAGCAGAAGCTATAATTACACGACCTTATGACCGTCAAAAGATGATGTGAATTTGCATTTGTGATGCAGTAATCTCTGAGGTTTGGAATGTTCATACCCACACTCCCCAAGCAATTACAACTATATTCTCTGGCAGTCTTATCAACTCCAATTCAATGATGAACGGATCTGAAGAGTAAGCCATAGATGCAAATGTACTCACTGCTCAACGGCTAAGGCTACAGAAAACATTCCCGAAATATAAGGTTTATATTTTCAAAAAAGATTTACTGTTCTTATTTATTACCTAGATTAATGTTGTTAATTACTTCTCTTGCCTCTAAATTTTGAATCCAATTTGCTTTATCTCTGGGGATCCAGTGAGAAATCTCAGAGGGTAAAATAGTGGATAACTCCTCTGTTTTGCAGTTCCAGAGACTTGGGTTTCATCCTGACCTCTCTGTGGACTTTGAATCTTCTCCCTATGATTGCCTGAGATTCTACCAGTGCTCGGGTTTTCTTCCATGTTCCAAAATGTGCTGAGAAATTAGTTTAGTTTAGTTTAGAGATACAGCACGGAAACAGGCTTACAGTCAACTGAGCCCGCACCGACCAATGATCCCCGCACATTAACACAATCCTACACACACTAGGGACAATTTAAACTTATACCAAGCCAATTTACCTACATACCTGTACGTCTTTGGAGTGTGGAAGGAAACCAAAGATCTCGCAGAAAACCCACATGGTCACGGGGAGAACCTATAGTCAGATACAGACAGCACCCATAGTCGGGATCGAACCCGGGTCTCCGGTGCTGCAAGTGCAGTAAGGCAGCAGCTCTACTGCTGTGCCACCGTGCCGCCCTATTTAATGAATCAATTAATTGTCTGCTTTAAATTACCCCTTAATCCAAGTAAGTAACAAAAGAATCACAGGGGAGTTGATGTACATGTGAATGAGGAGAGGCTGTTTGGAAAGTGAGGTGAGGAATAGCACTGATGGGATTGTTCTGCTGGGAGCTGGCATGCACTGAATGGCCTCTTTCCCTGTTGTAGTGAGTAATTTCTAAGTATATATGAACATAGTTCTGTATATCCATCTTGCAATAAATATATTGACAAAAACACATTCATGTATGGTTTTATTTGCAAAGTAATTATTTTACAATCCCAAATTCAGATTTTTACTCATATCTATAGTTCCAAGCTATTTACAACAGCCTTCTCTCAAAATAGGATATATTTGTGAAAATTATGAAATGCCTTGCGACACTAAGTTTTGTCGTAATTTATCAGTCTTTGTCCTCATTACCTTATTTCCCCAACTTGTAATTTGTTTCAGCTTAAAGCCCTCTTCCAAAACCTCAATTCTTCTGATTTTTATTAAGAAGTTTATTAAGATATGAATTAGGAGTAGGATCTAAAGTTTGATTGTGGAGGTAGGTCCTTAAAATGGCAAATGCATTTGGAGAGGATGTTCCAAATAGCACATCTCAAGTAGCTGAATGCCCTTATACTAATGGTAAAGCAAGAGGAGGAAGAAAGATTCACAAAGGGGACAAAATCAGAGGAATTGGGTGTTTAGAAGGTCATGAACACATCGATTTACCAGTAAGGGCAGAACATGGTATCACAATGTATCTCATAATTTTCACAAAAATAAATTACTTCAGAAAAAATCTGTGCTGCAAATAGTTTCGAACTATGAGTAAGACGCTGTTTTGGGTTTGCACATTATTTCAAAATCATTTTTTTGCGGGGACGTTATCATGAGAAGACAAATATTTAAGATACGGAAAATCGTTTAAACCCAATAAAAACATTCTTTCTTCAACTGAATAATTTATACAGGATGCAACACAGACTATATAAAGCTAACAAAGCAGGCCATAAAATCCATCAAAGAAACTTTAGGAGAGTGAGATGATAGAAAGCTTTGATTAATAGATGCAATCTTGGATGTTAGTGTTGTTAATGAACATCCATAACACAGGTTAATAATAATCTACTGTTAATGAATAGACTAGTGGAAGGTGTCAATGGTTCTATTAATAAATGTGAAAACCATTGTTAGGGAATGATAGTAGAGGATATTATAAATCAATTTTTAATATGTGTAATCATGAAGAATGTTATAAACAAGTCATGAACAGCAACAAAAGGAAAGATGTTGCCTGTTGCTAAGGAATGTAGGGAAAAAAACTGCCGATACTGGTTTAAATCGAAGCAAGACACAAAATGCTGGAGTAACTCAGCGGGCCAGGCAGCATCTCGAGAGAGAAGGAATGGGTGACATTTCAGGTCGAGACCCTTCTTCAGACTGATGTCAGGGGAGGGGGGCGGGACAAAGACAGGAATGTAGTCGGAGACAGGAAGACAAGTGGGAGAACTGGGAAGGGGGAAGGGATAGAGAGGGGAAGCAGGGACTACCTGAAGTTAGAGAAGTCAATGTTCAGAACAAGACTGTTGCTAACTTGTATGTCAAGAAATTCTAAAGGTATCATTAACCTGTGCCATTGTCCCTAACAAGAGTGAATATGACTATCTCAGTTTAACATTCATTAGCAGTAACTTTGCTGAGTACCACACAACCATCATCTTCAGAGCAACCATTAAACAAAAACCTCACCAGACCTATCATAAATACTGTGGCTACATCAGCAAGTCAGTGCTGGCAAGCCTACAACAAGTGATTAATTTCTTGCTTTTATGTACAGCAGAGATCATGAGTTGCATGGGGTACTCTCCAGTTGCTTGGATGAGCAAAGTCAACAGTAGTCCATGCTGTTGGCACCATTTAAGACAAACCACATCCTTGATAACTTATCCTTGGCACCCTATCCAACATACTAAGTATTAACTCCGTCCACCACTAGAGGACCGTGGCTGCACCAACTACAAAATACATCACAATTACCTGCTCAAGCTTCTTCAAACAGCATCCAAAAAACTGCAACCTTTGCCACTAAGTTCTCACTCACTTCATGTCATGGACCATCTTTACGTAGATGTGGAAGTGTTTCACCATTACTTCATTCTCACTATTTCTAAATTCTGGAACTGCATAATGGCACAGCAGTAGAGTTGCTGCCTTACAACGCCAGAGACCCAGGTTCGATCCTGACTAAGGGCGTTGTCTGAACAGAGTTTATATATTCCCCCTGTGACCTATGTGGGTTGTCCCCTGGTGCTCCGGTTTCCTCCCACACTCGAAGAGATGTACTGATTTGTATGTTCGTTGGCTTGCAAAAATTGTCCCCAGGATAGTGTTGGTGTGCGAGATTGCTGGTCGGCGTGGACCTGGTGGGCCGAAGGGCCTGTTTCCGCACTGTATCTCTAAACTAAACTAAACTTACCTCCTTAAAAATACCATCACCAGAAGGACAGCAGCAGTTCAAGAAGATAAATTATCATCTCCTTTTCAAAGAAATTAAAACTGGCCAATAAATTTGGACCTTCTCAATGATCCCTACCTGGCTAAGAATAAAAATAAATTTAAAATGAAATGATTGCTGCACCAAGCTCGCACAGCAGCCAAAGGACCCAGGATTAGCATCATGATTCCTCACATGGTCAGTTCTGGATAAGAACTTCTGGGAAACTATTAAACCTATGGGAACTGAAGAATTTCAGGATCAGAAAGCTGTTATGACTGTTTTCTCACCCTCTACAAGGAGCTTTGCAGAGAGAAGCTGACAGAGGTAAAACATTAGGTCACACCTCTGCTCAGCTGGAAATTGTGTGCAAGGTGATGAGTCTTTTTAAAAATTCAACCCTATACCTCTGTGTAATTTTGTTTGCTCATCTGTGTGAAAGGTAACTACTCAAAGGAATAGATAACTGTTCACTTCTGAAATAACAGAACAGATAATTCTACAAAACGGCAGTCAAAGAGAAAGATAAGTGAAAGTGGAAGAAATAAATGGACATGGTCATGCAATACGGCATTTCAAAGAGCATGGCTTAAACAGCAAAAGGAGGAAGACAACTATTCAATTTTAAAGGCATTTTAAAAGCAGGAGAAGGGTGTTATGTATTTTGTACAATATACAATGTCACACAGGTGAGAAGATATTGGAAAGAAAGTTTTTTTAAATTACATTTTTGATTCCATTGTCAAAAACAAATGCAAACTTCAGGCAGCATTTGCAACATGGAGGTAACATCAGCAGAACGTTGTAATTATATCAGATATAGACAAGGTATCAAGGCTCATTATTAAGAATTCAATGCACACTTGCATCAGACAGTAGTCAAATTTAAATAGGTAGATTTTTAAATCACTTCGAATTGAAACATGGGTTATTAAAATGGAGGAGTAGACTTTCGTACTCTGTTCCCACCCCAATCCCATTGTGTGGAATTTAAAACTGTAGAATCCAATGACATTGGCATTTATTGAATGTGCAGACCAGGCAATTAATATCAGGATCCAAATGCTGAAGCTCCAACTCAGAGGGATTTCCCACTAGTTTAAATCTGTTTGCTACTTCATTTGAGGGCCCATTCTGTCCTCACTTTGTCAAATCAATTATTCTTAGTTTAGTTTAGTTTAGAGATACAGTGTGGAAACAGGCTCTTCGGCCCACCGAGTCCACACCAACCAGCGATCCCCGCTCCTCAATGCTATCCTACACACTCTAGGGACTATTTACATTATACCAAGCCAATTGACCTACAAACCTGTACGTCTTTGGAGTGGGAAAGATCTTGGAGAAAACCTACGCAGGTCACGGGGAGAACGTACAAACCCCGTACAGACAGTACCCGTAGTCGGGATTGAACCTGGGTCTCTGGCAGTGCAAATGCTGTAAAGCAGCAACTCTACTGCTGCACCACCATGCCATCCTGCCTGCTGCAAGATTACTAGCCCCTAACTGCTCTTTTCGCCACTTTGTGTAAATAGCTAATCTAGTTCAGTTTCTGGTTAATAATAATCCCCAGATATCTATATCGCGGATTTGGTTAAGTAAATCCCAGTGAATGTCAGGAGATGATAGTTGAATTTTCTCGTTTGTTATTGTCACAGCCTGGCACTAATGCGGGTGAATCTTACTTGCCGCCATTCAGCCAATTGTTGGACATGGTTCAGGTCTTTCGGCATTTGGACTTAGAATGCCTTCAGTATCTGTGGAGTCGTAAATGGTGCTGAACATTATGCAATCATCAGCGCACATCCCTCCTTCTGACCTTACGACTGAAGAAAGATAATTGATGAAGCAGCTGAATGTGGCTGAGCCCTGGACACGAAGCTGAGGAACTCCTGCAGAGATGTTCTGTGGCTGAGATGACTATGATTAACCCCCCTCCCCCATTTATCAACATGATCACAATGATTCCAGATGAAATGTGTGGGAAGGAACTGCAGGTGCTGGTTTAAACCAAAGATAGACACAAAATGCTGGAGAAACTCAGCGGGACAGGCAGCATCTCTGGAGAGACGGAATGGGTGACCTTTCAGGTCGAGACCCTCCTTCAGACTGACTTCCAAAAGGGTTTGGTTGGCATCTCAGCAATCTGCATGCTAATAAGGATCTGTCACTCAAGCTAACTGTGGGGCCCCTGTCAAGCATTCTGAGATCTTTTTGTTATAGTTTTAGAGATATTGTGTGGAATCAGGCCTTTCAGCCCACGGATCCCCCGTATACTAGTTCTATATTATCCCAGTTTTGCCCACTAGGGACAATTTACAGAAGACAATTAACCTTCAATCCAGCACGTCCTTGGAATGTGGGAGGAAACCTAAGCATCTGGAGGAAACTTCACATGGTCACAGGGAGAACATACAAACTCCGTACAAACAGCACCCACAGTCAGGATCAAACTCAAGTCTCTGGTGCTGTAAGGCAGCAACTCAACTGCTGCACCACGGTGCACTGCTTGCTAGCTCCTGGAGTAGAAATCACTGTAAGAGAAAATCTTAGGAAGGTGGCATCAATTGTATACACAAATTATTCTTATGGTCCATTTAAATAACCTATTGAGAATAAGAAATGAAGGGTGCCATAGTGTTGTCTCCTGATGGAGGGCTTGCTTTTTGAGGGTTTTGAGCAGTTTGTTTAGATGCATATCAGATTGTGAGGGGTTTTCCTAATAAGGTTAATGCTGAGGGAATATTTCCCCTTGTGGGAAAATCAAACAAGGGGGCAGAGTTTCAAAGTTTTGATGATGCATTGAAGATAGAGATGAAGGATTTCATAAAGGATTGTGAATCTTTGGAATTCCATATCCCAAAAAGCCAAAGCTATTAAAGACAGCAACAAGCAAATCTTTAATCTACACGGGAGGCTAAGGTTATGAGGAACAGATTATGGATAATCGCTGGTCGGTATGGACTCAGTGGACAAAAGGGTCTGTTTTCGCACTATATCACTAAACTAAAAATTTTGTATTGGGGTACGATGCCAGCAAAAAAAATTATATATTTTCCCAGCAGAGTCCAAATGCATGGAATATTGGCCCACCATATCCACAACAACATCAAGCGCTTACTTCAATAGTCAATCAATAGTCGTTTATTTGTCACATACACATAAATGTGTAGTGAAATGAAACATTACCCGCAGTTGAACAATAAGACCAATAAGATTAATCAATAAAAATGCAATAACACATACAATCACAAACTAACACCAAACAAAAAGAAACATCCATCACTGTGAGTCTCCTCCAGTCCCTTCTCACTGTGATGGAAGGCCACAATGTCTTTTTCTCTTCCCCTGCCGTCTTCTCCCGCGGTCAGGCTGTTGGAGTTGCCACGTCGGGGCGGTCGGGGCTCCCGACATTGAAGCCCCCGCTGGGCGGTGAAAATCCCGCGGCCTACTCCAGGCCGCGCCGGACGGTGAAAGGTCCACGGCGGGCCGACCCAAGCCCCGCGATTAGGGGCGGGTGAACACGCTGCCTCTGCCGCTGCCGGAGGTCCCGATGTCGGCCCCCACCCAGGGGCCTGTGGGCTTCCGACGTCCACGCGGCCCGCGCCGGAGCCTCCGGAGACGAGTCGCAGCCGCTCCCGCAGCATCCGAAGGCGGCCAGCGCCGCAGGTGGTGAGTCCGGGCCGCGGGCTCTGTGAACCAGAGCCCCAGGTGGTCCCAGGTGCATGGCCGGTGGTAGGTGGAGCCCGCCGGTCCCAGGTGCATGGCCAATGGTAGGCCGCAACGGGAACGGAGACACGACACAGAAACAAAGGTCGCGTCTCCGTTCGGGAGAGACAATTTTACAGTTCCCGTTCCCCCCCACCCCCCCCCCCCAAACATAACATACAAACCCTACACCATATTAAAACTACAATTCAGACAAAAACAACAAAAAACACAAAAGACAGACGGACTGCAGGCAAGCCGCAGCTGCGACGGCAGCGCTGGGATTATACTGATCCCAGTTTAACTCTTGCTTCCCCATTAGATTCTGCCTACCACACTGACTTTCCTGTCATCCATTTGCACGAAGAACAGTTTACAGTAGCCAATTAACCTAACAACCAACATGCTTTTTGGCACATGGAAGGAAACTGGAGGATCAAGCGGAATCCCAGGTGGTCACAGGGACAATATGCATATTTCGCATGACTGCACTCAAGGTCATCACATGTGGAGCTGTGAGGCAGCTGCACTAACTGCTGCACCATTGTGTCACCCATCAGTTTCAACTTCCACGTGCTGGACATCAAGGAAAAGTAAAATTTAGCTATTTAAGTTTTAGTTTTCAAATATGGGATGCAAATTTGTTAAAAGATTTTGTTGGAGTGATTCATTGTTAGTGTGTGAAAGTTGAATCTGCTAGTCTGTTGACAGATATTTCCCACACTTCTCTACACCTGATTGCTTGTCCGTGCTTGAAAGTGACACTGGTTAGGTTGGTGTGTCTCATTGGTGTTAGGTTACACTCTCTTCTGCTGCACATTTCAGCATTAAACACTCCACCAATGTCATTACTTTTTTAGATGGTTAGTTAGAGTGCTATAAACTGATAGTCAATTACGGTGGAGTCAAATTTTATTTTGTGTTTTTACAGGCAAACCCTCCTCCCATTATTGTGAATGCTGACTCCATGGATACTGGGCCTTATGTAAGTAGTTTGCCTTTATTGCCTTTATTGTTTAGAATTCACTGTGAACTGATGGAAATGGACTAACTACGCTTGAGAATGGTGAGGCTCAGTCAGTCATTTTCTTCACATTGTATTCACAATAAATTTTTTATGATGATGCACATATTGAATATCAGTTATATGGCTACATGATACTTGAGACATTGTGCCATTTTTACAACTGAAAGTGAATTTATGAACCAGTCAAGATAGCTAAGGGGTGTGCAATGCTCATCCTTACTGACAGGTCAAGTACATTTGAGGATTTGGAATACACAAATGCTTTGTGTGTAGGAATACCAGGAAATGGCTTTTTGCATTGTTTTTTATTATATGAATAGAGATTACTAACAGATGGCAGGTGGAAAAAGGTGTTCTGAAATTACAGGTCTATAATATACATGTAAGTAAGGAAAGCAATACTGCATATATTAGGTCAGTTTTCCATAATACAGGATCCAATTATTTCTTAAACAATTCCAGGTCTTTGCTGTATTTTTTCTCCCATACAAATAATAACATCCTGTATCAGTGCTAATTTTGCTTTTCACTAGTTTGACCTTTAAATTCTCTGTCAAGTTTAAAAGTTTTCCAGATTTATTTATAAAATGCAATTGATTATCTTTTTTTAACTTCTCTTCTCAGTTACCTCCAACAGACTGAAGAAAAGAGTCTGTCTGACTAACTCAATACTATGGCACTGAAACATTTTTAATTGATTAAGCTGAAACTTGTGAGTTTGAGTGGAACGGGTCGTTTACAAAATACTAACTCGACATTGTCTTCAATCAATTGCCTATCCATTTGCCGACAGAAACCTTAGGTCAAAAATGGATTTCCAAAAATCAGATATGCCTTTTTTTCCAGTAAGCCTTCCCAGAGATAGTGTAACTCCTACGGATCTAGGTGATTAGAAAAGAGCCTAGGACTCCAGAAAACGTACGCGGTTATAGCCCATTTTATTCTTGCACAAAATTATTTTCCACAATGGAATAAAATCTTCCCATTATCGCGATGGGAGCCTGTCTCTATCAGCAACCCAACAGGAGACAGGCTCTTATCATGATAAGAGGCTGTCTCAGCTGCGCATTCTGACCTCTGACAGACTGATGACTCAGCATTGAAGCATATACTCACAGTTGCTTCCTCCAACTGTAGAGTAATCTTACAGTCAAGTCAAGTCAATTTTATTTGTATAGCACAGTTAAAAACAACCCACGTTGACCAAAGTGCTGTACATCAGTTCAGGTACTAAGAACGAACATACAATGGCACACAAACATAACAGCACATACATAAACAGTTCACAGCGCCCCCTCAGAGGGCCTCAAACGCTAGGGAGTAGAAATAGGTTTTGAGTCTGGACTTAAAGGAGTCGATGGAGGGGGCAGTTCTGATGGGGAGAGGGATGCTGTTCCACAGTCTAGGAGCTGCAACCGCAAAAGCACGGTCACCTCTGAGCTGAAACCTAGACCACGGGATAATGAGTAGCCCCAAGTCGGCCGACCTGAGGGACCTGGAGATAGAGTGGTGGGTTAGAAGATTTTTGATATGGGGAGGGCAAGCCCGTTTAGGGCTTTGTATGTGAATAGGAGGAGCTTGAAGTTGATTCTGTACTGCACTGGGAGCCAGTGGAGAGAGGCCAGAATCGGGGTGATGTGGTCCTTTTACGGGTACCCGTCAGGAGTCTCGCTGCGGCGTTTTGGACCAATTGCAGGTGGGACAGGGATGATTGGCTGAGTGTATAGGGAGTTGCAGTAGTTTAGGCGGGAGGAAATGAATGCGTGGATGATTTTTTCAATGTCGTCAAATTGGAGGAATGGTTTGATTTTAGCTATGGTACGAAGCTGGAATAAGCTGGCTTTTACCACAGCGTTGACTTGCTTGTCAAACTTTAATGCAGAGTCAAATATCATGCCAAGGTTTTTGACATGCGGTTTGATTAGGGAGGATAGGCTTCCAAGGCTGCCTGTTATTGTTTTGATGCAGTCGGGGGGGTGGCGAATAGGATGACCTCATTACATGTACTATTATAATTTTCCTCGACAATGCAATAAATAGCATTCAGCATTTCCATTTCTAATCTTTACCAGAGCTATTTACTTCATAGACTTGCATTCTCATACAATATATATCCTACTCCTTAACATTTTAGGTACAGGGCCATCTTCACTGGCCTTTATCATAGCTATGGGCTTGGCCTTTGTTTACACCTCACAATAGTATCTTGGCTGGAATAGCCGCATTCTTTTAAGTGCCATCTTGCTACTGATGGATATTTAACATGACTCCCCTAAACAATTACTGAAACATATCAGATAGTTTTGCCTGATTTTCTCATTTCCAGTCCAATTGTTCCTATAACAAAAGTATAGAAAATGCGACTTAAACTGTTTTCTGTGGTATTTGTTGTATGTACCGAACATGGGAAAGCCTACTCGAGGTTTTCATTATGCTCTTATCTGAGTTTGTAATTCACCATGATTTCCTATATCTCTTCCCCTACCACCAGCATCAATATTGCCTTCCCCTTCATGTGTATAGCTATCTTTTTCCATTGTGTCCTCACCTCAGGTTTCAACAGTGTCGTCCACCCTCAGTAGCATTTCCTCTCATTCAATGCACAGGATAAACAGTTGGGTAGGTTTGCATCTCACAAGCTTGCCAATGCATCGGTCACAAACACAGTCAGCCATTTTCACTGCTCTACTTTAAGAACTCCATTTTCAATTGCCTTCACATTGCATCACAGTCCTGTTGCCTTCCCCCCCACTAAAACAAGTAGCATCAGAAACTTGATACCAATATAAATGTCTGTGGACCCTTTTGTATTTCTGCTTGCAAAGACAAATATCAGAGGTAGCATTATTAATAGATCACCCTTTATTGAAGGAAGTAAAGTCCATGGCAACTTCTGACAGAAAGCAGTTACACGGTACATTCATTTCTTACAGAAATGCTGATACCTATTATGACATATCTCCAGGACCTGTGTATTTATGAATTTTCTCAGAAGACAAGGTTTTCCTCTAGCCAACTTCATACATGGTGCTTGTTTGCTGTGGTTACACTGGCAACAGGTATAGAACAATTGCTTGTTCAAACCCCACTGGCGTGTGAATCATATCATTAACCTCAACATATTCAGTTCAGTGAGGTGAATGCTTTCCTGGGCCAAGGGTTACACATTTTGCACAAAACCACTCAAATACCACAAATCATTTTTAATCTGGAGAAAGTAATGTACTGAGATTTTTGTCTCTAAAAGTTTCTTTTTCCATCAGGTACAAGGCCGTAAGATCAGGAATTTATTCTTTTTTTTTCACATATTGCAATGTTTTGTATGCTATACAGTACTATCAAATTTAAGTGAAACGCTGATTGTGTAGGTTGTATGGGTTGCTATTTTTGGTCTGGATTCACCATGCATGTAATCTGCTCACGCATGAAGGTGCCTAAAAACAGGGTTCAACATAGGTTTGGACGTCACTCAGTTAAGTTCGATTTGCCAACCGTATGGGACTCTTAAGCAGATTCAGGTTTTCATAATGTTTCTTTCCCCACAAGTTAAAGGGATGCTGCCTTCCCTGCTCTGTCAACACAGAGTTTGAGGCCTAAATCCTTTTGCAGTGGATCTCTTTTTAATTTTAACAAGCTCCTCCAATCTAACATTGCTCAACACCCCTTCCTCCTCTCACCACAACCCCACACCCACCCCCCACAACCCCATGGTCACTTTTGAGCTCACCCAGCTTGTCCTTGTCATTTCTAACACCCCACATCTCCTCCCTCTCACAATAGCCCCTAATCTTCCCTCATCAACACCACAACTATTAATTGGTAGACCGGTCAATATATTCCAGTAGAGGAAAAAAGGCCTTTTTGCACACAAAGTACACATGACCAATTCTATTTCATATTTATATAATAGAATATTATAATGGAATATCAACTAAAGATGTGGCACCTGCACTAGTGTTACATTTGCCAACGGTTTAATGTTGCTCTTTAAGTGAAGAACAATTTCAAAGGTTCAAAGGTCAGTTTACTGTCACGTGTCCCAATTAAGGCACAGTGAAACTCGAATTACCATACAGCCATACTAAAAAAGCAACAAGACACACAAGGTATTTATTTCACAAAATGCTGGAGTAACTCAGCAGGTCAGGCAGCATCTCAGGAGAGAAGGAATGGGTGATGTTTCAGGTCGAGACCCTTCTTCAGACACAAGACACACAACTACATATAAGTTAACACAAACATCCACCACAGCAGATTCCCCACATTCCTCACTGTGATGGAAGGCAATAAAGTATTATCTTCTTCCTCTTTATTCTCCCGCGGTCGGGGCAATCAAAACATCTGCAGACGGGGTGATCGAAGGTCCCGCATCGGGGCGATCGAAGGTCCCGCGTCGGGGCGATCGAAGGTCCTGGGCTTGGAGCTCCTGAAGTCGGTCTCTGACCAGGGACCGTGAGCTCCACGAAGTTAAAGTCTAGGGCTAACTCAATTTCTAGGGCTAACTCAAGTTCTCCCATCTTACCCAGGTGGCAATTCCTGTTATTGATTGTGCTTTGTATAAAGAATTGCACACTCATCTGAGACACAGTTTTTATCAATTTATTTTCATACCCCTTATTCTACCGACGGCTTTTTTTGAAATACTGTCTCTTTCCACTTAACATCTCATGGACATTTGTGAGGTCCTGTCTTGTTCACTTTCTTCAAGACTGGGAATTTTGTGATCTTTTCTCATAACCTTCCTAGTCTTTGGAGATTAACCTAGTTACACTTCTCTGCACTTCTTCCAGGGATTAAAAAATCCTTTGTGCTTAAGTAACCAGAACTGAGATAATCAGAGTATCTGAACCAACCATTTCAGCACGACAGTTTCAGTGTTATGCACTGCTGAGCATTGCTTTGCTGATTGATACTATGCTTTAGTGCAGTAAGAATGTCCTCACATCAGACGCAGGGGGTTGAAGTCAATCACTATTCCACATGTCTGAGTGCGTAAACTACGTTACCTCAGCCAAGTACTATGTGAATGTGCCACTTCTACCTTCTAAAGGAGCTCCTATCACGATAGCAAACTTGCTGCTGGTTTGCTTGCGTTGGATTGGTGGCTTCAAAAAGATTTCATGGCCCGGACGTATTTCAGGATATTTCCTGAATATGAAAGGAGTTATTTAAATGAAAACACGAAGAACTGCAGATGATGGATTCTTGAGCAAAACGTAAAGTGCTAAAGGAACTCAGTGGGTCAGGTATCAACTATGGAGGGAGTGGAACTGTCCATTTCCTCCAAAGATACTGCGTGACTCGCTGAGTTCCTCCAGCACTTTGTTATCGCTCTATATAAATGAAAGTCTTTTATTTTGCAATATGACAGATTCCAAATCGATACCAACTTTTTCTAACACTTCGTAGGATCTTGATCCTAACTTCACCCAATTTTCATGTAATTCTAACTCTTTCATAATTTTGTTTTCATTTCCCCGGTAAGATTTTTGGGTGCTTCATTCCCAGCGGCCCTCAAAAATCATCAATAAACTTCAATACATTCAAAACTCCGCTGCCCGTCTACTCACACACACCTCGATCCGTGACCATATCACCCCCGTCCTTTATAAACTCCACTGGCTCCCCATCCCCCAGAGAATCCAGTACAAAATCCTCCTCATAACATACAAAGCCCTCCATAACCTGGCCCCATCCTACCTGACCGACCTCCTCCACAGGCACACTCCCACCTGCACCCTCCGCTCTGCCGCTGCCAATCTCCTATCCCCCCACATCCGGACCAAACTCAGATCCTGGGGGAACAGGGCTTTCTCCATCGCTGCTCCCACCCTATGGAACTCACTACCCCAAACCGTTAGAGACTCCTCCACACTCACCACATTCAAAACATCACTGAAGTCTCACCTGTTCAGTACTGCCTTCAACCACTGAAGGTCACCTCACCTTCTGTCTCCTTTCTCTGTTCATTTATTTATTTACTTATTTATCTATTTATTAATTTCCCTATGTTCTCAAAATCTCTGTAAAGCGTCTTTGAGTATATGAAAAGCGCTATATAAATAAAATGCATTATTATTATTATTATTATCATTCATTATATCCACCATTTTTGAAAATCCAACAGAAGTTAGGATGCCTCACAGTTCTGTAACTGTGTGTTTAACTGATATAGGATGCAAGTCGATACAATTTTTGTTAATCGTTTCTAGTTTACGCACATGAGCCTTTTTAGCAGAAGAAAAGGACTGTTAAGAATTTTGTAGTATCTTCTGACTATTTCAGTCATGATTGTGCTCTTGCTCATCAGAAGGTCAAGGTCACAAAAAATGTGAAACATTGATGTTTCAACCTGTAGTAGTCTCCTTGTGCTGTGGCTTACTTGATGGTGTTATTTAATTACTAGGTAGCCATCTGGGGTCACTGTTGGTGGCACCTTTGCCAACGCCAATATCTTGCAGGAAATCTTAGATTAGTCTCCTTCTGTCACTGCCAAGGGATGTGGGTATTATTAAGCAGTTATTATTCGTCCCTCCTTGACCATTAAGTGAGTGGCTGGTTAGGGCATTTCACAGGGCAATTAAAAGTCAACAACAATGGTGTGAGCCTGAGTCAGAAAGCACTAACCAACATTAGTTGGATTTGAGTTTAGGAGCAGGGAGGTTCTACTGCAGTTGTACAGGGCATTAGTGAGACCGCACCTGGAGTATTGTGTGCAGTTTTGGTCTCCTAATCTGAGGAAAGACGTTCTTGCCTTAGAGGGAGTACAGAGAAGGTTCACCAGATTGATCCCTGGGATGGCGGGACTTTCATATGAAGAAAGACTGGATAGACTAGGCTTGTACTCGCTGGAATTTAGAAGACTGAGGGGGGATCTTATAGAAACATATAAAATTCTTAAGGGGTTGGAGAGGCTAGATGCGGGAAGATTGTTCCCGATGTTGGGGGAGTCCAGAACCAGGGGTCACAGCTTAAGGATAAGGGGGAAGTCTTTTAGGACCGAGATGAGAAAACATTTCTTCACACAGAGAGTGGTGAGTCTGTGGAATTCTCTGCCACAGAAGGTAGTTGAGGCCAGTTCATTGGCTATATTTAAGAGGGAGTTAGATGTGGCCCTTGTGGCTAAAGGGATCAGGGGGTATGGGGAGAAGGCAGGTACAGGTTACTGAGCTGGATGATCAGCCATGATCATATTGAATGGCGGTGCAGGCTCGAAGGGCCGAATGGCCTACTCCTGCACCTATTTTCTATGTTTCTATGTTTCTATTAGGTATTCTCCCTTGCAGGACATTAGTGAATCAGATAAGTTTTTACAACGATCCTGTGGTTTTACAGTCACTACATGCGATACCAGCATTTCTATCAATTACAACAAACCCGTGTTGTAACAGACTTCTTTATAATGGTTTTCAATTATATTGGACTGTCCTACCAACAACTGCCCCCACGCCACTCCGGCTGCTTGCAGCGCCGGGTGCCTCCACACCACCTCCCCAGCCGGGCATTCTGCCACCACCGCCGGCCCACGCTGTTTCCTCGGTCGCTTCCAGGCCACGCCTGCCGCTCCCACCATCACCCTCGACCCTTACCTGCACTCTGGCTGCCTGTGGACCATGACCATTGAATCCGCCGATCCTCGCTTCTCCCCTGGCCGCTAACAGACCAGGGTGGTCAACTCACCTGGAATCCAGGCCCAGTTCCGGATTGAGAGTCGGAAGAAGGGTCTTGACCCAAAACATTACATAGAAATATAAAAACATAGAAAATAGGTGCAAGAGTAGGCCATTTAGCCCTTCGAGCCAGCACCTCCATTCTATATAATCATGGCTGATCATCCAAAATTAGTACCCCATTTTGGCTTTTCCCCCATATCCCTTGATTCCCTTAGCCCTAAGAGCTAAATCTAACTCTCTCTTGAAAACATCCAGTGAATTGGCCTCCACTGCCTTCTGTGGCAGAGAATTCCACAGATTCACAATTCCCTGGGTGAAAAAGTTTTTTCTCATCTCAGTCCTAAACCCCTTATTCTTAAACTGTGACCCCTGGTTCTAGACTCCCCCAACATCAGGAACATTTTTCCTGCATCTAGCCTGTCCAATCCTTTAAGAATTTTGTATGTTTCTGTAAGATCCCCTCTCATCCTTCTAAATTCCAGCAAATACAAGCCTAGTCGACCCATTCTTTCATCATACGTCAGTCCTGCCATCCCGGGAGTTAGCCTGGTGAACCTACGCTGCACTCCTTCAATAGCAATAATGTCCTTCCTCAAATTAGGAGACCAAAAATGCACACAATACTCCAGGTGGGGTCTCACCAGGGCCCTGTACAACTGCAGTAAGACCTCCTTGCTTCTAAACTCAAATCCTCTTGCAATGAAGGCCAGCATGTCATTCGTTTTCTTCACTGCCTGCTGTACCTGTATGCTTACTTTCAGTGACTGGCATGCTTACTTTCAGTGACTGGCATGCTTACTTTCAGTGATTGATTACCTATCCATGTTCTCCAGAGATGCTGCCTGACATGCTGAGTTACTTCAGCACTTTGTGTCCTTTTGTGTAACCAGCAACTGCAATTGTTTTTTTCCCCACTACATATACAATGAAAATACCTTAGTCTCGGTTATAGCGGACAATCGACAATAACAGACACCACATGCCCCACCTCCCCCAAGATCTGTGATAACGAGGGTTTACAGTACTTGCTTTCATTTAAATTCACTGGCAGTCCTGGTGGAATACAAACATGTCTCCAGGTAAAAGTCCAGTTACATGACTATTATACAATGATACTATACTTATACATTTGTCTTATTTTGAATAATTATACCTCTACAGAGAAGTAAGAAAATTTGGCGTTATCACATTATCATATTTCACATTAATTTTGGACTTGCAATGATCAACTCCCAAGCAGAATTGATAATGTAGGGCATTGTATAAATCAAGAAATAAGCATTGAGGTACTTAAATAATTACAGAAGATTTTAATCTACATATAGATTACACAAAGCAAATTAGTAATAATAATGTAATAAATTAATTCATAGGATGAGATTGTTCCTAGATTAATATGTTGAGGAACCAACAAGCTAATTTTGTGTGATAATAAAAGGTTTGTTAATAATCCAGAGGTTAAGAGGCCTTTTGGGAAACATGGCCATCACATGATAGAATTTTAATGAAAATAATTTAGTTTAGAGATACAGCGTGGAAACAGGCCCTTTGTCCCACCGAGTCTGCGCTGACCAGCGATTAACTTACACTAGCATAACCTGCAAACTAGTGACAATTTACAATCTTTACCAAAGCCAATTAACCTACAAACTTGTACTTTTTTTGCAGTGTGGGAGCACAATGCACACGATCACTGGGAAAACATACAGACATAGTGTCTGAATAGTGCACCAGTGCATAGTGCAAGTGTAGACAGCATCCGTAGTCAGGATCGAACGTGGGTCTCTGGCACTGTAAGGCAGCAACTCTACTGCTGTGCCACCATACCAATATGAAACTACTGTTTTAAATCGAAACAAAGCCTACTATATTGGTATAAGATATAGCTTTGCCATGGTTGTCTGGAAAATATGTTTAAAAGTTTGATAGTAAACAATGGCTAACATTTAAAGAATTAATCCAATAGATTATGAATAAATATTATTCCTTTTTAGGCACAAAAAAAAGCAGAAGTGATCCTGCTCTGGGGAACAAAATAAGTTAAAGATCAACAACTCTTATCAGCTATAAGAAAAGGTTGATCTCATTGATATTTACAATATTCTTGCAGGACTGGAAAGGGTAGACGCATGGATAATATTTATCATGGCTAGGCTATTTTGCAGCTGAGTTCATTTTCTTAAAGTAAATGGTTGGCTGTACAGAATGGCAATAAGCAAAAGCAAGTGAATCCTTGCAATTGTTTTTGCAAGAAGGCTTTGGAGACTCAGTCACTGAACATATTCAAGGCAGAGATAATAGGTTTTGTTTAGGTATTAAGGAACTCAAGGAATATTGCTGGTGCAGGAAAGTTGCATTGAACTAAAAGATCTGTTACGAGGCTATTGAAAGAGGGACAGATACCAGAGGCCAAATGGCCTATTGGTGCTTCTCCTTCTGATGTTATGTTCTAAAAAATACCATTGGAAGAATATCCACCCCCCAAATGATGGGCACCTATTTGGTGAATGCATATAGTTTTAAATATATTCTGATTTTTTTTTAGCAGACATTGGCTACTTGGTTCAAAAACTACATCCAGGAATGTGACTGACTGGTTGTTTGAAAGGTTGAAACTTATTTATTTATTTCCTTCCTAGGCTAATGGAAGCGATGGAATGTACAAATATGAAGAGATAATCCTGGAACGTGTGAGTAGTGTAATTTGGCTCTTCACGTGATTGGATAATAATAGTTGCACTTCTTTCACATGGGATTATAGTAGTGCTTTCTTATAGAGGTGTTTTTAATGCTGGCCATCTGGCAGAAATTTAACCCAATGGGCAGTTGAAGATGACCAGTTTACCTGCTACTTCTCAGCTATTCCCAGGTTCACCCTGCAAGCTTTTGCAGACAGATAACATCATTAAAACATCATTCCCACCATTTAGACAATAGACAATAGACAATAGGTGCAGGAGTAGGCCATTCAGCCCTTCGAGCCAGCACCGCCATTCAATGCGATCATGGCTGATCACTCTCAATCAGTACCCCGTTCCTGCCTTCTCCCCATACCCCCTCACTCCGCTATCCTTAAGAGCTCTATCCAGCTCTCTCTTGAAAGCATCCAACGAACTGGCCTCCACTGCCTTCTGAGGCAGAGAATTCCACACCTTCACCACTCTCTGACTGAAAAAGTTCTTCCTCATCTCCGTTCTAAATGGCCTACCCATTATTCTTAAACTGTGGCCCCTTGTTCTGGACTCCCCCAACATTGGGAACATGTTTCCTGCCTCTAATGTGTCCAATCCCCTAATTATCTTATATGTTTCAATAAGATCCCCCCTCATCCTTCTAAATTCCAGTGTATACAAGCCCAATCGCTCCAGCCTTTCAACATACGACAGTCCCGCCATTCCGGGAATTAACCTAGTGAACCTACGCTGCACGCCCTCCATAGCAAGAATATCCTTCCTCAAATTTGGAGACCAAAACTGCACACAGTACTCCAGGTGCGGTCCCACCAGGGCCCGGTACAACTGTAGAAGGACCTCTTTGCTCCTATACTCAACTCCTCTTGTTATGAAGGCCAACATTCCATTGACTTTCTTCACTGCCTGCTGTACCTGCATGCTTCCTTTCATTGACTGATGCACTAGGACACCCAGATCTCGTTGAACTCCCCCTCCTCCTAACTTGACACCATTCAGATAATAATCTGCCTTTCTATTCTTACTTCCAAAGTGAATAACCTCACACTTATCTACATTAAACTGCATCTGCCATGTATCCGCCCACTCACACAACCTGTCCAAGTCACCCTGCAGCCTTATTGCATCTTCCTCACAATTCACACTACCCCCCAGCTTAGTATCATCTGCAAATTTGCTAATGGTACTTTTAATCCCTTCGTCTAAGTCATTAATGTATATCGTAAATAGCTGTGAACCGGTAGACAGCCAGGAGCCGCCCAATCTCTGATGTCTGGCAGACACTCTGAAACCAAATGGAAATAGACCACGGCATATAAATGAATTCAAGGATGAAAATACAACAAAGTTCACGCCTCGATTGAAAGCAATCCTCCAGTTTTAGTCGCCCATTTACTGATTATTTGAAAAGTGTATTCCCACACATTGGACAAATATCCTGATTCAATTGTAATATTACAATTCATGGGATGAATGAAGAACAATGCTTTGCAGAGCTCTGCTCAGATGGATGATGCACAGGCAACTCTTTTGTCTCTAAATCTGTTTTGTTCATTAATGGTTCCCTTGTAAATGAAAGTACACAATCGTTAGGGCATAGTGATCACTAATGTGTGCCTTTATTGATAGATGGAAGCATATTTCTGACCCTTAGATATAATCAATATAGCCACACGCATTCATTTGCTGACCTATTGATTTTTGACAAGGGAAATAGATCCTCTAGTCTCCCCTTATTGTAGTCGCGAAAGAAATACTAATGGTCTAGTGGAGACTAGATCTATTGTTCAATTCCTAAATGCCAAACGTAGTGGCAAAGTAACTAAAACTGGACCCTTCAGCCAGCACTTAGTATTCAGAGGGTGTTCTCACCTGTGGGTATAAGATTAGATTTACAACCCTAACAATGCAAACTGAAACAGATTCTGCAGGAGGAATCACAGTGAATCTTTTAAAATTGGCTAAATGCCATGCTGCCTGGGAAGACTCACCTACAGAGATTAATGGATTATTTCCAAGAGCAAGAGGAAAGATGCATCTCAGGAATGGCTCTCACTTGTCAAATGCTCACATGTCAAGTGCTGCAGGTTGAAGAAACAGGGACATCACCAGCCCTCACAGTTATTATTGAATCTTTGCACTCATCCTTCCCATATATTTCCCATGGTTATTTTCTTTATGGCTCAACATTATATTTTTTATACACGTTTTCCCATTACCAGTAGGTTCACAGATTTAGTTTTCAATGCAAGCTTTCTTTTTCCATATCTTATTTGGCTTAGTAGTGATCCTTCATGATTAGTAAACCATTTGTCATTCAAATTTGGATTTCCAACGTTACAATAAAACTGCCATTAAAAAAGTAAAACATTTCAAACTGCAAAACAAAATATATTTGAAATATTATAATTTCCACAGTTGATCAGGTGAAATCAGAATTTTGTTCTCGAATCCACCACCCTTTGTGTGAAAAGGTTACCCCTCAGATTCCTATTAAATCTTTACCCCTTCACCTTAAACTGATGTCCTCTGGTCCTCGATTCACCTACTCTGGAAAAGAGACTGTGCATCTACCCGATCTATTCCTCTCATGATCTTATACACCTCTATAAGATCACCCCTCACCCTCCTGCGCTCCAAGGAATAGAGTCCCAGCTTACTCAACCTCTGCCTATAGCTCTAACCCTCTGGTCCTGGCAACATTCTCATCAGTATGATACACTGCTTTTCAGCTTATGAGGTTAGCACCTTTACCTGAGTATCATATTTTAACACTGAACCCAACTAAGGGACAGATCTACACCAGGAATTCCCCAGGCAAAGTTTATGGCTAGAGAAGGAAATAGATGTGTATTTTCTTTATTACATATGCACTGCTTCCATCTGTGGAAAATATGTCGTATTCCATCAGAGTTTAACCCCAATCCAGCAAAAAGATCCCAATTATGTTGAAAGAAATCTTGTAACTCGCTGTGTATAGTTGAAGTGAAGGTCCCCTAATTCACATTTAGAGGATATATAAAACATACAGCAACGCCATTTAGTAATCTAGAGCATCCAATAGGAATTTCAGGAAAATGTCTAACATTAAATATTGTGTATATATACTCTGCAACAGCAAGGTGCAGAAGTGGACTTGGAAAATGCATATTTTCTGGGTCCGTACCAAGAAAAATATATAAAAGAGCTGATATTAGAGCATTTTGTTATAATGTAACCCCAATGCTACATTGCAACTGAAAATTATCTTGAATCTGATGCTTAGCAATCCTTGAATCAAAATAATTCATCTCAAAGTCATCTCATATACATGCGAAGTGACTGGCTTCAATGTGGTCACAAACTTAAAAGTTACAGTTGGCATTTATCCTAACCTAGTTCACTTCAAACTGCATTTCCTTGATCTCTGTGCTGTTGCTTTATATAGTAGCTTCAGTGTTGACTCAACAAGTCAGGGCTCAGCAGGTATCGTGCTCAGGTACCCCTTTTGCTAATTGTTGCAAAGAGCACCTTCAGGGCACACAGAAGCTTTACAATAACAGATTACAGGATTACACATTCTTCGGTTTATGCTGCATGCCAAAGACATTCATTTATATTTATGAACAACGAACTGAGAACAATTTAAGTATTTTTTTTACCCATTTGCTGTTTTTATTCTAGAGATGGTTTATATTAAATGATGTTCCAGGTATGAGCTAATTCAAAAGAAACCAAATGCCATCAAAGTAATTAATTTGTAGGTTTGAGAATCTTTGTACGGAGATATCCTTTTCTAACAGATATTTGGTAAACCCAAGTGTCCAGTGAGTATAAATGTTTCTGACTTAGTATGAGTGTATACAATAATGGTGGAATGAACGTACCATAGGATTATGGGGAATAAGTATTTGCACACATGTATGAATTGGCAATAATAAATTATGGTGTGGGACACCGCCTTCCAATACGCAATCAAGGTGTGGGCCACAATGTAATAAAGGATAACCAATATTGTCAGTCCTTGTTTAATAGGGCAGAACACTCCACTAATCTTCAGTCACTGGAACTGGATCATAAAAAAATTATAGGAAACCTTGAGCTTCACTGTGATGCTATGAATTGAATCCTGAGCCTCAGCTGGCCTTAGTAACCAGGACTTGAATTTGATTTTAACTGAGTGATGTTGTTCTGTTGCCAGTTGATTGATTTATTGAGTTTTGGTTGAAATCAACAATTGATAAATTCTGTCCTTTTGCAGGGTAATTCAGGCCTGGGGTTTAGCATTGCTGGGGGAATCGACAATCCCCATATTCCAGATGATCCAGGGATTTTTATTACCAAAATTATCCCTGGTGGGGCCGCTGCTATGGATGGACGACTTGGGTAACGAATTAGTAACTTTCAAAAAAGCATTGTTCAAGTATATTTATTGTTGAATAAGATACCACACCGGCTGCTGCATTGTGAGGTACCTCCACTGTTGGTGGCTGGCTTTCTGTATTTCTGTATTGCCCCTTTGTTAAGCAGGTTAATTGGTAGTGACAATTGAAGCTGGGTGTTGAATATAGTAGGGTTCAATCATAATGTTCATTGGCATCTGAGGATGACCCAGCTAAAGTAATAGCGCAGACAAATACTATAGCTTGCCAGAACTGAAAAGAATCAGAGTGGAGAACATCTCCATATGCTTTGACAGTTACTGCATTGGAGTTGATTTACTTCCATTATTTGAGTCCTTCCGCTTTCAGTGTGCACTTTAACTTCAGTTCTCTTTCATGCTATATTGGAGTTTCTTTTTTGCCAGATAATTACTATATAAATTTCTCTTTTCATCTTTGTTGATGAGAGTTAGAAACGTTTTGAATTGTTGAAATAAGGCATGTGCTTTCTGATGTCTTCTTTCTTTTGGGCGATTGTTGCAGCCTAACATAGTAAGCAATCTGACATTTCTATCTTTGTTGATTTGCGGGAACTGTTAACATTTATCAGCATCTCATTTATGGTTGCAATAAATATTTCTATTTAGTTCGAAAGTATGCTTTATTCATAAATGATATAGTAAATGCATTCAGGCCATGTCTTTCTATACATTAGTTGTCAAATCAATTCAATACATTCTCTTATAATGCATAAACAACACTGAGGTTTCCTTAAATGATACGCTCAATAGATTGTGGTCCCTCCCCCAGAGCCTTTACAGTTAAGTATAGGAATGTGTAACTACAACAGCCTTATGAAAACTGCATCGGTTTTTTTGTCAATAAGATACTGGAATCTTAAGTTTCCAGTCCTCTTACATTGTAAATCATTGTTTTGTCTTGTTAGAATCACAGTGGGAGATTTCTTTCCCCTTTGCACTGCCTGTGAATAAAGAAGAGAAGAGAGGAAACCTTTTGTTCCCAGTGATCAGTGTTTTGAGTACAGCGGTCCCACAGGAACAGTTTTGTTTTGACTTCTTTGGCCCATAAGCAAAACCATTGCCAGTTTTGCCTAGCACCAAAGTAGAGGCGCCAGTTCATGGAGCACCTGATTATCTGGACCCACAACAAGGAAGTGTACCCATATTTTTTACGTTCTTGATGTGAACAATATGAAATACACTAAGAACTCACAATCTTTGAGAAGCCTCTGAAAAAACATAATCTCTGAGAAGCCTGTGCACACTGTCATGTTTTGCCTAAATCTGGATCTATTTGTTGCACAAATTTAATCTTGATTATGTCCGTGTTTCTTCATTTTTATCACCTCAGCTTCATATATGCATTATGACTAACTTTGTAATTCTGCATTCTTGTCAAATAATTTCACAATTAATCCTTGATATTCATGATAGGCGAATCTGGACCACTCATGAGAAATAGAAAAAAATAAATCTTGGAGGGATTTACAAATCACAGTTGGGTCAGATAGCATCAGTTGAGGGAAATGGACAATCGATGTTTTGACTCTCAACCTGAAATGTTGAATGTCTATTTATTTCCACAGATGCTGCCTGACCAACTTAGTTCCTCCCGCAGTTTGTATTTTCCTCCAGATCCTGGCACCTGCAGTGTTTTGTGACTCCACTCATTGGAAATGTTTATTCTGTTTACTCAGAATCATATTATTGATTGCTGTTTGTACTTTCAGGGTCAATGACTGTGTACTACGAGTCAATGATGTGGATGTTTCTGAAGTGGTTCACAGTAAAGCAGTGGAGGCACTGAAAGACGCAGGGCCAGTAGTTCGACTATTAGTCCGCAGAAGGCAGCCAGCTACTGAGGCTGTGTTAGAAGTGAATCTTTTAAAAGGACCCAAAGGTAACATTCATATTGCTGAGTCCATCTGAAGAAGCTGATGTGATCAGTGGTTTTACAAATTTGTAAAGGAACAAAAATATGCTTTCACTGACTATTCATCTATCCGCAGAAACAAAGAAATGGCTTCTTGTTATTTTACTATAGTATAATCTCTAGAGAAATGTAATAACATTTCTTGAAAAGCTCCACTGATAGTACACTTTCAGAGTCTACTCTGTGATATTATGGTATTGGACTTCTTCCAAAATATTGCCAATGAATTTTGCACACATAACATAAATAGTAGCTCATCGTCCTGTGCTTCACTAGCACAAACAGCACCTGGGTTTTCATATTCTTAGTAACAAAAACATTCTCAGACCCATCTGCAACACCTGCATTTTCTCCAGACACAAGGCCAGGCAATCCAGTTTCTGTAATATACACTCCGTTACTTCCAGGTTGTACTGTACATTGCAGAAACAAGGAACTGCAGATGCTTATACCATAGATTTAGTTTAGCCCATTGTCACATGTACCGAGGTACAGTGAAAAGCTTTTGTTGCGTGCAACTAGTCAATGGAAAGACAATACATGATTACCATCGAGCCATTTCCAGCATAAAAATACATGATAAGGAAATAACGTTTAGTGCAAGGTAAAGCCAGTAACATCCAATCATAGATAGTCCAAGGGTCACCAATAAGGTAGATAGTAGTTCAGGGCTGCTCTCTGGTTATGGTTGATTCAGTTGCCTGATAACAGCTCCCTTTTTTCACTTTTATTTCTCTCCTTATCAACACCCTTTCGTCTACTTTACAACCTTTCATCACCCTTGTCTCCCTTTCATCTCTAGCGTTATGGAGGTGTATAAAAACACAAGAGGAATATATCGGTAAAAGCACAGTCTCTTGCCCAGAGTAGGGGAATTGAGAACCATTTTCTCCTTAAATGATGCGTTCAATATGCTTTTGATAGGCTGTTGGCAGGTTCACCCCCTTAGTGTCCAGTTGCAGCAGCACCTTAGACTGTAGTTCCTTCCCCAGAGAACCGGAGCACATAGGTTTAAGGTGAGGGGGAAAAAAAGTAATAGAAACCTGAGAGGTAACATTTTTACACAAAGGGTGGTGTGTGTATGGAACGATCTGTCAAAGAAGGTAGATGAGGCAGGTATTATCGCAACAGTGAAGAAACATTCAGACAGGTACATGGATAATAAATGTTTAGCGGGATATGGGCCAAATGCAGGCAGGTGGGACTAGTGTGGATGGGATTTGTTGGGCGGTGTGGGCAAGTTGGGCTGAAAGCCCTGTTTCCACGCTGTATAACTCTATGATTGGAGGATTTGGATACAGTGCAGTGCCTTGGAGTGGCAGCTGTAGGTAACTCATGTTCTCAGAAGAATGTGGTGAAGAGAAATCATTACTGCCTGATGATAAACCATGAACTTTGTGCAAGGACTGAGGTCTTGATCTTGAAATGTCCATTTAATTATTCGACCAAAATCTGTGTTGGCACATTGAAGACAATGGCAAATTTCAACATTGATGCACTAGCATTATTGAACATTCAGGTTTTACATATCTCGTCCTAGAATTGCAGCCTCAACACAAAGTGGCTTAATTCATAAATACTTAGCTTGTTGGGGGGGGGGGGGGGGTGGGGGGGGGGGGGGGGGGGTGGGGGGGGGGGGTGGGGGAGATCAAACCTAGCAGTTTGGTTTAGAATGGAATGAGAAGAATAGGGTCACTGATTGTCCATGAATCCTGCTGATCTAAGAAATGAAAAGAAAAAGTGTGATGCCCATCACACAGTGACTGGTCCTTACCACCATTTAAACCCCTGCATTAACACTGATAAATCAGTTGGATACTACTAATGCAAATTAGATGTGCTATGGAGCCTGTCATTCTCAGGAGTACCCTACTGGGAGGGCATAATCGCACATCTCACATTCATAAAAAGCACTTTCCAGCTTTGTGCCATCATCTTTAGACAACTGCTGTGTTAGAGAAGCAATGAAGTAGATCCTGAGTTTGGACAAACTGGGTTGTAAGAAAAATCAATATTACTATTTTTTTATATCTATATATATAGTGTATATATATATATATATATATACACTATATATATATATATATATATATACGTACATATATACACACACACACACGTATATGTATATATAGGAAAATAACTGCGGATGCTGGTACAAATTAAAGGTATCACAAAATGCTGGAGAAACTCAGCAGGTCAGGCAGCATCTAGGAGAGGGAATCGGTGAAGTTTCAGGTGCTTCGGTAAATCGGTAAACTGGTGCTTAAATGCAGGTAATTATTTTTATACTAATAAACCATGTTCATGGAACAATTAGAAATTTTATTTTTCAAACAACTGATGTATAGCAAACAAAAATTGTTATCCAATGGATGTCATGTTCACAAGGATTGCAAAGAAATGAGGGTTTTTCCGAAGTCTAAGAACGTTAATTAGTGTAGTGACTGTAATCTACTTTCCTCTTACAAATAGCAAGCACCTCATGCAGTATTTTTTTTTAATCGATCAGGGAGCAAAACACAATTGGAAGTTTTCAGCATTACAATCA
The DNA here is from genome assembly GCF_053455715.1 of Rhinoraja longicauda. NCBI lineage: Eukaryota > Metazoa > Chordata > Chondrichthyes > Rajiformes > Arhynchobatidae > Rhinoraja > Rhinoraja longicauda. The sequence continues at coordinate 34,057,524 of NC_135967.1, read as the reverse complement.
TCAGATGATTTCCACAATATTGTTTATCTGTTTTATTAGCAAATTTCTATGGTGCCCCATGATATGTTGGATTTTTTCTACAAAGTACAAGAGCTGGTATGTTTGACGCCAGCCAGCAGTGAACATTCATTTTCTACATTATCTAACCCTGGCAGGCTTGATATAAAATGCTCAAAATGTAAATCACTTCTTAGCTTGTTGTGGAGAGGGATCAAATCCCATTGTTTAGGTTGTGTGGGATCAGGAGTACTCAATGATTGCCTAAAAACCGGTGGAGGAGGTGGTTGTGGAGGCAAGAATTATCTTGAGGAATGGGATGACGAACACAAAAAGGTGCATAAGCATGGGGTTGGTGATCAAGGCGTCCATGAAAAGCCTTGCAAGATCACAGTGTCAAGACGAGCGGTGCTGGCTCAAAGGGCCGAATGGCCTCCTCCTGCATGTATTTTCTATGTTTTCTTTTTCTAAGGGCGTTAGTATATCAGAGGATCAGAAAATCATGGGGTTGGTCTGGATGGTGATTCGATGGTTCAATGGTATTTTATTGTCGCATGTTGTCACCGAGATACTGTGAAATTCATTTTTGTATACAGTTCAGTACAAGAATCAGTATACATAAACACAGATACATCTTAGTTAAGCATCTCAGATACAATGCAAGCGTATAGTAGTAGTTCACTGAGCCAGTATACAGAATCCCCAGATTTGGCACCATTTTCAAGTCCCAGTTGTTGTAAGTGCAGGATTTTTGACCTGACCATGAAGACCTGTTGTCCTGGCGACATTGCAGGATCAACCTGGCTAAGCATAGTTGTGGTGTCCTCCGCCGCTCTTCCACTGCTGCAAGCAGCGCCCAGTTCAGCCGAGCCCCAGGCCGGCTGCAGGGCCTCCAGCGACCCACTCCACCATCAAGGCAGTGCACTGCCTCTCGCAGCCAGTCTGCTTACCAGCCCTCCGTCCGACTCCTGCGAACGGTCCTTCAGATGGGTTCCCAGTCCGTGGCGCGGGTACTCAGTCCGCCGTGAGCGAGCTGGACCTTCCGGAGTGGGAATTAGGGGCACTGGGGCATCGTGAGAGTGAGAATGGTTATTGCAGCATTGGAGATTGAGCAGAGAGATTAAAGGTAAATGTGGAATTCATGCAACAAGTCCACCAATGCTTTAGAAGAATCTAAAGAATCCTAGAAGTGACAATCACTGATTGATTCTCAGAAAATGTGGTCTACTTCCAACATATTGCTTCACAAGAAGAATTGCTTCAGTATTATGTAATCCAGTATGCCCCATTGTGGAAATTGCATTAGAAATATGAAGATGATTCCTGCCTGGCATCACTCCCTCAAATTTTCAGGAAGACAATATTTCATTCCAGTACATTTTATTTTTAATAACATGACATTGAGAAAAACAATCAAATGAATATCTACAAATGTTTTTTACTCAGCCACTCTATGAATTTGTTCGTGTTCATGCATAAAGTGTGCCTAGCTTCCAGAAATATTAGTTTGCATTAGCCTGCAATAATATTTTTTTGTGAGCTGTTTTATTTATTAAAATCCTAAATAGTCTTGTTCCTTTCAAATTCTGTGACAATCTTGTTTCTTTCAAAACCAACAAATACATGAGTCCGATGGGTCCCTTAGAACCTTAATAACTAGCACACTGTTTACCAAAGCCTGAATGTTAATCTGAATCTCCCTTACTAGCTTTACACTGTAACAAAGTAAATAATGGTGTATTTTACATTCTTTCGCTTAGGCCTAGGGTTCAGTATTGCTGGAGGGATTGGAAATCAACACATTCCTGGAGATAACAGTATCTATATTACCAAAATTATTGAAGGTGGAGCAGCCCAAAAAGATGGTAGACTGCAAACAGGGGATCGGCTACTTGCTGTAAGCACTGTTTTATATGTCTGAATTTTAAGGCATTTGATCACCTTGTCCTTTTCAGATGTGAAACTTAAAGTATTTTGACAGTACACTGCATCTCAAGAAAGCAAGTTTGGAGTAATGATACATTTTGGAAAGAGAATGAGTATTATTAAGACTATTGTACAATTCTAATGTGAATGCATTGCTAATGAGACCCTGGGGGCATGCATACTCAACATTCTGATGGTAGCCAGACTAGTTGAGAAGAATGGTTAAAAAAAACCTGCATATTGCATCCCTTGATTTATAGATATGGAGCTAAAATGTGCAAGAGGGAAGTCATTATGTTGCACTTCTGGAAATCAACAGTGGGACTTCATATAGAGTATTTTATCTGAAGAAGGGTCTCGACCCGAAACGTCACCCGTCTCTCCAGAGATGCTGCCTGTCCCACTGAGATACTCCAGCATTTTGTGTCTACCGAATATTTTGTCACCACTCTTTAGGAAGAATCTTGCCTTGCACAAGTTGCATTAGTCACATGGATTTGTAATACAAATGAAGAACTCCAGAAGTAAAATTAAGGAAACTGGGATTGTTTTCTTCTGAACAACGAATGTTGGGGGGATATAATAGAGATATTCAAAGCTTTATGGAAACTTGAAAGAATAATTGGGAGAAATTACCCACAAATTTCAATAGTTAAAAGTAGCATTTGGCAAAAAGAACGAGAGGAAATGATTTTTTATTAAAATAATGACGTGTTATGATCTTGGAGCTTCCAAGGGTCGTGGTAGCAGATTTGATCATAACTTTCAAAAGTGAAAGTTTGCGGTGACTTTTTGTAAGAGCAAGAGAGTGGATCTCATCTGTTATCTCTCACAGAGATAGCACAGCCACAAGAGGAAAGTGTGAATTGTGGATATGCATATTTGGATGGAGTAAATGTAAAGACCTCACTATTTGTGCCGAGCAGGTCAATAACATCAGCCTGCAGGAGGTACGGCACGAAGAAGCTGTGGCGGCTCTCAAGAACACTTCGGATATGGTCTATTTGAAAGTTGCTAAACCTGGTGGTAGTCATCTTAATGATGTATATGCACCTCCTGACTATGCCAGCAGTAAGTATTTACTGTTTATTAGTTGTATATTAGCATTACATTTCTCACTGTAGGAGATGAAAACTTGCATAAGAAAGTCTTTGGCTGGAGATTGCCAGTAGGTTAGTTTCATATCTGTAATTGGAAGTCTGTCTCCAGTTCTACAGTATAATGGGTGAGTATCTAATTCATACTACCACCCATTAGCCCAAAACTAGCTAGAATAATAATCAGCCCAACGATCTCTTTATCAGTTGAAAGTGGCTAAACCTGGTCACCTTAATTCCATATTTCTCTGCCTGACCCATTAAGCATAGACATTTTCTACATACTCATGCTGCTTTTCATGCTCTCAAAAACATGCATCCAGTCTGACCAACATCACATTCCAATGTGTCATCATTGGCATTTTTTTTCTTCCCTGGTCTCCATTCTGGCCTGGGCAACCTTTGATTAGATATGGTGCATAGCTGACCACCCTCGCAACAGTTTGTACAAAATCAGGGTAATTCTTACTGTACATACAGAAGAAAATCTGCCCTCTGCTAGATCAGAGAAAAATATAAAGACTTGTTATTTTTGCATTACCTTTCAACCATAAGATAATTTGCAGCTGATCATGTAGTTTTTAAATAAAGTCACTGTTAAAAAGGCCGTAGCCAATTTGTGCATAGCAAGCTCCAGCCAAGATCAATATAATAATTAACAGATAATTGATTTTGAATTGCGTCAATTGAGGAATAAATATTGAGTAGGGTACCAAGGATGAGTCCCATTCTCTTCTTGAAAATATTGCCATTAGAGCTTTTATATCTGGTTCAGACAGCAGATGGTTTCAACATCATCTCCTAAAGACATCACTTCCAATAATATAGAAATCCTTCAGCACTGCATCAGTATATCACCCTGAAATTATTTGCTTAAATGTCTGGAAGCTTAGTGTAGAGATCGTGAGGATGAAGCCATTTCACCTTCCAAACAAGCAACATTTTGCTGCTCCAATACACGAGCATTGGGCAACATGGAAAGGATCACATTTATTCTAGCTAATAAATAACATTTGGATTTAAACTGTTGTTCTCACTAACTCAGTTCATTTATCTTTACGTTGCAGCATTTTCAACCCTCACTGATAATCATGTGAACTCTGGTATGGGTTACATGGGTGGAGTTGAGAACAAACCCACATATCCATTGCCAGCAATCACTTCAGGCCGTTACTCTCCAGTGCCTCGGCACGTAATGGGTGATGACGACTTCACAAGGTCAGTCCCTGCTAATACAGTGCAATGGCATGCAGACTGTGAGTTTGCACAAATTTTATGGGTGGCTCAGATTGCCTGGCAGCTCTTGCAATGGAAGAAATATCTTTTGTAAAGCAATGCTATTGTTTATTTCTTTGAAGGGCCAGTGGATTAAAATCTAAAATTTATGTCTCAACATTTGATGTTGCACCAAAGAAGATTGGTTCACAAGATTGAAAGATGTGGAATGGAGTAAACTGCTGAGTTTAAATAACGAAGAGAAAATAGTGTGGCACATGAAATAGTAGCACAAAGGGAAAATGATTATCATGGTATCTTTGAGATTAGAACCCAGGAATTGATTCATAAAAACAGAATTTCAATCCTGAGTGTAATTTATAATAATATATGGAAATAATTTCCATAATATTAGGATGATTGTTAACAAAAGCCTGAAAAAAAGCTCAATGTGTGTTTGTTAAAGCTCGTTAATGTCAAGCCTGTAAGGTGAAGGTGAGGGCAAACATAATAAATATGTTTCCATGAGGACCCTAAGCTCCTCCTTTCTGGTTGTAAATATTTTACTGGAATTGTCATGTGGGAGGAAATATCCAATGCACTGCTGTTAAAACATTTTTTACGTAATTATTCAAGTTGCCGCAGGAGAATCTGTAGCATTTCCTAGGGAGTTACAAGACATGTTTCAAGACATAATTAATTCTAGGACGTGCAAATACGTTGGATTTTTCCATTTCCAGTGACAGCAGCAGAAGCAGAGGAAAAATATTTTAGAATGATTGCAAGGAAGCAGAGCTTACTTGGTGAGAAATGATCAGATATGATATTGTACTGCCATCAGGTATGCTTATGTGAATAAATAAATGAAGAAATAAAGAATGAAAAACTGAGAATGGCTCTAGCCATCAGAAAGGAGGACCTCCACCCATCCCTCTTTCTACTCCCTTTGATCTTTTAGGGCACCAGCATTATGAGGACAGTGGTATGGTTGCTCCCTTACCCCGACCACTGGTGTTTGTAGTCTCCTATTGATTTTGGTATTTTAATAGAAGCAGATGAAAAAGAGATGCATGTTGAAAAGGAGCATGAGAGAGAAAGCTTGTGCCATTAAAGAGTTTTAGATTCTGCCTACGTGTCTGAATAGATGACAAGCAGGAACCTTGTACTGATTTTTTCCTTGATGCTTGTCTTGAACATCATGTAGCATGTCATCTTGCTTACGTTGTTAGAAGTTGAAATAAACAATTACAATAGTGGGGAATATTTCTTCCTTTAGTTTAGTTTTTAGGTTAGTTTAGTTTATTATTGTCACATGTACTGAGATACAGTGAAAAGCTTTTTGTTGTGTGCCATTCACTCAATGAAAAATCTAGTCTACACATGATTGCAATCAAGTCGTTCACAGTGTACAGATACAGGAAACAGGGTATAACATTTAGTGCAAGATAATGTCCATTAATGATGGGAGGTTAAGATCCAACTCTAGCTGGTGAGAGGACAGTTCAGTGGGTTGATAACAGCTGGGAAGGAACTGTACCTGAATCTGGAGGTATGCGTTTTCAAACAGAGGTTTGCCTGGTGCGAGGGGAGGAGAAGGGGGAGTGACTGGGGTGAGACTGGTCCTTGATTATGGTTTGGAGGCTTCTGAAAAACTCATAGCTCATGTCTTTCTGTCCCTCGTCTGTTCTGCAAGGTGGAATGGATTGCAATTGGCATCTGGGGATACCAATACAAGGTTCTGACGATTCAAGGAACAGCAGATGCTGGAATCTTGAGGAAAACACAAAGTGCTGGAGTAACTCAGCGGGTCAGGCAAATTCTGTTGAAGGAATGGATAGATGGCAATTCATGTCAGGATCCTTCTTCAGACTTATCCATCTCCGTAGTCATTTGTGAACAGCAAATATGAAAATATTATTGTGTCGGAAGGAACTTTAGATGCTGGTTTGCACCAAAGATAGACACAGAATGCTGGGGTAACTCAGAGGGACTGGCAGTATCTCTGGGGAGAAGGAATGGATGATGTTTTGGGTCGAGAAATCTGAATGTTTGAAGAAGGGTGTCGACCCAAAACATCACCCATTCCTTTTAACCATAGATGCTGCCTGTCCCGATAAAAATATTATCCTTCTCTATTTGTCTTTAGACGTGCCACAGCACTCCCTCTGCTTCCTGTTTTTTTAGGTATTTTCCTCGAATGCTTCACACGCTTCTCTATTCCAATGGGACAATGCTCCTTCTCTTTCAAATTACATCTTAACTTGCTGGCCTCACACCAGTGTTTGATAGGTTTTCATTGATGATCAGCTCCTATCCTGTTCACAACATGCTCCTTCTCCCTGCCAGCCCGCAAGCCGAACAAAGCATGCTGCGAGCACATCTCTCTTGTCTCCACGTCAACCAATATCCGGCAATATGCCAAAAGCCTGCTGTTGGGCACCTGTAGGGCAATTACCACAAATAAATACTTCTGGGGTTCTCATAAATATCAATGGCATCCATCAGCCATGCTGAAGCTGCATAAGATTAGTGTCAGAGATAAGAACAGCTACAAACAGCGTTCGAAGAACCCCATATCTTCTTTTGATGTGCAGCAAATCAAAGGCAATTGTTGGGGTTAGAATTTAATCTTTTTCTCTGTCTCACCATGACATTGAGGGATATAAAGAAAGGAGGAAAGAATTCAAGCGGGCGATTTGAAAGGCCAAAAGGGGCCACGATATGGCTTTGGCAAGTCAGATGAAAGAGAACCCCACAGTTTTTTATACCAATATTAAAACAAGAGGATAGCCAGGGAGAAGGTAGGACCGCTCAAGGATAAAGGAAGGAATTTGTGCTTGGAGTCTGGGAATGTAGCCGAGGTACTAAACGAGTACTTTGCATCTGTTTTCAGAAAGGAGCAGGACATGGAGGACAGTGGTAAAGAAGGCATATGGTATACTTGCTTACATAGATTGTGGCATTGAGTTTGGAAGTCATGAAGCAGCATTGTAGCCCGCTTTCTAGGCCTCATTTGGAATATTGTGTGCAGTTCAGGTTGTCCTATCACGGAAAAAATGTGGAGGCTTTGGAAAGGGTGCAGCGGAGGTTTACCAAAATGATGCCAGGTTTAGGGGTATTAGCTACAGGGAAAGGTTGGACAGACTTGGATTGTTTGCTCTAGAATGCTAAAAGTTGCAGGGAGACCTGATAGAAGTATATAAAATTATGAGAGGCATAGATAGGGTAGATAGTCAAAAATGTTTCCTTGGATAGAAAAATCAAATACTCGTGGGCATGGATTTAAGGTGATGGGGCAAAGTTTAAAGGAGATGTGCAGGGCAAGTATTTTACACAGCGGTTGGTGAGTGTCTGGGACACGCTGCCAGAAGCAGTTGCATCTGTGGCATTTAAAATACTTCTGGATAGGCATATGGATGTGCAGGGAATGGAGGGATATTGTTTATGTGCAAGTAGATAAGTGATGGCCTTGACACCATGTTCAGTACAAATATTGTGTGCTGAAGGGCCTGTTCTATATTCTAAGACACTATAAATTCCATGCTCATCAGCTAGAAGCAAATTGAACCCAAACTGTGAGATGAACAGTCAGCCTTTGACTCGCCATGTCAATTAGTTCAGGGATGGTTTGGGGTGGCACAGTACAGTTGCTGCCTTACAGCGCCAGAACCCTAGGTTTGATCCTAACTATGGGTGCTGTCCTTACGGAGTTTGTACATTTTCCCTGTAACTACGTGGGTTTTCTCCGGGTGCTTCAGTTTCCTCTCACGTACAGGTTTGTAGGTTAATTGGCTTCTGTAAAATTGTAAAGTGTTCCTAGTGTGTGGGATAGGGCCAGTGGGCGATCACTGGTCAGTGTGTACTTGGTGGTCCGAAGGGCCTGTGTCCACACTGTATCTGTATCTCTAAAGTCTAGGTTCAGGTATAGATTTATTATTGTTACATGTACCGAGGTAAAGTGAAAAGTTTTGTATTGCATGCTATCCATGAATCATATGCACTTAATAACTTTCAAGTAAATTGTCATATATCAGTATGATGAGGTAGTAGTGATCACACCAAGAAGATTAGGATTGTCATGAGGAGCCAAGTTACTGTTGAAAGAAGGAACAGCAGACGCTGGTTTACAAAAAAAGACACAAAGTGCTGGTGTAACTCAGCGGTAAGTCGGTAAGCATCTCTGGAGAACATGGATAGGTGATGTATCAGGTCGACTACGAAATCTCCTCATGTTACGCCTACTTTGAAGAAATTCTCCTCAACTCAAAACGCACATATCCATGTTCTCCAGAGATGCTAATTGATCTGCTCAGTTCTTCCAGTACTTTGTGTATTTTATTTTTAGGAGCCAAGTTAATGTAAGGTGCCCTGAACACTGCGGCTGTAGTCAGTCATGGTCTGAATTTAGGGAATCCAGAAGTTGTGGCACAACAGCCACCCATTTCCTAGTGGCCATGAGGAATATTTATAATTATACTGGCCTCAGCAAAAAAAGGAGTCACCAACTTGAGGATCAATGATTGAAACCACCTTCTGCAATCTCAAGCAAGTCAATGGCAAAATTGGCAGACCATGTTATTTGCACTGTAATGAGAAAGAGTGGAAGCAAAGCATGCTGGGGTTGCAGGATCTCATGGTTCAGGGTGCCTTTGCTGATGTGCGCATTACTGTTATAGCCCACTCTGCCCCATTCCTCTGCTGAAAGGGGCAGCCGTGGTCCATCTGCGAAGACACCTTACCGACTGAGCACATTTCTTGAAATTTACAAAGCTGCAACAGCTTCCAGGGCCACACACTTAGTCACAAAGATAAAAGAGTAAAGCACTACCGAAATTGACCCCTCGGCCTAACTCATCCTTTTCGATCAAGATGTCCATCAAAGTTAATCCCATTTGCCCGAGCTAAGTCCCAATCCCATAAATAATTTCTATCCTTGTACCCGTTCACTTCATATATGCCCCTTCCTCTGTGTGAAGAAATTGCAACTTAGGATAATTTTAAATCATTCCCCTCTCACCTTAAATTCTTTCCCACTTAAAAACTTCTTTCCTATAGCAGGGTAAACAAAACTCTACACAATATTCCAAATGCAGCATCACCAATGTCTTGTATGACAGCAACACAATGTCCCAATATGTACTCTGTGTCCTGACTGATGAAGGCCAGCTTGCCAAACACCTTCTTCACCACCCTATTTACCTGCCACTTTCAGGGAGCTATATACTAATATTCCTAAATCCCACAGCTCTACACCACTCCCCATGGCCTTAATAATCACGGGGTAACGCCTACCCTGATTTGATTTCCCAAAATGCAGCACCTTATGGCGAGTCCGAAACTTGTTGGTTGTAGACGAAGTTTATTGCAGCCGCAATACACGAATACAAAGTTAAACAACAAGGTACAGGACAACCAATACAAACTTACTGTCTTCCTTGAAGACTTCGCCGAACTGACTAAATCGGGCGCCAAACGCGCACCTGACATCGCTGGCCAATCAGCGATGTCGTTCCCTGGACCAATCCCCATGGTCGCGTTCCCACGTGACCTCGCTGGCCAATCCGAGGGTTCGACGACCTGGACCATTCTCTATGGTCGCTACATGACCCCCCCCAGAACCCGAGGTGCGGAACCTAGCTGGGAGCCGGATTTCGCGACCATAACGAGTACGGAGAGGGACAGCCTGAACCACAGGAGCCGGAGGTTCCGGACTTGGTGGAACAGCCGGAACGAGAGGTTCTGGAGGAACTACCGGCACGGGGGGTCCTGGATGAACTGCCGAAACGGGGGGTCCTGGAGGAACTGTCGGAACGGGGGTTTCTGGACTGGGCGGAACTAACGGAGGTCGGCCTCGCCTAGGGGTTTGACCGACCAGGACTGGTTGATCCGGGTCCAAATGGGCAGGTTTGAGCCGGGACACCGAGACGAGTTCACTCTTGCCGCCCATGTCTAAGGTGAAAGTAGCCGTTCCCTTACGTAAAACCCGGAACGGCCCTTGATAGACCCTCTGCAACGGGGCGCGATGGGCATCTTTACACAGAAAAACAAACTCACAGTCCTTCAGGGAAGACGGTTCATGTACCATGGGACACCCATGACGTGAAGTCGGCACTGGAGCCAGGGAGCCCACCCGTTCCCGGAGAGATGCTAACGCTGATGGGACTGTAGGGAGCAGGGCTGAAGGGTCCGGAAACAGATCTCCGGGTACTCGAAGTGTCGAGCCATATACTAGCTCTGCGGACGACGCACCGAGATCTGGTTTAGGAGCAGTCCGGATGCCCAAAAGAACCCAAGGGAGTTGGTCTACCCACTCCGGGCCATCAAGCCTTGCACTGAGGGACGCCTTAAGTTGGCGGTGGAACCTTTCTACGAGTCCATTTGCCTGGGGGTGATATGCAGTTGTGGGTTGTAACTTGGACCCGTACAGTTCCGCCAGCGCGGCCCAGAGGGACGAAGTGAACTGTGGCCCTCTGTCAGTTGTAATAACTGCCGGGACCCCGAAACGAGCTACCCAATGAAGGGCCAAAGTCCTAGCACAAGACGCTGACGAGATATCAAACAATGGGAAAGCCTCTGGCCACCGGGTGAACCGATCCACCACCGTGAGGAGGTGGGTGTAGCCCCGGGAGGAAGGCAAAGGCCCGACCAAATCCACGTGGATGTGGAAAAAACGAAAAGCCGGGACCTCGAAATCCTGTACGGGGGGCTGGACGTGGCGCTGGACTTTAGCGGTCTGACAGGGCACGCAGGAACGTGCCCACCCCGCTACCTGTTTCCGCAGGCCATGCCAGACAAACCTCGCTGCTACCAAAGCAGAGGTGGAGCGGATGGACGGGTGCGCCAGCCCATGAATGGCATCGAAAACCCGGCGCTGAAGGGAGGGCGGTACTACCGGCCTGGGACGAGGAAGAGAAACATCGCACCAGACTTTCGTGCCCTCCGACCCACAAGCTACCTGGGCCAACTTCAATCCCGAAGTGGTGGACTGGTAAGCCGAAACGGTATCCGCTAGGAGCTGTGCCTCCGCGAGCTCCTGGGGATCCACTTCGCAGTCCACCGCCGAAATAGGGGGAAAAGCAGGTGTAGACAGGGCGTCAGCAACGGCATTAAGCTTACCCGCGATATGACGGACATCTGTGGTAAATTCGGAGATAGCAGTCAGGTGCCGCTGCTGGCGGGCCGACCATGGGTCAGACAATTTCAAAAAAGCAAATGTTAATGGCTTGTGGTCCGTAAATGCCACGAATGGGCGGCCCTCGAGGAAATACCTGAAATGACGGACAGCTAAATAGAGAGCTAGAAGCTCTCGGTCAAATGCGCTATATTTCAGCTCGGCCGAATTTAGTTGCCGGCTGAAAAACGCTAAAGGCTGCCAACGGCCACCGACCTGCTGCTCCAGAACCCCACCCACCGCCACGTCAGAGGCGTCAACCGTCAGGGCCGTGGGGGCGGAGGGGCTCGGATGGACCAACATGGTGGCGTCTGCCAAGGCTGCCTTAGCTGCCGTAAAAGCCGACTCTGCGGTCGGGGACCACAACAACTCTACCGGATTCCCTGCAAGGCATTGGAAAAGCGGGCGCAGGACTCGCGCCGCTGCCGGAACGAATCTATGGTAGAAATTAACCATGCCTACGAACTCCTGCAGCCCTTTTACTGTGGTGGGCCTGGGAAAAGCCCGGATAGCTTCCACCTTCTCGGGCAAAGGGGCGGCGCCGGCAGGAGTAATTCTGTGCCCTAGAAAATCGAGGGCAGGCAGGCCGAATTGACATTTGGAGGGTTGGATAATGAGCCCGTGGTCTTGGAGCCGCTGGAACACGGTCCGCAAATGGGCCTGGTGTTCCTGCACTGAGGGGCTGGCTACCAGGATGTCGTCTAAATAAATAAACAAAAAGGGTAAACCCCGGCCCACGCGGTCCATCAGTCGCTGGAAAGCCTGTGCCGCGTTCTTTAAACCGAAAGGCATACGCAACCATTCAAACAACCCGAACGGAGTAATAGTTGCAGTTTTTTGTATGTCCTCCGGTCGCACTGGAATCTGATGGTATCCTCGCACCAAATCGATTTTGGAAAACACCACCGCTCCTTCCAGCCCAGATGAAAAGTCCTGTAGGTGCGGTATGGGGTAGCGATCAGCCGTGGTGACAGCATTGAGACGCCGATAATCGCCACATGGCCTCCACCCCCCAGATGCCTTGGAGACCATGTGTAACGGCGAGGCCCACGGGCTGTCAGACTGACGGACAATTCCCATTTCCTCCATCTTCCTGAACTCCGCCCTTGCCACCACCAGTTTGTCTGGCGGTAGTCTCCTGGCCCGAGCGAAAACGGGAGGGTCTTCGGTGCGGATGTGATGGACCACACCGTGCTTAGCCGAAGGTGCGTCAAAACGTTGGACGAGCAGCTCTGGGAACTCTGCCAGAATCGCAGCATACGAGTCGGGGGCCGCGACGACGGCCTGGACAGTAGGGGTGGGCGAGGAGGCGATTGTCGGAGCGACGTGCTCATCTTCGGCGGAGGGTCGGAGGTCGTTACCGCGGACATCAGGAACCAGTGAAAAAGCCCAGAGAAAATCTGCGCCCAGGATCGCTTGTTTGACGTCGGCTATGATGAATGGCCATTCGTACGTGCGGAGGCCTAACACAAGGGACATCTTCCGTGTACCGAAAGTGCGAATTGGGCTGCCATTAACCGCAATGAGGGTGGGACCTGTCTTACCCGATCTGGTTTCGAGGTCGGTCGGCGGCACTATGCTGACGATGGCTCCCGTGTCTACCAAAAATTCTGTGTCCGTGAATCGATCATGGACATAGAGGCGCCGGTTCTGGCCAATCGTAACTGCCCCTATGTACGATCGGCCGAGGCATTTCCCGCGAAGGTACAAGGCAAACGACAGTTGCGGGATTCGTTACCCCATCGTAGGTGATAATAGCACCAGCCGCGCTTGTGCGGATCTTTTTGGCGGGCTTTCGGAGAATTGGCGGGAGACGTGGCGCCATCTTGCCGTCGCTGTGGCGTGGTCACCGATGTCGAGACTTTGTTGATTGAACCACTTGCCTTGTTTTTTGCCGCTATGAGCGCGTCCGCTTTCGCTGCATATGCTTCGGGGTCCTTAAAAGAACAATCCGTAAGCAGCAGTCGGACATCCTCGGGAAGTTTCTCGCGGAATGCCTGTTCAAACATCGGGCAATCCGTATGCTCACTGGCTAGCATCATCATTTCGGCCATGAGGACGGAAGGCAGTTGGTCTCCAAGATCCGGTAGGTGCAGAAGTTTTGCCGTCCACCATGCTTATTCAACCCGAAGGTTCGCAGTAATACCTTCTTCATGGCCTCGTACTTGTCTTCCGCAGGTGAATTTACGATGAACCGCATCACGCGCTTGGTTGTGTCCGGCGATAGAGCGCTGACGAGGTAGAAGTACTTCGTGGATTCGTCCGACACCTTCTTTATATGGAATTGAGCCTCGGCGTGGATAAACCAAGCTTGCGGTGCGTACGTCCAAAATAACGGAAGATGAACGCCTGCCGCGCTTGACTCCGGTGTGCCCTGCTCGGTCATCGTCAACGAGGCGTCGGGTTCCTGCTCAGTCGGTGATCGTCCAGATCACGTCAGGGGGCACCAATATGGCGAGTCCGAAACTTGTTGGTTGTAGACGAAGTTTATTGCAGCCGCAATACACGAATACAAAGTTAAACAACAAGGTACAGGACAACCAATACAAACTTACTGTCTTCCTTGAAGACTTCGCCGAACTGACTAAATCGGGCGCCAAACGCGCACCTGACATCGCTGGCCAATCAGCGATGTCGTTCCCTGGACCAATCCCCATGGTCGCGTTCCCACGTGACCTCGCTGGCCAATCCGAGGGTTCGACGACCTGGACCATTCTCTATGGTCGCTACAACCTCATACTTACCTGAATTGAACGACACCTTGCAATTCTGGGCCAATTTGCTACAATCTGCTGCAATTTGATATAATCTGATGCAATTTTTGACAACCTTCTTCACTGTCTGCGATATCTCTTATTTTAGTGTCATCTTCAAACTTACTAATCTAGCTCTCTCGCTGCTCCCCCTCTGTGATTTCTCCTGCTCTACGACCACATTTTGACCCAGACTCGCTACCACAGCCACATCTGCTTTCTTGGGACTTGCCTGCGCCTCCATCTTCTGCCTCGGGGTTTCCAGCTCCGTTTCCAGACCTCCCAATTCGGACACAACCCGAACTACCAGCTCCAACAGTCTATCTGCCGCTTTTCAGAACAATTCTCCTTCCGTGCCCTGCGTTGTACCCTGGCTGCGATGCGCCGGCACCAGCAGGCCCTCACCCTGACTCCCCCGCAGCTCCAGGCCTCACTAACCCACACCTACAACGGGCCCCAACTGTACTTTATTCTTCGCCGGATCCGCGCCCTCAACTCTCGATTCCTCGCCTACCTGGACTCCACCAAGGCTCGCAAACTCACCCACCTCCAGACGGCTGCCTCCACCGACACTCCTCGGCAGCGATTCGACCGCCCGCAGGCCCGGAGCACCACCGCTGCTCCACTCCGCCGGCCCGTACACCACGAGGCCGAGTCCCGCGACGCCATTGCTGCCACCAGGAGCAGTACCGATCCTCACCGCCTCCCCGGCCGATCCCAGGCCCGGACCACCGAAGCTGCCGCTGCCCACGTCCACTGCCTCCCCGAGGCAACCACTGCCAACTTCCGAGGCCTACCTGAGGCTGCCACCGCCGCAGACCTCCACCGCCTCCCCGGTGCCGCTGCCACCGCCGCAGACCTCCACCGCCTCCCCGGGGCCGCTGCCACCGCCGCAGACCTCCACTGCCTCCCCGGGGCCGCTGCCACCGCCACACACCTCCACCGCCTCCCCGGGGCCGCTGCCACCGCCGCAGACCTCCACCTCCTCCCAGGGGCCGCTGCCGCCGCCGCCGACCTCCACCGCCTCACCGGGGCTGCCACCGCCGACGTCCAAGGCCTACCTGAGGCTTCCACCGCCGCTGCCTCCGAGCTCCACTGCCTCCCCGGGGCCGCTGCCACCGACGTCCAAGGCCTCTTCACCGCCGCTGCCGCCGGCATTCCTGACCTCTTCACCGCCGCTGCCGCTGACATTCCCGACCTCCACCGCCGCTGCCACCGACAGTCCTGACCTCATCGCTGCCACCGACCTTCCTGACCTCTTCATCGCCGCCGACGTCCTCCCCGGCCATTCGCTGACCGGGCCGACCGCCACTTACCCGGGCTCCAGTTTTCCGCGGGCCTCCCCAAGCGACCGTGTCAACCCGCACCGCTCCACCGCCCAGTTCTACTTCCTCGACCGTAGAACCAGCCAATCCCCATCTACTAACACTCTCCTCCGCCTAGCAGAGCTGGTTCTTACCATTAACAACTTCTCCTTTGACTCCTCCCACTTCCTCCAAACCAGAGGCGTAGCTATGGGCACTCGCATGGGCCCTAGCTATGCCTGCCTCTTTGTCAGGTACGTCGAACAATCCCTGTTCCGGGCGTACACCGGCCCCATCCCCGAACTCTACCTCCGCTACATCGACAACTGCATTGGCGCTACCTCTTGTACCCATGCAGAACTCACTGACTTCATACACTTCACTTCCAATTTGCATCCTGCCCTTAAATATACCTGGACTATCTACAAACATCTTCCTCGTGTTTCTGGACCTCACCATCTCCATCACAGGAGACAGACTAGTGACTGACATCCCACTGACTCGTACAGCTATCTGGACTACACTTCTTCCCACCCGGTCTCCTGCAAAAAGTCTATCCCCTACTCCTAATTCCTCCGTCTACGCCGCATCTGCGCCCGGGATGAGGTGTTTCACACTAGGGCATCAGAGATGTCCTCATTCTTCAGGAAACGGGGCTTCCCCTCTTCCATTATAGATGGGGCTCTCACTAGGGTCTCTTTTACATCCCGCAGCTCCGCTCTTGCTCCCCCTCCCCCCACTTATAACAAGGACAGAATCCCCCTCGTTCTCACCTACCACCCCACCAGCCAGCGCATCCAACAAATCATCTGCCAACATTTCCGTCACCTACAACGGGACCCCACCACTGGCCATATCTTCCCATCCCCTCCCCTCTCTGCGTTCCGCAGAGACCGTTCCCTCCGTAACTCCCTGGTCCACTCGTCCCTTCCTACCCAAACCACCCCATCCCCGGGCACTTTCCCCTGCAACCGCACGAGATGCAACACCTGTCCCTTTACCTCTCCCATCAACTCCATCCAAGGACCCAAACAGTCTTTCCAGGTGAGACAGAGGTTCACCTGCACCTCCTCCAACATCATCTATTACATCCGCTGCTCCAGATGTCAACTTATTTACATCGGAGAAACCAAACGCAGGCTCCGCGATCGTTTCGCTCAAACCCTGCGCTCAGTCCGCATTAACCAATCTGATCTCCCGGTGGCTGAGCACTTCAACTCCCCCTCCCATTCCCAGTCTGACCTTTCTGTCATGGGCCTCCTCCAGTGCCATAGTGAGTCCCACCGGAAATTGGAGGAACAGCACCTCATATTTCGCCTGGGCAGCTTGCAGCCCAGTGGTATGAACATTGACTTCTCCAACTTTAGATAGTTCCTCTGTCCCTCTCTTCCCCTCCCCCTTCCCAGATCTCCCACTGTCTTCCTGTCTCCACCTATATCCTTCCTTTGTCCCGCCCCCCTGACATCAGTCTGAAGAAGGGTCTCGACCCGAAATGTCGCCCATTCTTTCTCTCCTGAGATGCTGCCTGACCTGCTGAGTTACTCCAGCATTTTGTGAATAATTGCCTTCTCATCCAATTCATTGAAATAAATGATGACTGACTATTGGTCCAGCACTGATCCCTGTGACATACCGCTCGTCACAGGACTCCAGGCCGATAAAGAATCTTTCACCATCATCCTCTTTCCGACCATCAAGCCAATTATTTATCCACTCTCCCTGAATCTCATGCAATGTACCCTTTCAAACCAGCCTGCCATGCGGAAACTTGTCAAAAGCCTTACTAAAGTCTATTTAGACGGAGCAGTACCCTGCCTTCCTCAACCCTCTTGGTTACTTCTTCACTGAGAAAAAAATCAAGCCAATCATGGTTCGATATCGATATTCCAATTACTTGCAAGTGACTGTTTCTTTAAATAGCGATGTCCAAACCCTCTCTGTACGTTTTGCTAAATTGCAGGATCCAGTACTGTGTTTTATTAAAATCACAACACCACCACATTAAATATTTTAATGGTGCTCCCTGTTGTTTCAGGTGTGTACCTAAACTGCTTTACTGAATTCCTGAGTAAAATGGTGATGAAGTTCCTGTGAAAACCAGGCAGCTAATTTTATAGCCCCATTCTAGTATCCAGAAATAAAACTAACCACTTGTTCATCTTCTAACTCTGCACAAGGATACTTCATTCTTGTTCTCTCTCTCCCTCCCTTTCCCTCTCCCCATCACTGCCCTCTCACTAGAACTCCAATCCCCTCCCAACTCCACTATTGAATTTAAATATCTTCAATCTCTCTGAGCCAGTGCACTTAGGTATTCTAGCCAGCGTGATATAGGATTGGATTGTTGTGTGCCTGTAGGTGGAGTGATGGATTGTGCAATAACCACTGTGCTACAGAGTTATAATCAAGTTCGGGGCGTGGGCTGCAAACCGAAGCTATTATGGCTCAAGATATTCAATACCAAGAGGCTGTGTGAGTACCAGGATATTTTGCGATATATTTAAATGCATAATAAGTTGTCTGAGGCTTACAAATGTAGTAAAGGTGAAGCAACAACTAGAGATTACTTCATTTGCACCTTTAGGAATGTACTTCCTGGTCATGGAGCAGTCTGCGGGTTTCCAAACAGTTGAGCAGCATTCTAGACAGAAACTAGCAAAGCATAAAAGGTACTTGTCAGTCACTCCTCGGTAGGAATACTTTACTCTGAGATTTAGTGTTCAGACTCTAAGCAACCAGGGTATTCAGCATTATCTCCTACAATTCCAGGGCCAGTATTACAAACTGATTTGAGGCATGTCATTATATGTAGAAACTTGAGTTTTAATCCTGTAAAACTCGAAAGTTTACATTCATAATTTCACATGAAATTTCAAGCAATTTGAATGTCCAATTCTGGAAGAATGACCAGTTAAATTAAATAGTGAAGTGGGATTATCAGAACTTGCTACAATGCAGTAGAACTTCAGTACTTTACTAAAACCTATATAATGTAACCCTTGCAAGGCCTAACATCACCTCTGGGCCTTGCACACAGCCAGCATGTATTAAAGAATGACTGTGTTGATGCCTGTAGTTTTCCATTTATTTACTTCATTGCACTCTGGCTATTTTAGTATATTTTGTACTTTTACAAAGTTTACTTGTTGCATGCAAAATTTACCCCTGTATAGCTAAAGTACTAATATACAACTCTAATCCACAACCTGAAGCTGGCGAGCTGCATTCTGCGCTGAGATTTAGAGAGTGAGAGACAAATTAGGTTAAAAGGGAATATTCACTGTCAGAAACTGATTAATTGTATCTCAGTCCTGAAAAGTACATCAGCAATATCACACCCTTGGAACATTTACTCTTTGGTTCAGAGAGTCCTGAGAAGCAAATGTTGTAAATAGTTTTTCAATTGCAGTTATTTAGAGAAACTCAAAGTTCCATGATGCTGGTGTGCATGTTGAGATATTGTACAGTGATATCTTGCAAAGGAGATGTGAGATATTTGTTCTTGAAATTAGCCATAAACTCTTTTTAATCTATGACAGATAAGATATTAGTTTGTTGGTGCTCATATTTTGGGTGTTTAGAGTTTCCAGAAACTCGAAAATATATTTGGCAGCACATTTATGGCAAATTGTAGCAGACACGTTGTTCATGATGATATCAATGCACATGGGGTGAATGTCCAGCACCAGTTTGCAGAGCAGACCAATCATAATGGTAGAGATTGTCCAATACTGATCTGAGTCCTGTGCTGCATTTTGGAGCTCGGTTTACCAGCATTTAACCCCCAGTAACCTCTCATGGCACAACACTAGGAAAGCTTTCAACCCATACAACTCTTCCCAGCCTGGCCATTCACACTCCATCACCAGCTTGTTTACATAATTAGTAGGCAATTTACTATTCTAAAAGTCCCTTGCTTCAAGTTGTAAAATTCTAGTCATAGAGTCAGACAGCATGGCAACAGTCCCTTCAGCCCAATTTGTCCATGCCGACCAAGATGAACAATTTACGCTAAGCTTCTCATTTTAACCCAACAAACAGCTAACAATGGCCTGTTTCATTTATCATCGTTACTTTTTTGCATATCTTTCATTCATTGTTCTTTATCTCTCCACATCACTGTCTATATCTCTCATTTCCCTTATCCCTAACCAGTCTGAAGAAGAGTCTCGACCCAAAACATCACCCATTCCTTCTCTCCAGAGATGCTGCCTGTCCTGCTGAGTTACTCCAGCTTTTTGTGTCTATCTTCAGTTTAAACCAGCATCTGCAGTTCCTTCGCACACATTTAACCATTTACGCTAGTCCCATTTGCCCTCGTTTGGCCCATATCCCTCTAAACCTTTCCTATTCATGTACCTGTTCAAATGTCTTTAAAGCGCTGTTACATTACCAGCCTCACCTGCTTCTTCTGGCAGCTCGGTCTATATACCCACCATCCTCAGTGTGATGTATTCAAGAGAGAGTTAGATCTAGCTCTTGGGGCTAAAGGAATCAAGGGATATGCGCAGAAAGCAGAACGGGGTACATAATCATATTGAATGGTGGTGCTGGCTCAAAGGGCCGAATGGGCTACTCCTGCACCTATTTTCTATGTTTCTAAGAGGTTGCCCCTTGGGTTCCTATTAAATCTTTTCTCTCTCACCTTAAATCTATGCCTGGTTGTTGATTCCCCATACTCTAGGTAAAGACTCCAAGCATTCACCCAATCTATTCCCCTCATAATTCTACACAACTACTAGACCAAGTGGACCCGTTGGGCCCAAACCTCTCCTGCATTGGTGCAGCACCCTCTCCTCCCCCCCTCCCCTCTCCCCCTCCCCTTCCCCTCTCCCCCCATCCCCCCTCCCTCCATCCCCATCCCTCCACCGCCCTCCCCTTCCCCCTTCCCCTCCCCCCCACTTCATCCCCCTCAACCCCCCTTATCCTCCTTCCATCCTCCCCCTCCCTCCTTAGGAGATAGATTTAAATTTTAAAATGTGAATAACTTAAAAAATATAACACCGATTTCAATGAAATGTCTTCCATTCGGCATGGTAGCGCAGCGGTAGAGTTGCTGCTTTACAGCGAATGCAGCGCCGGAGACTCAGGTTCGATCCTGACTACGGGTGCTGCACTGTAAGGAGTTTGTACGTTCTCCCTGTGACCTGCGTGGGTTTTCTCCGAGATCTTCGGTTTCCTCCCACACTCCAAAGACGTACAGGTATGTGGGTTAATTGGCTGGGTAAATGTAAAAATTGTCCCTAGTGGGTGTAGGATAGTGTTAATGTACGGGGATCGCTGGGCGGCACGGACTTGGTGGGCCGAAAAGGCCTGTTTCCGGCTGTATATATATGATATGATATGACAATGACAAGTAAGGTGGGCCTAAAATTGTTGCGCTATCGTGTACCGTTTTGGCTGTAGTTCAGGAACAAACAAACAAGAGTTTTAGTATATAGATGTATGAGGCACCTGAGGCACACTACTAGTCACAGGTCAGCAGTCTGAAAAACAACCTTCCACCATCACCCTCGTGAGCCCAATTCTCTACCCAGTCGGCTATCTCTCCTCGGATCCCATATGATCTAACTTTCAAGAGCAACCTACCATGCGGAATCATCATATGCCTTGCTGAAGTTTATAGAGACAAGATCTATGCTTCGTCCTCAACAACCTTTTTGGTTACTCCTCATCATAATTGGAGGTGATCTCTAACTCAGTCACACTCTGGTAATTGCTACCTTTGATAATCTCCAGGAGATATTATTAGCTTCAGAAGATGTATTAACATACTGGAGACTAAAAACAACATGTATACTTTACACATATGATGATGCCATTTTGTCAGATTTACACTTGACTCATTTACATATTTACATTCAAACATACCACATCGCTTTCTTTCTCTGCAAAACTGTATCACAGATAAACAACAATTGCAGCTCCAGCCTGTTCATTGGCTCTCATAGATGGTTAGACATTCTTAATTGCATCTGAGTTTCAAACCAGTGTAGTTTCTTCTTGAGTGATGAATTCTGATAAATTTGTGACTTAATTCTCTGTTGATGTGTCTACTCTTCAGTAACTGATCTATATCCACCTGGACATAATCCATCATCACACATTTCCTCAGTGTGTTCTCATGCATTTCTTGCTGCAATTATTTGGCAATCATGGACATTTCTGACTTTTCCTCCAATTCATACATTATATTGTTTAGTGCTACAGACTTGCACTGTCTTATCAATATGTCACTTCTCCACGTTCATATATTCTTTGTCAAATTCAAAACTTTCATTATCTTGTGTGGTTTAAAATTCTTCTTTTTGCTTCTCCCAAAGAGTTGATAGATTATATGAATCATAATTTCCACTACTGTCTCTGTACTCTCTCTTCTAAATGAACTGAAGTACATTGGTGACTGTGACAAAGCAACAACTGTTCTGCTATGAATTCTGTGGTGAATTGTGGTGCAGTGCTTGAATAGGAAGTTAACTAAACAATGATTCACGATTAAACATGAATGACCTTGGAAAACGTGTCCCTTCAACATTTCTCTAAGATTACGTGCAACCTTTTGGCTATATTAGGCTGGATGGTATGAGGGAATGAATGAATGAATGAATGAATGAATGAATACGTGATAGATACTGTTGGTCCTCTCAAACAGATATAATGTGAATTGAGATCTGTAAATGACATCTGCAGCTCACAATGTACTCTCTTTTTTTGCATAATCCTATTCACTTTTATACGGAGTGCAAAGTACAAATTATTACTCAAGATGTTGACTTTTCCTGTCCATCGTCTGAGGTGTAACTTATTAATAGCACTGACTCCATGGTATGAAGCACCGCACCACATGCAAACCTTTTGTCATGTCATAAGCAGAGTAGTAAGCATTGCTTAACCTAATAAACTCTGGAGTAACATTGATTTACATCTAAGAAAGGAGATGTGTTTTGTCACATTTTCTGCCCTCTTCATTTTTACAATGACTTTGTCTTTGATGGTTGTAAACATTTGGCATCCATCTTTAATCAGTGAATAACTTCAATTTGGACAAAAGCACAGGGACTTTAAGTTTCACATTAATGTGATGTAATTCCTTGAGATCCTCCTTTACAATGTGAAGGGTATCCTCAGTAAGAGGCCATATTCTATTGTATATTTACGCTGATATAACATTGAATCTTTTTGTCTGTATTTAATTGATTGTATGTGGATGGTAGGTCTATCTGCATGAATAACTTGGCTCTTGTCAATGTTGCACAAATACCTTGAGATGTCACAATGCATATCGCTCATTACTGACCTTTTGTTTGAGAGTCACAGAGTGTAACATAATCTAAACAATTTTTTGGCCTTAGTTATTTCTATAAGAGCAGCTGCCCATTTACACTGAGTCATTTTAACTAAAATTCCAAGTTTTCCAGCTTGTGTAGGTCTTCCATTTCTCTTTTTATGTGTGCCTTGCAGTTAGTAATGCATCCTTAGAAAAACATTCATATTTCTGCAATAGTATTATTTGGCAGTATATGGATGGATACTGAATACATTTTACTAATACATCTCAAGATTTCTTTGCCAATCCTTCATGTAATATCAGATGCTCTGCATGGCCAACCGTGACTGTTGACAATCCTAGTCACTAAACACCATAACACACAATACATTTAAATTATCATGGTACTTTTAGTACTTAAGGGAGAATATCTTAAGACTACCTCTACTTCTTGTGAATAGTGATTGGCTGAATTTTGGACATCTCTATCCATGATAGAACAAATTATTACTATATGTAGACACAAAATGCTAGAGTAACTCAGTGGGACAGGCAGCATCTCTGGAGAGAAGAAATGGGTGAAGTTTCGGGTCGAGACCCTTTGAGATAGATCGAGACATTTCAGGTCGAGACCCAAAACGTCACCCATTCCTTCTCTCCAGAGATGCCTGTCCCGCTGAGTTACTCCAGCATTTTGTGTCTATCTTTGGTTTAAACCAGCATCTGCAGTTCCTTCCTAAACTATTGCTGTATATTTATTGATTTAAACCGACTAGTCATTTATTTTGTGTTTTAATATTGCTGCTTCCAATCATTTCCACTGATCACATTTCATTCTGGTGTGGGTCTTTTCTTTCTGAACCAGCTTGGATGGTTTGCAGATCTCTCTCTCTGTATTTTCCTGTTGCACACATTTCCAACACCAGTTAATTTAGTAACAGTGCTCTGGCTAGTTAGTTTGAATTTGGATCTACATGCCATTTGAGAAAAATCCCTTCGTCTGACTCATACAACACTTTGTCTCCTTCAAGGAACAGACCAGCAGTGATATTGCTTCGGTAACAAGAATCTGTACTATTCCACCCAAGCATTGACTTTGTTCCTGAGGTGCTTTTGTTACTGATTTCTATCTGGCAACAGGTGAAATTCTAGACTAGCATGCATGCAATAGGTCTCAGACCTAATCACTTCAACAGAATAACGTTCCTACACCATCTTCAGGTGTAGTTCCTTTTTAACCATAATTAGTTCCTTTTTAACACTAGCACACACTTTGAATACTGTTTGCAGTAATGAAGATTTTCATCTTGGTCATGTACACCATAAAGGACTCACAAGCTCAAGTGTACAGTCCTATGCTACCTAAGTATCTTATCTGTGCTTTCCCTGCCATTGTTTTTCCCGTTTCCTGCCTAACTGGTGGCATTGCTACACCCAAGCATAACCTCCCCTACACTCATTACTCCTGTATGTTTAGTTATTCATTTATCAGTGTTTTTGTCTGCACTGCCATTCCTTTTTTGTTACTTGTTGTGATTTGTTGTGGACCCAGGAACAAAATCAGCCCCAGAGTTACTCTCTCATCCTTGACAGCTGAGCTTTGAACTTTGTGTGTAGGATGGAACTGCAGGTGCTGGTTTACACCGAAGATAGACACAAAATGCTGGAGTAACTCAGCGGGACAGGCAGCATTTCTGGACAGCTTTGAACTTCTGTGGGTCAGAGCCATTAATTAGCAATGATCAGAAGATGTTTCAAAGAATATCTTTAAAATCTTTTTTTTGTGTTTGAGCTGACACGTTGGTTGATGTTTCATCTTTGCACTAGTTGTACTTTAGTCTAGTTTATTGTCGTATGTACCGAGGTACAGTGAAAAGCTTTTATTGCGTGCTAACCAGTCAGTGGAAAGACAATCCATGATTACAATTGAGCTATCCACACTGTACAGATACACGATAAAGGGAACAATATGAATAACGTTTAGTGCAAGATAAAGCCAATAAAGCATAGTTAAAGTACAAAACGCTGCTGTAAAATAGAGATTTAACAGATTGGAACAATTGTTATGTGTGATTGCAGATCGACTTCTGTGTCTAGCACACAAAGAGTCGCCTAGATTGGGCACCATCTTGGAGCATATGGATTTATGTGGAGATAGTTTGTGAGACAGACTGGTGGCGCTGAGAAGTACAATCCAAAGAAATATATTAGAAACAAGTAGAGCTTCAAAATATGTCAAGAGTGCTGGATCTACATGCCATTTGAGAATTTGGATCTACATGCCATTTCTTTAGAAGGGTCTCGACCCGAAAAGTCATCCATTCCTTCTATCCAGAGATGTTGCCTGTCCCGCTGAGTTACTCCAGCGTTTTGTGTCTATCTTCGGTGAAAACCAGCATCTGCAGTTCCTTCCTACACATATATTCTGCTTGGGTAGTTTGTAACCCAATGGAATAAATATTGAATTTTTCAGATTATAATATCCTCCAGGTAACCCACTTCCAAGTTACCTCCCACACACCTACCCTTCCATGTAGTTTTCCTCTCTCTTTGTTCACCTTTCTCATCCTCCTCCCTCACCTGGTACCATCTGCCCATCAATCCCTTCCCACCTGGTTTCACCTCTCACCTAACATCTCTATCCCACCCTCTCTCCCTCACACTGCTATTTATTGACAAACTTTTCTGTTCCTTCTCAATCTTCAACCCAAAACTTTGGCTTCCCTCTTTTGCCTCCTTGGATGCTACTTGACCCGTTAAGTTCTTTCATTTTCTGATCCTTATTTAAAATTGACTATATGTGTACTGATGTGTTTGCCTCCTCCAGATAGCTCTTTCTGCCTCCGATGACGTGTGTCACTGTCAGAGTTCAGCTGTCAGAGTTGAATAGTTTCCATCAAATGCAAGGTCTGAAAAGTGAGCATGAAATTTGTCACAGTGAAAAGTACAAGGGTGAAATGGAGAAAGAAAATTGTTGGTAGATGACCAGTGAAGGCATGTTCAGATGAAAAATGTCTGAGTCCATTGGTGCAGCAGATAAAATATGGTATATAAAGATGGATTCACTAATGCTGATCAAAGTCATCAATCAGTAAATCGTCAAAAAAAATTGAATTTTCCAGATTTTCTCAGAGAAAGAACGCAGAGAAGGTTTATGAGGATGTTTCCAACAATCGAGGTGCTGAGCTAGAGGGAGAGGTTGGGCAGGCTAGATCTTTATTCCTTGGAGCGCAGGAGGTTGAGGGCTGATCTTATAGAGCGTATAAAATCATAAGGGGGACAGATAAGGTGAATGCACTGTCTTTTACCCAAAGTAGGTGAATCAAGAACAAGAGAACATAGGTTTAAAATGAGAGGGAAAAGATTTAATAGGAAACTGAGAGACATCTTTTTCACATAGAGGGTGGTGGGTATATGGTTCAAGCTGCCAGAGGAAGTAGTTGAGGCAAGTACTGTAAGAACATTTAAAAGAGATTTGGACGGGTACATGGATATGAAAGGTTTAGAGGTATTTGGGCCAAATGGGGCAAGTGGGACAAGCGTCGGAGTTTTGGTAGGTATGGGCAATTTGGGCTGGACCTATTTCTGTGCCGTATGACACAATGAATCTAATTTTATTCATGGCATCGATCTCTGATATATTTTGTTCCTATTGTATCTAGAGATCTTCTTGGTTCTTTGTGGATATGCTGCCTCTCTTCCACTTACTACCTCTCTATCAAGGCCTTCTTGGACTCAGCTCTTATTCTTGATTTGCCATCTTTCATTATTTTTCACATCATTTACTTCAAGCACAAATGCGAGCTCCAGCTGCATCCACAATGCATCCCCTTTTAAAGAAATATGTTTCAGCTATAAGTAGTGCATCTAGTATTCACAGGCACTAACCACTCAAAGTGCTGACACATCCAGCCATTGAACAGTGTGGTTGGCATTGACAGAATGCAGTAGTCATTTAGATGAGCAGGCAGCATGAAGTTGGCCTGCTGCCTGCATTGTAATCAGCAGGTGTGGGTTAATTGTGTGTTGATCTCCACATCCGTTTTCAGGTTCAATTGAATTCAACTTCACTGATCCCCAACATGACCAGAATCCTGTTCTGAACTCGCAGAGCCAGGTTCATTAAGCACAACGTCAGCTGTGTATTCAAACTGGTAAAAGATGCAGGAGAAAATGTTACTCTTCATTCTGTTTATCTTAGCCAGCCGTGCTGTCTTCTAATTGAGACTGTGTCGATACTAACTGAATTAAATCTGCAAAAATTATACAATGTTCTTAAAGCATAGAAACTGGAGTGTTTAGCATCAGTTTTCGACAGCTGTTCTTGACAAAATTGCATTATTAAACAGACTACTGCAATCTCTCAATTATTATTTATTTAATCAAACTGCCATTTACGGAGCGCATAATCCTTATCCCTCCTTTGTCATCTAACCCTACCAGCTTATGCTTATGTGTAGGAAGGAACTGCAGACTGGTTTACACCAAAGATGGACACAAAATGCTGGAGTAATTCAGCGGGACAGGCAGCATGTCTGGAGAAATAGAATGGGTGGCATTTCGGGTCGGAACCCTTCTTCATGCTTTTGCTAATGTTCTCTTCCCCCTCATGCATACAAGTAATGTAACTGTGCTATTTGTCACAGGTATTTAGTGTATGGTGGGAAGTTATACATTCTAAGTACCTTACAGGTAAATAGTCTCATTGCTATATAGGGATTCTTCACACTTTTGCTCTTCTGATCAGACCCATAATGTATGTTACCATGATTCCACGGCTAGGGCTGAATGGGCAGATGACAGGGCCCTTTGTAGTTCAGTTCCTTGATGGATCGGGAATTCACAGGATTTTAATTTATTGCTTTGCTGGTCATAAAAAAAATCTCAAGTTTCTCAAGAAATATATTTTCCCAGTTTAGCCACAGATATGTTGGAGCTATTGTAGCGTTGTTTTGTCTGCATGAATTAGCCAATATTGAATCTGGAAGTCAGAAATTTGATAAGAGTTTTATAGTCAAGATTAAGCAGGATTTTGAATCTGTAAGAATTACAGTAGGAAGGTAGGGTTGGCAATCTGTCAGGGTGAATGCAAGCTGTACTATGCTTTCAAATGTAGCTACCTTAAAACTGTCGGGCAAGATGATTTTTCCTGCATTTGGAACAAAAGTTGCTGCCTATGATGATAAAATAGGGTGTTGTAAAATTCACCAGAATACCTGTGAGTCCTGGGTTCCCCTGAACAGTAGGTTTTTTATTATCAGCTGGAACTTGGTCAATGTTTTCATTGAAAACATAATGGTGAATTAAATTACATTGTTACTCATTGAGAAGTGCATCATCATGAAACATTTGCAGTCGGAAACCCCCAACCCACTGCAAAAGATGAGAAATGCAGTTTCTGAAAAATGAATAGAGTGAGAAAAAATCCTTCTGGACTCCCAGTTAGTGCTCTGTCACCTGATCCAGCACGTAGGCAGTTGTACGAAAATTGAGGGAGTAAAGCAAAGATAGGCAGTTGTAAGTTATCTGCCGTTCTTATTAGTGGTTTATCAGGTGTCTGCTGTTCTCAAACACAGCTTATGTGTTAATTCTGCAATATGTTTGTTGCGAAATGATATAGGCGTCACAGTCACCCAAAGTCAGCAGTTGAACTGAATGTGCAGTCAGCATTTGCAGTTGTGTGCATTCCAAATCTGATCTTCAAGTCAGCATCAGCCTGTTTACTGAAATATATTAGAGAATGGGCCTTACACTCAACATCCACAAGACAAAGATCCAGTACAAACCTGACCTTACTGTCCTCTGGTAATAAAGATTCACAGCAAGACATTGGAAAACATGGACCACTTCCCCCATCCAGGGAGCCATCTCTCGACAAAGGAAGGCACAGATGGTGAAATTCACTATCTCTTTCAGTGCATTAGCACAGCGTTTGCTCAATTGGGGAAAAGGATGTTTGAATTCAAGATCTCAGATCTGGCACATAATTCACAGACTAGAGTAATCCCTTTTCTCTTATATGTTTCTGAGTCCTGGAACACGTAGAGCAAGATTGTCAGGTCTATTGGAAAAATACCACAAATGACGTCATGGTGGAATTCTCCAAATCTATTGGAAGGATAAGCACACTAATGTCAGTATTGTCTCTTGAGCCATTTTCCCCAGCATTGAGGATCTGGTCTCATTCAGGCAGTTCCTATCAGCAGCCCGTACTGTTTACGTGCTCAACTACCGGCTCTCAAAAAAACACACAAGACACTGAGTTAAAAATATAAACAGAAAATGCTGAAAATAATTCCAGCTCTTTCTGTTTTTATTTCAGATTTTCAGCATCTGCAGTTCAAAAAAAAAAATCACACTATTCTGAAAATCGTGGGAAGAGATTAGCAGGCAGACAAAGGCAAAGTTCTGAAAATATGCTCACATATTCTTTGATAAAATGCAACATTCACAACATTGGCAATCCTTGGCTCCTAAACACCCAAAGTGGTGAGGGAAATCTCTTGTCCCATCTGTGATAGTATGTAGTTCCCATGTTGTACTCATCTGCCATTAAACTAGAGTAGCAGCAAGTCATCTTCAATCACTGACTGCATGGGTTTCCGCCCAGGGCTCCAGTTTCCTCCCACATCCCAAAGACATGGTGGTAGGTTGATTTAGCCACTGTAAATTACCCCTTAGTGTAAGTGGGTGGAAAGGGATAGGTGGTTTTTTCCTAACATATCCCTTTCCATTGATTTGGCTTAAACAGTATTGTAATACAGTGAACATTATGGTGCAAATCTCGTGCCCGGTGAACATATTTTTTATGAAATTGAGACATTTCACTAAAAGTAAGTGTAGAAATTTATATTAAGCAGTGCCATCAGTTTAATTAAATGAAATGGATGTATTTTGTGAATATATGCAGATATCCTTTTTAACCCTTTCGCAGCAATACAAAAAAGCAAGTCATGGATGAAAGCCATGTGCTGCTTTTAGTTCTGGGAAAACATCCTTTCCACCATACCTCCCCAACATAAGGTCATAAGGAAGAGAAGTAGAATTAGGCTATTCGGCCCATCAAGTCTACTCCACCATTCAATCATAGCTGATCTTTCTTTCCCTCCTAACCCCATTCTCCTGCCTTTTCCCCATAACCCCTGACACCTGTACTAATTAATCCTGCCAGAGTTAATCTGATCCATCATTGTCCTGAGATATTACTGCAGAGGTGTTTCTCTGAGAGTTGGGATTTGTTGTCAATACTTCCTGCTTGATTGAATGAGTTGAATGTCCCTTTCTCGTTCCATGAATTCTCCTGTTTGCAAGCAGGTTGTTCCATTGGAGCTGCGCACAATGCAAGAATGATCAAAGCTGAAGAATCACCTCATTTATTTCTCATTCTGTAGGATTTTCTTGCTCTTCTTCTATTTTGCTATTTCAAGTCAAGTCAAGTCAAGTCAAATTTATTTGTCACATACACATACTCGATGTGCAGTAAAATGAAAGTGGCAATGCCTGCGGGTTGTGCACAAAAAGAATTACAGTTACAGCATATAAATAAAGTTAATAAGTTACTAAACATAGCACAAAAAGTGTCGACAAAAATTTAGTCTCTGGGGTTATCAAAGTTGACAGTCCTGATGGCCTGTGGGAAGAAGCTCCGTCTCATCCTCTCCGTTTTCACAGCGTGACAGCGGAGGCGTTTGCCTGACCGTAGCATCTGGAACAGTCCGTTACTGGGGTGGCAGGGGTCCCTCATAATCTTGCTTGCTCTGGATCTGCACCTCCTGATGTATAGGTCCTGCAGGGGGACGAGTGTAGTTCCCATGGTGCGTTCTGCCGAACGCACTACTCTTTGCAGGGCCATCCTGTCCTGGGCAGAGCTGTTCCCAAACCAGACTGTAATGTTGCCGGACAGGATGCTCTCTACAGCCCCAGAGTAGAAGCAATGAAGGATCTTCAGCGACACTCTGAATTTCCTTAGTTGTCTAAGGTGGTAAAGGCGCTGCTTAGCCTTACCCACCAGTGCGGCAATGTGCGTTGCCCACGTCAGATCCTCTGCGATGCGGACTCCCAAGTATTTGAAACTGCTCACCCTATCCACAATAGACCCATTTATCTCCAGTGGCGTGTACGTCCTTGGATGTTTAGCCCTTCTGAAGTCCACAATCAGCTCCTTTGTATTAGTGACATTCAAGAGGAGGCTATTGTCCTGACACCAGAGTGCCAGATCAGCCACCTCCTCCCGGTAGGCCTTCTCATCGTTGTTGGAGATCCGGCCCACCACCACAGTGTCATCAGCAAACTTGATGATGGAGTTTGAGCTGAACCTGGCCCTACAGTCATGTGTGTACAGGGAGTACAGTAGGGGGCTAAGGACGCAGCCCTGGGGGGATCCTATGTTCAGGGTGAGGGAGCTAGATGTGTGTTCCCCCATCCTGACCACTTGGGGCCTGGCAGTGAGAAAGTCCAGGACCCAGGCACACAGAGGGGTGCTAAGCCCCAGTTCCAGCAGCTTTTCAACCAGTCTGCTGGGGACTATTGTGTTGAATGCTGAACTAAAGTCAATGAACAGCATCCTCACATAGCCCCCCTGGCTGTCCAGATGAGAGAGAGCGGTGTGTAGAACCTGGGAGACCGCATCATCCGTGGACCTGTTCGGACGGTATGCGAACTGTAGTGGGTCCATGTTGCGAGGAAGGAGGGCGCAGATGTGCTTCTTGACTAGCCTCTCCAAGCATTTCATGACAACCGAGGTGAGGGCCACCGGTCGGTAGTCATTTAAACACGCTGGAGAGGCATTCTTTGGCACCGGTACAATGATGGATCTTTTGAAGCATGCAGGGACCACGGACTTTGCCAAGGAGAGGTTGAATATTGTGGTGAGCACTGGAGCAAGCTGAGTAGCACAAGACTTTAGTACTCGCCCAGATATACCATCTGGGCCTCCAGCTTTCCTCGTGTTCACACGCGTCAGAGCCCACCTCACCTCATGCTCGGACACCGAGAATGTGTGCACATCCCCGGCGGTGGATCCCCCTCCAGCCTCGCTAGCCAGCGCCCCTTCGGTGCTGTTTTTAGACGGCGAGCTGGTGGTGTTACCCGTCTCGAACCGTGCGTAAAAAGAGTTCAGGTCATCAGCTAAGGAGGAGCCGGCACTTCCGGTTGAGGGGGTGCTGGACCTGTAGCTAGTTATAGTCCGTAGCCCCTGCCAAAGGCGCCTGGTGTCCTGCTGCTCCATCTGTGACTCCATCTTGTCCCGGTACCTCTTTTTTGCATCCTTCACTGCCCTTCGCAGTCGGTAGGACTCTCCCTTGTAGTCGTCCATGTTGCCGGATGCCAGGCCGGAGTTGTAAGCAGTGGTGCGAGCATTCAAGGCCACGCGAATAGACCTGTCCACCCAGGGTTTTTGGTTAGGGAAGATACTGACCCTTACCGTGGGGATGATGGTATCGGCTATAGTGGCAATGAAGTCCGTAACCGCTTCCGCAAACTCATTTACGTCTCTGGAACTTTCTTGGAACATGTTCCAGTCGACTTCGCTCAGTGCATCCTGCAGCATGGCCTCTGAATGGTCAGCCCACCGCTTTACGTTCCTCGTCACTGTCGCTTCCCGTACTATCCGTTGTTTGTACTCCGGCAGCAGGAAAATGGCAGCGTGGTCAGATTTCCCAAAAGGAGGGAGAGAAACGGCCTTGTAGCCTTTCCTGAACGGCGTGTAGCAGTGGTCCAAAGTTCTTTCCCCCCTGGTGACACACGTGATGTGTTGGTAGAAGTTGGGCATGACCTTTTTGAGATTTCCCCTATTGAAGTCTCCAGCCACCAGCACAGCCGCATCAGGGTTCTTGTTTTGGTGTTGACACAACACATCGTGTAGGGTGGACAGTGCCACGTCGGTGTCCGCATGCGGTGGGATATAGACGGCTGTGATGATCATCGAGCTGAACTCCCGGGGTAGGTAGAATGGTCGGCATAGGATAGTTAGATGTTCCAGGTCCGGCGAGCAGGAACGAGAAAGCGTCTTAATATTCCCAGGATTACACCAGTTATTATTGGTCAAGAAGCAGACTCCTCCGCCCTTGGATTTCCCGGATTCTTCCGTTCTGTCCGCCCGGAAAACAGTGAAGGACTCGGATGGGCAGATCACCTGGTCAGGCACCAGCGGGGTCAGCCATGTTTCGGTCAGACAAAGGATGTTACAGTTCTTTATGTCCCTCTGGAATCTGATCCTTGCCCTCAGGTCATCCAGCTTGTTCTCCAGGGACTGGACATTGGCCAGAAGTATGCTGGGCAGAGGTGGACGTAAGGCTTGGGTTCTCAGCCTGTTCCGAATCCCCCCTCGCTTCCCTCGGTGTTTTTTCCGACTTTCCCACTGACCTGCGCTCCCACTGCTGCTGCCGCGGTGCGCTCCTTTGATGATCTCTATCGGTATATCGGTGAGTAGATTTCTGGGTTTTTCTGGGTTATATTTCAATCTGCATTGTGCAGTCCTCTTTGGCAATGTGCTGTGATGTAGTATATAATGCTCCTTGACAATATGTTGTTCATTATTGTATTGTGCTCCTTGGCTCTGTGGCTGTACATTGTGCACTGCCCTTTGGCTACGTGTTTTGGTTCAGCATGTCATGTTCCTTAGACGTGTACAGTCGCACATTGTGTGGAAGTCCTTTGTGCTGTTTGCATCCAGGTGATCTATAACGGTACACAGGGGGTTAGTATAATTTTCTTCTGCTGGTCATAAAATACAGAACTCTGCAAGTCTGCTACAGCTTTATATTGTATTTGTTTTATTTTAAACGGTCAGGTTCTTGTGACTTAAGTGAATAAGTGTCAATAATTAATAGACAATAGGTGCAGGAGTAGGCCATTCAGCCCTTCGAGCCAGAACCGCCATTCAATGTGATCATGGCGGACCATTCACAATCAGTACCCAGTTCCTGTCCTCTCCCCATACCCCTGATTCCGCTATCATTAAGAGCTCTAACTCTCTCTTGAAAGGATCCAGAGAATCAGCCTTCACTGCCTTCTCAGGCAGAGAATTCCACAGATTTACAACTCTCTTGAGTGAAAAAGTTTAACAATTCTGAAATAAAATGGAACCAGTCTTGCTCAAGCCCTCTTTTCCCATCGTTTCCACATATTCTCTCATAATATTCAACAATACTAAATATAATGACCTTACTTTGCAAATATATTATTTCTTAATATAACAATAAATAAGATATGTATGACAGAAGTAAAACTGATTTTAGTTGCACTCAATTCAAGAAAACTACCCCATGTATAACATTAATCTGATCCCAGTTTTGACATATCAGTGGAATGAGAACGGTTTGTGTATACCAGGAGTTACATTTCATAGCAAGTCACATGCCGACACTATGAGGTACAGATACAATGAAAATCTTGCACAAAGCAGCATTGATGGGACATAACACAAATGCACAAAAAGCAAATTACACAAACTATACACGAATAACATGTAAAATATCTAAGAGACTGTGCAAAAACACAATATTAATGCAAAGACATATGTAGAGATTTGAGGGATTGAGTTTGTCTTAAAGCCTTTGCTAAGTCAATAAAAAGTTGATGTTCATGGATAGTTGCTAAAATTAATACTGGACAATGAGATGAGTTAGTCTGAGGAGTACCAAAGAACCATAGAAGAAAGACCAAATTATCAATACCCTGGAGTGTAGAGATGATTTTCTCGAGCTAGAATTTAGGGGAGTGCTCAGATCTGCCACATTCCTGCTCTATTTATAATTTAATGGCCACTGGTGGTACTGATGAAGCTTCCATATTTGGTCACATTGCTCCATCACCATCCCCTCAACATCATTGATATATGAGTGGTGATTTTCTGGACGACCTTGGGATTTGATCTGTGTCTGCCTGTAAGACCTCACAAAATGTTTATTAGTAGAGAGATGATATCAGTATAAATTGGGATGAAGTAAGGGTCCAGGACCTGCACTAGTTAAAACAGATTGATCACCTCTGAATTGATTAACTCCATAAGTTGACAGTTAATTCGTTTAAAGCATAATTAAAAGGGCACTCCATTCACCCTTTGGCCTCCCCTCAACCTGTGCAATTACAAAGACTTTGCACGTCAGAGCAATTTGAATTGTATTTTGTTTTAGCATCCAAGTAGATACCTTCAATTTCAGCCATAATGTACAATGTAGAGATGAGAGACTGTAATTATGGCTGCCGACTGTCCCGTATTAGCCCGGGACATCCCGTATTTTGGGCTAAATTGGTTTGTCCCATATTAGGCCCGGACACTGTAGGCCCGGACACTGTATGCCTAGACACCGTAGGCCCTGACACTGTGGGCCCGGACACTGTAGACCGGGGGCCGTTGTAGTCCCAGACAGTGTAGGCCCGGGTGCCGCTTAACGGAGGTTGTGTAGCAACTCGCCTCCCAGCCCAGGCAGCCGCCATTAGTGGAGCGGGACCACGTGGCCGCTGGCGATGACGTCACCCTTTGTCCCTTATTTGAGAGTGAGGAAGTTGGCAATCCTAACTGTAATAACCAATATTCTGGAATACAGAGAGGGGCAGCTGAAAGAAATTTACATATGTTTGACCTAATGTTTTTTTTAAGAAACTATCGAATATATAGGATTGCATTATACATATATGTGAACATTCAAGATGTTTTTTTATGCATGAACTAGTTTTGCACAGTTTGAGGCTCATTGAATAAGACTACACTGATGACAAAGATCAGTGCATATTAAATGTATTGGAATAAACAGGTATCAACAAGGAACTGCAGATGATTGTTGGTACACAAAAGGCCTCAAAGTGCTGGAGTCACTCAGCAGATCAGGCAGCATGTCTGGAGAACATGGATAAGTGACGTTTCAGGTGGAGACTCTTCTTCAGACTAATTGTAGGTGGGTGAAGAGAGCTAGAAGAGGAGAGAGGCAGGACAAAAGCGTGGCAGGTGGACGCAACCCGGGGGGGGGGGGGGGATTGATAGGCAGCTGGTTGGAACAAAGGTAGGAAATAAAACCAGAAGGTGTGAGACAGGCTTGAAGAGTTGTGAATTGTGAAGAAGAAGCAGGAGGGGAAGGGGGGAAGGGGAGAAATAGGTGGGAGTGTAGGTGATGGACAGGGGAGAAGAAGGGGAGGGGGAAAGTAAAAGGGAGGTGTGGGGTGGAGATAGGGGGGGAGGGGTGTTGGGAGGTTTAGTAGGTTGTTTTCCAAAATTGGAGAATTCATTGTTCATATCACTGGGTTGTAAGCTACCCAAGCAGAATATGAGTTGCTGTTCCTTCAGTTTGCAGTTGGCCTCCCTCTTTCTTCTCCACCCCGTACAATCATTCTCGACCCAAACTTTTCTCCAGAGATGTTGCCTGATCTGCTAAGTTACTATCGCACTTTTGTGGAATAAATAGGTGCATCTCTCATCCAACAAAAGTTAGCTGGTTCAAAGACAGATGTTGGGTTCTGTCCTATTCTTCATTAAAATAAGATTTGGAGATACGTATGTAAAGATGATGGTACCAAATCAGGGCCAAGGTAAAATATCTGATGGAGAATACAGAGAATACGGTCATTTAAGGGTAAGGTAAAGTTGTATGTTTTGCTAACAGGCGTAGGTAATGGAATATATATTAAGTTATGAAGAAGATTACTATTGTACAGATATTTAAATACAAGAAAGAGTTACTATTGTACAGATATTTAAAGATGAGATTGTAGATTGCAAAAGATGAAATGGGTTTCCGGCAAAGGGGCATTAAATTAAAAAATAAAAGAATAAATTTGAAGGTACCATTTCAGACTGAGTTGGAGTGCGGTGAACATTGATTTACTGGTGTAATTGTATTAATTGAGAATCATCCTGAAGACTTAAGAAGTTTGAGTAAAAGTAATGAACGATTATTTCTATTACACTTATACCTTTACTATTAATATTAAAGTGTGATGTAAAACGGAAATTGTTATGTAAGGATTATTACAAGAAAGAATATATTATTGTAGATTACTATTGAAACTATTTCAATCATAGTATTGGATAAACACTCAAAGAAGAAGAATACGTAAAGTTATGATGAAAATCATGTGAAATTGAAAAAGAAGAGTAACACTGGAGCTTTTATGACAAAGCCCCCACAACCATGTATTCTCATAGACACAAGGGACTGCAGATGCTGGTTTATGAAAAAAACCCAGTGTTGGATAAACTCCGGGGTCAGGCAGCATCGCTGGAGGACATGACTAGACAGCGTTTCATGTCGGGACCCTTCTTCAGACTGATTTTTCAAACCTTGATGCACATCCCTTTCTCCCACAATCCACCTCCTCTCCCCATCCCTGTCCCCTTCCACCTATATTCCTTCCTCTGGCTTCATTTATTCTCGTATTACCTCCTCATCTCCCAGCCTGCTGTCTTTTCATCTCTTGCCTTTGTCCAACCATTTGTTGATCAACCCCCCTCTTCCACCTGCATCCATCTATCACTTGCCTGGATTTGTCCTGCCCCCACATCCTCTCCAGCTTTCGTGCCCCAACTAAAATCTGAAGAAGGATCCCAACACAAAACGTCGCCTATTCATGTCCTTCAGAGATGCTGCCAGACCCACTGATTTACTCCAGCACTTTGTCTCATATTATCTTCTCCATGGTGTAATTTCTAAATAACTTTTATCGTTACTTGTTCTGTTTGGTGACCTCCATGGCTGCAGGTGTTTCCATTGTCATGTTCAGTCTTCCTTGTACATCACCATCTGATCTCAGTGATTCTTTCTGTATTCACTAGGCCTGAACCTGTTTACAGCACGGTGATCAGACAAAGTGGCCAACGTGAGCCACCTCCATCTCCTAAAGGCTATACCAGTATAATTCGTAACATGCATCCTTGTCTGTCATCTGGTCCCACTCGCAACTGTATCAGCCAGGGAATTGATATTATCTCCAGCAGGTACTAACACCGCTTCAAAAGCTTCAGCATATGCAAGCTGCTTGTGCCTAACAGAGATTGATGTGCTGATTAATACCTGCAACATGGCTGCAGTGTAGCCTGCTGTTAAGAACGAGCATGCTTCACTCTTCAGTTCAGAACAATGGAGTCATTAACAATTAAAAAGTGCAAAGATGAATGTTACAGAAGTGTGGCTCCCAGATATTTCACAATGCAGGAAATTAGCACATTTCAACCAAACAACCTGACATCGATATATTTCCCTTGCAATTTGTGAAGTGGGTGCAGCTTAAAAACTATCTCCCAAATGGTTCACAGAGTTAATTAAGGAGCAGGCTGCAATGAGAATAACATCTGGGCATTTGAATTAACTTCTTTTTTTCACACCCACCTTCTACTGCAAGGGAAATACATTTAAAACATTACGATCAGGGAATGATCAAAAACAGTTTAAAATGATCATACAAAGTTAATTTGTTCCATATCAATGTTGCACATCGCATGTGATCCCACCCTTGTATCAAATGTGTTGATAAATTTCAGTGTTTTTTTTCTGCTGCAGAGAAAATGAAAGAAGATACTATGAAAGGATCCCACACTAGTTATTGTGGTGGTGAAAGCTTCTTAATAAAACTATAAACCTTTTAGTGCTTGAATGACAAGTTAATACTGCTACCTTGCCGTAGTTTGGCGCAAATGATTAGGAAACATGTGTAGATCCCAGTGCCAGGCAGAGGGAATAACAAAGGCAGAAGCAGAATACAGGAGGATGTGCCAGTAGTTGTGTTATCAATGTTCATACTTCTTACAATTTGCAAACAAAAATCTTAAATTGAGAATTTATCCAACATCAGCATTTCAGTGACAAGAATATTTGAAATTAATTTCCAAAAGAGCAAATACTTCCGTTGGGACATGGTTTTTAATGAAAGAAACTTGTCATGAATGCTCATTATTGAGATAAAGTCTGATTGTCATTTCGAATTAATATTAATTTAATCTTATCATGTCTATTACTTTTATATGTTTCCTTTAAATGAATGCTGTTGGCACTATCATTTTCTAGATCACTTACCAGACTGAAAGCTGAAATCAAACTTGAGAAATAAAAATTAATGAAGCTAAAATTATATAATTTGATTTAAATCACTAAATAAACTTTCCTTTTTCCTTGTTAGCACAGCCTTGCTGCTAATCATGTTGAAGCAAATATTCAGTACAGGGAAAATTATAATTATCAATGATCAGCAAGTTTACAGCTTCATTTAAATAATGATCAGTTCATGCAAAGCCCCATCTTTTAATCTCACTCTGGCATTCAATTGTAATAGTCTCCGAATAAATTCTATTAGATTCATAGAAAATCTCAGGTCTTGAGACAATAGTTGGTGAACAAAATGACTATATCAGTCTCATGATCTTCTAATTATAGTTTGGGTGCAATCAGGTTGCTCTACACTAACAGTGAAAAGAGATCTTACAGAACATCTTTCAGTTGCCTTTGGTGTTTCACTGTCTAAAGAAAACATATGTTTCTCTTCTCCCCCATTTACCCCTGTACTGAACTGTCATTCTGGAGTTTCCCCCCATATTTTCTTTTCAGTATTCAAGCTAAACTCAATACGTGGATGAACTTCCCAATGTGTTTCGTTATCTTCTTGTGTTGATAAAATCTACGTTAAAACAAATTAATATTTTTCTAAGTAATAGGTTCAATATAGCCACTATTTTTAAGACACAAGGAAGATTCTGAAAGTTTTGGAGACCTTAACTCCATCATATGCAATTAAGGTTGTGGTTAAAATGCAGAATAACTGAATCTGCCTTGAGTTCACCCACTTCATATTTCAAAGAAGGCAGGAAGACAGAAGGACGGCTAATTTGCACACAGGAAGTGGATTGGTGACTTGAGTGTTACAAAGAGATTGCTTGCTTTCATTTTATCAAATATTAGGCTACATAGAACTACAAGAAGAAGCACATTGCAGTCCAATTTAAGTTGAGAGCACTGTTGATCATTTCAGGGTGAAGTTCCACCAGACATGAAGTTGGATTGAGCATTTCCCTGACATCAGGTGCACCCAAAATAACAGAGTTTAGTTCCGTACCAACAAAACCGGAAGTGCCATACAATGATCACTATAAAACAGGATCAGAATAAGAGCGGATCGTATATGTTTATGACTTGTTCTTCCATTGATTGGATGTTAAAATTTACTAACTTGAGTAGAAACTACAACACCCATTTAATAGAAGGTGTTTCACATTGACTAAAGACAACCAATATCTCTCTTTTCTCCCATTTGCCCTCATACTGAAAACTCAAGTAAAGCTCTTGTATATTTCTGGGAAGCACAAAAGAGTCATTCATCCTGAGTTGATTACACGGCCAAATATTTTCAGAAGCATGCATAGCTCAAAGGAATGGATCCTGGAGAATAGAAGCTCCTCTTAACTTCCCCGGTTTCTCAAACAGTACACTCCCCAACAACAGCAGACAAGCACAGATATGCAAGTATCCTGGATGGTTGTGGAAAGCATCATTTGTCACCTTTCCATCAGGTCTTCATATAAAATAACATTTATTGTGAGGTGCGCCACTAAACCTTGGTTTCAGATCTTTGTAGCATATCTTATGAGGCATGGTTTATTTCAGCATTGATCCATTATGTGGAAGAAACTAATGCAGCCACCTTTTGCCTGATTATTCTTACAGTGGACTTGACGAATGTTGATGCACAGCACTATCTCCTGGGATATATCTCATTGACCAGGACTTGCAAGATGAGCTTTTAAGGACTGGTCCTATCTCTGATTGATGTGGGGCAAAGGTTTGCGAGATGTGCAAAATCGGCAGGATCCCATTGGGAATCATGGAGATCCCATTTTAATGCTTATAACCACATGCCATTTCAAACTGGATTTTATGAAATTTCATGATTTTTATTGTGTGAGTGAATGATTGGGCACAATCCAGTTTCTAGATAAATTGTCTGAAGAAGAGTCTTAACAGGAAACGTCATCTATCCATGTTCTCCAGAGATGCTGAGTTACTCCAGCACTCTGTATCTTTATAGATATATATTTTTTTAACATAGAGGATTATGTTGCCCAGATTCTGGGAAACTCAGCAGATGAAAGCAGGTGCTAAGGCTGAATAAATGAAATCAGTACATTCACTGCACTGTTCTTTGTCAAGTCAAGCAGGTGTGTCTGCAAGTGCAACCAGTCAACCTCGAACTTTCACCTGACCACAGTTTGTTCCTGCCATCTGATCCCACAACCTGCAAGATACCAATCGTGACCAATGACTACAGTTGGACTAATGTCTATCACGTAGAAGAAGAACCAATCCTTAAACCAATTGTGCAATTTAGCACATTCAAGAAACCCATTATTCTGGGATGCTGAAATTTACAATTTGCACAGAAGTTTCTAACATACTCTTGAACTCTAAGCCCCAAACTGAATTGGAATATTTGCAACCTCAGCTCTCTCTAACTGCCAGATAAACTCAGCATATTTCTCCTATTTCCTTATGACTACATAAGTGGCTACATAAATTAACTTTAATTGATCATTCCCTTAAAATAGAAAAAAAAACATAGAACCCATCTAACAGTGAACTGTCTTAGAAAATAATTCTAAATAGTAACCTTCTTAGGCTTCTCTACTACCTTAACATTAATTTATATTTGACATTCATATTTCCTGTACTACATAAATGACTACACTTGCACAGAAAATCCCCCAAAAAATCTTCCTATGTATATCAATTCTTATTAACTACAACTCAGCATGTTTGAATTCAAATTTGAATTGTATCATTTAGTGCAGACTTTCAATTATTAATATATCCCAGATATTTACTTGCAATCCCAACACAAATTTTCTTTCCAATAAAATGAGGATATTCGAGTCTGTTACTATAAAAATGGCCTCTGTGGTTTGTTCCAGGCATCCAGTTTCAAGATCTCAGCAGTTTGCCTCCGGTGAAAGACAACTGATATACTTCCCATTTCCTGAAAGCAGACCCAAAGAAAGAATTCTGTAATGTTATCGGTTTTGTATAGGCATGCAGGCATGCAGGCAGGATCATACAAACAGAAAACAACATAAACAACATAAATTATCAGTTAATCTGTTTTGGATGCCATTGTCCAAAGTCAAAATGCTTGTTGCATTTCAATTGTTTAATGCAGGTCTTTTTAGCATTTCGCAAATGAAAATTATATTAAAAAGCAAAATTACCTTTTCAGGGTCATTTCAGATCACTGCAGATATTTGAACAAACTCTTCCAGGCATGAGACAACCTTGTGGCTTGATTGAATTATGATTAGGCACTCTCTGAAGTTTTCCATGCTAGAATACACACCACCATCCTACTCAATTCCTGCAGTGTACTTACCTCCACTTCCCATGAACCCAGAACCCATTATCTTACCCATTCCAATAATTGCTTGCCATTTCCACCTACATTTTCTTCTGAATTGCTTATCCTTGAACTATTGATCCAATGCCCCACCTCTCAGTTCTGATCCATCCCTCAATCTAAACTAACCGTCCAATTCATCCTTCCTTTTCTATGAACTGCCAGTGTTGATTCATTTCTTTAACTGCTGGGTTTCAATTCATTACTCCCATTCTCCAAACTACTGGCCCTGATCCATTCCCTCCCCACCCCATCCCATCCAATTAACTCCTGTGGTTCTCATGCAGCTCAGGGGATGCAGCGCCTGTCCTCTTTCCATCATCGAAGGACCTAACCAAACCTTCAAGAGAAGCAACAAATCACTGGCACGTCTTCCACTCTAGAATATTGCATTTGGTATTCACAAAGTGGTCTCTTCTACTTTGAGAAGCACATTATATTTCGGGTGATTGCTTTATGGGGCACCTGTGTTCAATCGGTGGGGACAACTCTGATTTCCCTGTTACCGGTCACATTAATTCTCCTACTCATTCCCACCCTGACCTGTTTGTCTGTGGCATCCTGCACAATTATAGCAAGGCTTAATGTAATCTTGAGGAACGGTACCTCCTCTCCCACCTAGGCATGTTGCAGACTTCCAGACTGCATCTCAACTTCTATAATTTAAGATAATTGCTTTCTCAGTCTATGTCAGAATTGTTATTTCTGCTGCAAGCCAACCATCTGTGATATTGACTCTGTTTTTGTTCTCTCTGTTAGCACAGTTTTGCCGGCTGTGCCAGTCCTGCATTTTGCTACTGTTTACATTCTTTCGTTTGTATTCTGATTCTCTGGCTGCCCCTAATTTATAATTTTGTTCCTTTACTTTCTGTCTAACTGCTCCTATTAAACCATCAGCAAGATGACCTCTACAACACATACCCTGGCAATACTGGTCCCACCCTATCAGAAATATTCCCTTTAAGCCCAAACTCTCCTTCTCTGCTATTTAAAACTGTCTTCCCTCTTTTCCAATTTTGATGAAAGGGTTTTGGCCTGGAATGTTATCATTTTTCTACAGCTGTTGCCTGACATGCTGCATGTTTGCAACATTTTCTATTTTTATGTCATACCCACAATTTCCAGTCCTGATCCATCTCCCAAAATCTGGTCTCTGATTCATCCCTCCTCCCCCATCACCTTCCAAACTGCAGGGCTCTGATGTTCCCTCAGTACCACCTTCACCGCAATCTCACAGCTAAAGCTCTGTCCATTCTGTATCTGACCTTCAGAAAGGACTGGCCCAGACATTTTCAATTAACTGAGCTTATTAATAGAGGGACAAGAACCAAAATGGGTATTGGTCACCTGCTGTACCCAAGATGGGCCAGTCAATTTTTGGGTCTGTTTTCATGCTGTATGACTCTATGGTTCTAACCCGATGGCTCAGGCAACATCTGTGGAGTGAAATAGACAGATAATATTTCAGAACATGACCTTTCTTTGCACCATCCCATCTGTCCCTTTTCTTTGAACCCTCCCCTCTGTCCCATTTCCTTTCCTCCTGCTTTGCATTTCACTCCTATTCCCACTTTTTGTCTCGATTTCATCTGCAGCCCTTCTCACGAACTCCACCCATCTGCCAATCACCCATCCGCACCCATATCCACTATCACTGCCAGACCTTGCCCCAGCCTACCTCTCTTTACCAATTTTCTCCCCCCTAATCCATCAGTCTGTAGAAGGGTCCCTGCCCAAGATGTCATCTGACAATCTCCATCTAAGAATGCTGCATTACCCGGTGAGTTCATCCAGCAATTTGTTGTTTATATAT
The DNA here is from genome assembly GCF_053455715.1 of Rhinoraja longicauda. Lineage (NCBI taxonomy): Eukaryota > Metazoa > Chordata > Chondrichthyes > Rajiformes > Arhynchobatidae > Rhinoraja > Rhinoraja longicauda. The sequence continues at coordinate 34,013,619 of NC_135967.1, read as the reverse complement.
CTAATATGAAAAAGTGGAAGTGAAAAGAGGTGACTAGAAATGGAAACTGAATGACCTAACTCGGTGATGCTGCATTTGAAATGATAACTAGAGCATGTTTTAAACTCCACATCCAGCGGGATGCATGGTGACATTTATTTAAGGAAGACACAGAATGCTGGAGTAACTCGGCGGGTCAGGCAGCATCTCTGGAGAGAAGGAATGGGTGACGTTTCGGGTCGAGACCCATCTTCAGACTGATGTCAGGGGAGCGGGCGGGACTAAGATAGAATGTAGTCGGAGACAGGAAGACTAGTGGGAGAACTGGGAAGAGGGAGGGGATAGAGAGGGAAAGCATGGGCTATCTGAAGTTAGAGCAGTCAATGTTCATACCGCTGGGGTGTAAACTACCCAAGCGAGATATGAGGTGCTGTTCTTCCAATTTTCGCTGGGCCTCACTCTGACAATGGAGGAGGCTCAGGACAGAAAGATCAGATTGGGAATGGGAGGGGGAGTTGAAGTGCTGAGCAACCAGGAGATCAAGTAGGTTAAGACGGATTGAATGGAGGTGTTCAGCGAAACGATCACCGAGCTTGCGCTTGGTCTCGCCGATGTAGAGAAATTGACACCTGGAACAGCGGATACAGTAGATGAGGTTGGAGGAGGTGCAATTGAACCTCTGCCTCACCTGGAAAGACTGCTTGGGTCTTTTGATGGATTCGAGGGGGGAGGTAAAGGAACAGGTGTTGCATCTCCTGCAGTTGCTGGGGAAAATACCTGGGGAGGGGGTGGTTTGGGGGGAAGGGACGAGTTGACCAGGGAGTCTCGGAGGGATCGGTCTCTGCGGAACATTTATTTAGTTAGGTATTCAGGATTACATAGTTTATGCTCATTTAAAATCTTATAACCAGTTTCACTGATGCTTTGGAGAGAAGTTGTACAGATGTTTTACAACAGCATTGTTTGGAACCAAAGCAAAGAGCTAAGATAAATACTGCCTTAAAGACCACTTACCCAGGGGGAGTTTTGCTAGTATAAATTGTGCAGCATAGTTTTATCTTCATTAGCTGCCAGTGATCAGTTTAAGACCCCAAGAAGTGGCCTCATGCTGTGTGGCCGACTTCTCTGATGTTAAATTGTCAAGAATGAAATCATTAATCAAATTTAAGCAAATAGATATTTGGTTAAAATTTGAATAATTATTGCAGCATAAGATGTTATTGGTTCTATTTGGAATATTATGATTAGCTAATTACAGAATAAAATACTGACTTCGAATTAATATTAGGAAGGCAACACAAAAAACGTCTGCCAAATGTTTTTCACTTATGATCCAGATTATTTATACTGAGAATCTCAGAAGTGTTTCAATTAACTGGCAGTGGGGACAGGGAGATGTGTAGATCCAATAATCTGAATAGAGGTATGGATGTTGTTTAGATTACATGACAATCATGGAATATGTTTCGCTGCTTCAATCATGCTGTATTGGAGATGGTTCGTTGAGGTAAACTACTAATAATTTGTTTCAGACTATTGGTATTTAAAATAGCTGACAAACCAGATAAATCCCAATATTAGAAACATAGAAACATAGAAAAATAGGAGTAGGCCATTCGGCCCTTAGAGCCAGCACCGCCATTCAATATGGTCATGGCTGATCATCTAAAATCAGTACCCCGTTCCTGCTTTTTCCCCATATCCCTTGATTCCTTTAGCCCCCTAAGAGCTAAGTCTAACTCTCTCTTGAAAACATCCAGTGAATTGGCCTCCACTGCCTTCTGTGGTAGAGAATTCCACAGATTCACAACTCTCTGGGTGAAAAGGTTTTATCTCAGTCCTAAATGGCCTACCCCTTATTCTTAAACTGTGGCCCCTGGTTCTGGACTCCTCCAACATCGGGAACACTTTTCCTGCATCTAGCCTGTCCAATCCTTTAAGAATTTTGTATGTTTCTATAAGATCCCCTCTCATCCTTCTAAATTCCAGTGAATACAAGCCCAGTCAACCCATTCTTTCATCATATGTCAGTCCCGCCATCCTGGGAATTAACCTGATGAACCTACGCTGCACTCCCTCAATACTAATAATGTCCTTCCTCAAATTAGGAGACCAAAACTGCACACATTACTCCAGGTGCGGTCTCACCAGGGCCCTGTATAACTGCAGTAAGACCTCCTTGCTCGTAAACTCAAATTCTCTCACGATGAAGGCCAACATGCCATTAGCTTTCTTCACTGTCTGCTGTACCTGTATGCTTACTTTCAGTGACTGATGTTCAAACACACCCAGGTCTCGTTGCACCTCCCATTTTCCTAATCTGACACCATTCAGATAATAATCTGCCTTCCTCTTCTTGCCACCAATTCTTTCTAAACACCAGAAAAGCACGTTTGACTACTTTTCACTTAACTAACATCCAGAGCGAATCAGCATTCATGATTGCTTTGTTAGAAGCCTAATTTCAGTAGGTTTAGGCTTAGATTTATTATTGTCATGTGTAGCAAGATACAGTGAAAAGGTATGTTTTGCATGCTAATCCAATCAAATCCAGATAATACTCCATTCAATCAAGCTAAACTCAAGTACAATAGGTTGAGCAAAAGGAAAGATACAGAATATAATTCTCAACGTTGTAGCACAACAGTTCCAGAGACCCTAAGTCTAATATCCACAATTGGGTAGAAGTGAATCAGACAGTACCTTATCTTATGGAGGGACTGTTCAGAAGCCTGATAACAGAGGAGAAGAAGCTGTTCCTGTGTCAGGTGGTGCACACTTTCAAGCTTCTACATCTTCTGCTCAGCAGGAGCAGAGAGTAGAAAGAATGACTTTGGAGGGATAAGTCTGATGATGTTGGCTGCTTTTCTGAGGCAGCATGAAAAGTAGAAATGTAAAAAGCATTTCTTTACTTTTAAATCTGCAAAGTTTCAATGCTGAAGGGCATTTGTTCTGAAAAGGTGTGGGTTGGGATTATATATTAGATTCTATTACTATAAATCTGGTACAGCTGCAATACAATCAGATATTGTTGAAACTTTCTCTCAGCAGCTCTGCATGTCTTTGTGAATTCCTCAAATTCCTCAAAAGCTTCTCTCTCAGATCCCATTTCTGCTTGTGGCTTAAGAATCTCAATTCTGGTCCTTTCTGAAAATGCAAATTGTGGACGGCACTGTGTTTCTCAAGTCCCAAGACAGTTATAAGGTCATAAGGAATAGGAGTAGAATTAGGCTGTACAGCCCATCAAGTCTACTCTGCCCTTCAATCATGGCTGATCTATCTCTCCCTCCTAACCCTATCTCTCTCTCCTAACCCCTCCCCATAACCTCTGACACCTGTACTAATCAAGAATCAAGAGTGTTCGGGACACTCTGGAGATAACTCAGGACTTCTCTGAGCATGCCAATGGTTTGCCCAATATTCAGAGTTCACACTGTCACTTCTACCTCAGGAAGACATTGTTCAAACCTCATTCCAAAATTTCATCACATGGTCCTGATTGACCTCAGAAAAGGACAGGGTAAATGCCTCTCCTCCAGATATGTCACTCAAATAAAATAATAAATGGAATTTTATCACCCTTCTCCAAGGGGTATAAAGAAATTAATAGTACTGTTCAAAAAATATCAAAGGAGCTCTTCTGGTTCACTCAATAACATTCATGTCCCAGTTTACACCTTTATTTACTTAATTCCTTTTTTGTGGGTAATGTGGATTATAGACAATAGACAATAGGTGCAGGAGTAGGCCATTCATTTTATTACAGTTTATCTCACATAATAACCATTATTCCAATTGGAAGGTGATCGATGAAATGTATTGTGTCTTGGCCCATACTGAGAGTGTGAAAGGCTCCATATCTTTTTTTTAAAGTTCAGAATAGTTGCAAAGCAAGTGTAATGTTAACTTAATACAAGGCAGGAGCTCAGCTGCAGTTTTCTCACGTTATACAGGGGCCCTTTGCAGTAATGTTAACCGGGTATTAAGAAGATGAATTGCTACATGGGGATTGACAATCGCTATTAATGTAACTACTTGAGTGCAAACCACTGTTCCAAGCTTTCAGAATTCCTGAAATCAGATAAATGATAATAGCCTGCTTTAGCCATTTGTTTGGCTTCTGCCTGGTATGTAATCAACTTTGCTGAGCTGCCAAATTTAACTTGAAGAATGGGCAGCGAACCGGTTGCCTGGAAGAATTTGCCCTTTCCCCTTTGTAATCTTTTGGCTTGGAATTTAAGTGGCATGGTGGCTTTTTAATCCTTGTCCCAGTTCTTGATAATGTTTGAAGACAGACACAAAAGGCAGGAGTAACTTAGCAGGTCAGGCAGCATCTCTGGAGAAAAGGATAAAGTTTGTTGAGGTTCCTGTTAGCACTTTAATAGTTTCTGCACTAGAGTATGCATGCTTGTTCATATCTGCAGGGGTATATTCAAAAAAGATTTTCAGAATCTATGCATTTAACTGGTCTGAATATTTGAGAGAGGATTTTGATGTTTTGTTGTTTGAGGCTGATCTCTGCACTTTTATGCTTTTCCTGTGTTAACCATGGCTAAATTGATGGCATTGATGGCACTCATCTCCCATTTAGAAGATTCCAGGTTCAAATCAAATCCAGTACAATCCAGAGAGAATGATGTGCTATCTTTTGGAAGAGACGTTAAATTGAAGCTATATCATTTTTCAGAAGGGTGTAAACAATCCCAATGACTTTGAAGGGATTTATTCACAAAATGCTGGAGTAACTCAGCAGGTCAGGCAGCATCTCAGGAGAGAAGGAATGGGTGACGTTTTGGGTCGAGACCCTTCTTCAGACTGAAGAAGTGTCTCGACCCAAAACGTCACCCATTCCTTCTCGCCTGAGATGCTGCCTGGCCTGCTGAGTTACTCCAGTATTTTGTGAATAAATACCTTCGATTTGTACCAGCATCTGCAGTTATTTTCTTATACTACCCAATGATTTTGAAGATGAGGGAGTGATGCTTGGTGTACTTACTAATATTTATACCTTCACTAACACTTCTTAAATAAACTAGATGGTCATTGTCACTTTGCTTTTTGTGGGAACATACACACAAATTGGGTAGTAGAAACTTCAAAATGAACAGGCAGACTATATATCAACGGAAGACCAATTAAAAAGTAATATTTTCGCTTTCTCAAAGCACATTGAAGCAAAGCAGGCATTGATCAAGATTACATCAGCTTACCTCAACAGTCACTATGAAATACCCATGTTTTACTATGACACCTACTGTTGTTATATCATGAACTTTCATCGAACTTCTATCTTTTGGCTGTTGTACTTACGTGAACATTTCACGTTTTCTTCCAGTTTTTCCTGAAGTGAAGAAGCCACATTTAGTTGGCACCTGAGAACTAAATTCCGATACATTTGCCTTTTTAGGCTATTAGAGTTTCGGATATCATAGCCTTTGGTGTTTAGGGATCCAGGCCATGACTGGAGATGAATCTCTCAAGCATGACTGTGGATGCTGGAAAGCAGTTTCCACCTGGTAAACGGTGCCTGAAAATGAGCTGACAACATCCAAGGTGTAAATTAAGGAGTCTCTCAACATCGGAAGATGTTAGCACAGAAGTGCAACTTGGGGGATAACATTTTAAGCTTCTTTATTTTGGTCATAATATCAACATCCATTAATTGTTAATACCAGGAGATCCATTTGTTTGATAAACCGGATCAAGATGTGCCAATCTATCGACATGCTCACAGATTTGTCAAGAATGAATTGGAAGATTTTGTTATGTTAATTCCCAGCACTTACCAAATCCAGTTACTGGAACCTGTGATTAAATGCATTTGCGTTACAGCAGAAAGGCAGAACCGAGTTTAATTTAGCACTGGCTTCGAGAGGCTGTTTGAGATGCAGAGAGTTATGGAGCAATTAAATGTCATGACATTTTTCTAAACATGAGTTTGGATAAGGCTGCTATGTGTGGAGCCTGCAAACGCATTCATGACATACCGTGCACGCAGAAAAGAAAGGCAAGGAAAAGAACAAGAGCACCAGCGAGGGGATTCAGTAGATAGCCATGTTCACCGTCAACATATCTTCATCCATGATAATCCCACCAAATCCGACAGTAAGGTGGCAAGGATGTCCGAAAGCACAAAGAAAGGTACATCCTAGAAGGTAATGTTACGATTTTATTCAAGTGATAAATATTCACTCAAAGAAATGTTTGATTTGATTCACCTTCAAAAGATATATTTTCTGGTATTAGCACATACAATTTCTATTGTCCTGAAGGATCGATATATTTTTTCAGACCTGAAAATATCAGACTCACTGCAAGATTTTGCATACACTTAAAGTAGATTACTCTGTTTAAATTTTCTAGTGAAAGTTGATGCGAATTTCTACGACGTTTGAATTTGCCTTAGTTGTATAGTCTTAAAAATAAATCTTCACATTTGATCTTATTGCCGTAAGATCTCTGATTTTGGAAATGTTTTTGAAAACAAAATCAACTTCAGATGTGTGTCAAGAATGTTTTCACATGCAAAGAACACATGCAAATGAGTACGTTTTAAAAAAAACAAATGACATTAATCAACCTAAATAAAATTATTACATGAGACAGGATGAAGGAACCATGTAGTGCAAAAAAGCAGAGCTAATTGCGATGGTAGTAACATTTCTGACGGCCTACCAATTTTCGGAAACTTCTTGCACCGGGGATTCAGAATCAAAAGCAAATCCATACTTGTTATTATGAGAAGCTGTTTTTATTCTGCAAGAACAGTGGAACAATGTGAAAGGCTGAATGGGTTTCACATTTTGTTCAGAACACAGGACACTACTGCAAACTATCTTAAATTCAGGTAGGGCACTGTGAGGCATTTTTCTCCACATCTCATGCATTTAGACAGCCTGCTACTTCTGAGAAACATTGTTCTGATGCTGCGATCAACTGAGTACTGTTTTGTGTCTGTTGCAGCCACTCTGTTGAAGACGGTAGAATGATTAAATATAATCAGAAACCCTGCCTCGTAAAGTGCAGAGAAAAACAAAACAAGGGAATCAATTTATGCAGAGCTTCTATGCCTTGTGTCAATCAAGTGTTCAATATTCCTGGCTTCTGAGATGTTATTGAACACGGCATTACTAAAAGATGGAATAATACTGGTCATCAGTCTTTGGAGTTACTCTGAATAAAACTTTATTAGTGTCTGCAAAATTAAATTAAAGGATATTAGAAAATAAAAGTAAGTGCTGATTTTTAACGAATCAAAAGCTCAAAACGAGGAAGTCATGCAGTTGCCTCAGCTGCTTGGTCAGACTGAAATCTGAGAATTTTACCCAAAGATACTAAGATGTATATTAACAAATATAGCAAAGGAGAAGATTTTGAATTGTGGGTTTAACAGTAATTTAAGAGAAATAGTGAATGGCTGCTTTTTTTTGTCTGTGACCATTGGCTATCATTCTGTATTGATGCAGTTGAGTGAGTGGCACTTTCACTTCTAAGTCAGATAATTGCGGTTCTGTTGAATAACAGAGACCTAGGCATGAAGTCTAGACTTCAGTTCGTTACTGCAACAGCTGCCGTCTCTCATGTATTATTTTAAACCAAAGCCTGCTCTGCCATTTCAGGTGGGCACAGAATAACCGATGGCAAAAACAGGAGGATTTCATCCTACTGCCTACCCCCTCAGCAAACATCAGTAAAACAAATCATCTGCTCATTATCATTATGCCTTGATAATTCTTTATTCAAATTGACTGCCGCGTTATGTATGTTCCAGCAGCGACTAAACTACAAAGATGATTAATTGTGGGGCATTGTGGCACGATCTGACAGTGTAAGGCTTTGTACAAATAAAAGCTTTTACTTTTCTGTTGTTGGAAGAAAAGAGGAGGGTCTAGGATGCACAGGGCCTGCAGGTACAATGCGTGCATCCTTTCACTCTTTAATTCGAGCCCTTCATGGAAGGCCCCTAATAATAGTGATCCATACCCGGTCTTTGCCACTATCCTGAGGTAGCCTTATTCTTCCAGATTATAATTTCCTAACTCTTCTTACTATCGTGACACCCCCTGACTCCTGTTAAAATATTTGTGCTTGATCAATATTTTCATTAAAAGGAAGACAAATAAAATGAGTTGTCTATCCATGTGTCATATACTTCTTGCTATATCCAACGTATGGTCCAAGTTTGTCATTAGAAAGTTGAGAAAGGGTACTTGATCGATTCAAATATCTTTTGTGGTACATTTTCTTTCATGTCCTGAAATATGAGATACAGAATCTGTAATCATTCAATTGTCACTTATCAGTACATATTCTTATATTCGCCTTTCCTCTAAATTCATCAAGAATTCTGGTCGAGTTAAGACTAGTCAAGTTTTTTACTCAACTCTCAAACCTGCTTATCTATTATTAGTTATATTCAGCTGGTATCGGCTTCAATATTACAAAATACTCACAGTCTAGAAACAGACCATTAAGCCATAAGTCTGTGACCATACTTAAGTTTCATGTATTTCACTTAACACCCTTCTCTCTCTAACTCAGTTTAGTTTAGTTTAGTTTAGCGATACAGCGCAAAAACAGGCCCTTTCGGCCCACCGGGTCCGCAGCGACCAGCGATCCCCGCACTATCGTATACCCACTAGGGACAATTTTTACATTTACCAAACCAATTAACCTACATCTTTGGAGTGTGGGAGGAAACCGAAGATCTCAGAGAAAATCCACGCAGGTCACGGGAAGAACATACAAACTCTGTACTGACAGCACCCGCAGTCGGGATCGAACCCGGGTCTCCGGTGCTGCATTCGCTGTAAGGCAGCAACTCTACCGCTGCGCCACCATGCCGCCCCAAATCAATGTTTTACTTTCTCGCACCTGTGGTTATTCAGCATCCTCATATATCTCCATGTTATCTGTCTCAACTAATTGTGGTAGAGAAATTAACATTGCAACCATTGTCTGGAAAAAGCAATTTCCCTTGAATTCTCCATTGGATTTATTACTGACTTTCTTATATTTATTTCCTTTAATGTTGGTCTCGATTGTAAATGAAACTATCTCCATATCTATCATTTGTCTTCATTCAATAAAACTGCAGATGTACGTCTCCAAAGACGTACAGGTATGTAGGTTAATTGACTGGGTAAATGTAAAAATTGTCCCTAGTGTGTATAGGGTAGTGTTAGTGTGCGGGGATCACTGGGCGGTGCGGACTTGGTGGGCCGAAAAGGCCTGTTTCCGCGCTGTATCTGAAATATGAAAATAATATGAAAATATGCTGAAAATCTAAAACGGGTTAATTTCTAAAATTTAACAGGTCTTGATGCATCCATGGGAAGAGGCAACTGAGTCAACGGTTCAAATCAGAGACAAAAACAACTTGTAAAGCTTGTAAACCCCGGGCCCAATTACTCCACTGACAAATGCATCCTAAAATGTCTATTCCCTGTCCTTCTCACCACCACACAGGAACTGGTATGTCCAGCTACTATTTCCATTTCCCATTGTTAATCAAACCAAATTTCTCAATATACTCTTCAAATGCCTCCTACCAAACCATCAAACTCTCTTATACTTTTCCCATTCCCTCTCCAAGTTCACTACATGGGACCTATCCATAGCTCACTGAAACCGATTATCACTAGTCCATAACCACCAACTCTCCACACAGGGTGACCTTGTAAACATTCATGTCACCTCAGGAACAGTTCGTTCTTTTCAAAACCACAATGTTATCCATGATATTTGTCAATAAAAAAACATTGCTCTATCTCCAATACCCTTTCATTACTCTTTTCTTGTACAAATTGTTGTTTCATATTTCCATGCCCATATCTGCTGTAGCTCATTGTTTCAGTCCTTCCATGACACCAAAAAAAAGACTAAATTCATGAACACCATTCTTTGTGCATTCTTTATCTGAAGACGGGTCCCGACCCAAAACCCTTGTTCTCCAGAGATGTTGCCTGACCCACTAAGTTATGACAGCACTTTGTGTCTTTCTTTATAAACCAGTATTTACAATTCCTTGTGCCAATGTTTCATTGTGCATTATTGTTTTTTTATTATTCTATCATTAGACATCTGTTTTTTTGCATACTCCAAGTATCCTTGGCTGCCTGCTCTTCATTATCCTCATGCTCTAGTTTAGTCAGATTTTGTGGCAGTAAACCCTTCTAAATCATTTTGACTATCTGTAGTCTTTATAAACTTCATAACAATGACTTTCTCTCTTGAAAGGTTCTTTCATTCAAGTAGTATTAGTGCAGTTATTTGTCTTCATTTGGTGCTTTTTGAATGATATCCAAATCTTCAGCGCTTAAGGAGGTAGATTTTTAAGAGTATTGCCCATTTGTCCATTTCAAAACTTATCTGGCCTATCTTTGCTCTCTGTTGTGTTTGCATTAACTTAGATTCCACCTGACAAAAGCCTATTATTTAATTGGCTGTAAAATGTTATCTAGTACCATTGTAATTGTGGTCATGATTGTCAATGAGAACAGATTGTGGAGTGACTATTAATTTTTAACCCTGCGTCACTGTTCGGTGCAGAAGGATAGGATATGGAGAAGCATATCTTTCATCCGCATAAAATAGTGTGTATTGTTCCAGCTGGGTATGTCAAGATTTCTTCTGCCCCAGAGTGAGATTTAGTTCCACACAAAGCAGGCAAAAATAGAATACGGAAGTCATATTGCATGGTCTTCATAAATGCAAATAAAGCCAACTAGGGTTTAAATGATATAATCTGTAGGATTACACATTATAAACAACATAAACAGTTTTGATAAAAGTAACATGTGAGATCTAACCTCTAGGATTTTAACAATTTTTGTCATATTCCTAAATGGCAGACTGATCAGGAAAGTAAAGGTTCTATTTGAAAGTTAGATGTTGGATTGCAGACTGACTCAGTAGTCAGGAAGCAATAATCAATGGTAAATGGTAGTGTAATTGTAACATTTGAGAATGAAACTCCACAAAATGTTTTCTCCTATATTTTATGAAACTTAACATACTTAGATTTTCAGATGTAACATAACAGTGAGGCAGAAAACTAAGGATGAAATCAGTAGCTGGGAGGGCAATAAAAGTGGTAGATGGAATTTAAATGTACTGTAAGTTAATGAATTTCAGGAGAACAAACAAACAGGATAGAATGCACAGTATATGATAGGATACAGAAAGATACAGAAGAACAGAGATAGCAGAGTGTTGAAAGTGGTAGGGTAGATAAATAAGATATTTAAGAAAGCATATGACATTTTTTCCTTTCATAGTTAAAGTTATTCAAGTAATGTGTGGCCACTCTAAAGTGCTAATTACATTCAGTCTGTTCACTATATTACAGAAAATAAGTAATGGTGTTAGTGAGAATGGAGTTTTTTATCTACGAGGAGAGACCAGCTAGAGTTTAAAAAATTACATTTGTTATTACAGCCATCTTAGTATATCTCTTGTAATTCTAACTGCCCCATTTTTGATTTATGTCACATCATTTTCTTCTGGTCATATTTGGAAATGTGAGAAGATTAGCAGGTATTCCCCAAGAATTTGGTACCATGCTAATTCATAAGTTCTGTACACTCAAAAGAAACGTTGGAGCTAAGTTGCAGATCAAAATTCTGGAGGAAAGGGAGTTGTGATGGATAAGTAAGGAGTCAGGTGTCTATGGGACATTAAGCAACAGACTGGATCATTAGCAGGGATGGCATTTGGTGCTGATAATGGGTGAAAAGCAGATAGTAATTGAGGGATGAAGGAAAGGTGCAGTGTTGTTGATGGATCCTAATCATTGGAGAAACTAGAGAGGTGGGTTGGAGCTGTGGTGGGGGGGGGGGGGGGGTCAGCTATGTGTGGTATGTGAGGGTTAGGATTTTGTAGGAAGGTAGGTTTCGGGTGAGGTTGAGGGATGGCTGTCACTTTTCCACCTCAGATGTCCGTCTAGGATAGTGCTCATACCTAATTAGACATCCATCTTTACTGACAATACAACAGGTATGTTTCTGAATGACTAACTTTCTATCCTTCACATGGATTAAAATCATAGATGTAGCATCAACACACAGTTTGAGTATTGTTGATTACTTGGTGCATATCAGGGTAGTTCTGTGCTTCAATAGCCAGATGTAGGAACAGGATGGGAAATCATAGACATTGTGGACTTCACAGAAATTCCCAGATTTTCTTTGCCATTGTATGTCTATTGTATTGTGTGCCCCATAATCCTTTGACAGAACAATTTCCAGGCCAAAGTATTTCCAGCTACAAAAGAGTGGTTTTGATTCCAAGGCAGTTAGGAACTACATGAACAATAAGGTGGTATATTATGTACTGCTTAGTAGAATATTTTTTCCATAAAAAATATTTGTACTCACATAAACCTTGTGGACCTTTGTAGACCTATTGTATGTGAAGAAATTGGCATGCAGCTCCAAATAAACACCTTTATTATTGTCTCAGTGGAATTAAACTAATGTTATTAAAAGCAGAGTGAGTTTTAAGGGTGAATTTGTGATTATGTTTTTTTAATTCATTTATTTGGAATGTTTACATTAGTTTAGTTTCGTTTAGAGACACAGCATGGAAACAGGGCCTTCTGCCCACCAAGTCCAAGCTAACCAGCAATTACTTTTACACTAGTTCTATCCTACACACTGGGGACAATTTACAGAAGCCAATTAACCTCCAAACCTGCACGTCCTTGGAGTGTGGGAGGAAACCGGAGCACCTAGTGAAAACCCACTCAGTCTCAAGGAGAACGTACAAACTCCATACAAACAGCACCCGTAATCAGGATCGAACCAGGTCTCTAGCACTGTAAGGCAGCAACTCTACCACTGTGCTGCCACTGGAAGGCAACCATTTAGTGGCCATCCCTAATTGCTCTTAAGTTGTTGGTGGTGAACCACCTTCATGAATTGGAGCAGTCTTCTGGTGAAAGGACTCCCATTTTATCCAGGGAGTTCCATGGCTTAAACCCAATGATGTTAAATGAACTGAAATATATTCCATGTTAGGATGCTGTGTGCCCTTGGAAGAGAACCCATAAGCAGTAATGGTCCCCTCCTGGGCCTGTTGCACTTATTCTTCACAGTTTTGAAGGTGCTTTCTGAGAGAGGAGTCTGGACATGTAACTGCAGTGCCTTGTGTAGATATCATATACTACTGCAATAGTTCACTGGTGGGAAAGGGAATAAATATTTATGGTGGTGGATGGGGCATCAATTAAGTAAGATGCTTTATTCTGGGTGGTGAAAATTGATAATTGATGGGCCTACATGCTCCAATTAAGTGGAAAGAATCCTATCACTTGTCTGAGTTGTGCTTTGAAAATGGTGAAAAGACTTTGAGATGTCAGAGGTGAGTCATTTGCCATAAAATACCCAGTCACAACTCTGTTCTTGTAGCCACTGTAAATAGATCCATAGTAGGAAAAAAAACGCTGGTTTAAATTGAAGGTAGACACAAAATGCTGGAGTAACTCAGTGGGTCAGGCAGCAGCTCAGGAGAGAAGGAATGGGTGACGTTTCAGGTCGGGACCCTCCTTCAGACTGATGTCAGGGGAGGGGGCGGGACAAAGATAGGATGTAGATACATCCTATCGTTGTCCTGCTCCCTCCCCTGACATCAGTCTGAAAAAGGGTCTCGACCTGAAACGTCACCCATTCCTCCTCTCAGTAAATAGATCCAGCTGAGTTTCTGGTTCATGATGAGCCGAGGATGTTGATGACGGACAGGAGAGTGGGAAGGGTGGGTGTGATATGCGGCAATGCTATGTTAATGTAATTAAATGAGAAGAGTAGAATGTTAGACTCTTCCTTTCTGAAAATTTAACTTTTGTGTGTCGCGAGTGCAGCTTACAGTCATGTCTGAATGTTGGTTGGGTCTTCGCACATGCAAGTGTGCACTGTTTCACTCCCATAGAAGTTGAGAAAAGAATGGAACAAAGGGCAATCATCTAACAACATTACCACATCTAGCGTTATGTTGAAAAGAAAATTATTAATGAAGTAACTGAAGCTGAGTAGGCCTTGGACGTTCCTCTTAATGATATCCAATCCATTCTATACAACAATAATAGTAATTTTAACATGCAATATGTTCTAAATAGTTGATGTAATGGAAGAAGACTTGTACATCTACCCAAGATGTGAGATTTAGTTGGTGATTGAAGACTCAATGGAAAGATAAACACTGGAAAGGGTCCTCAAGGAAGAGAAAAAGATGGACACACACAGTGTGGTTTTATGTAGGGAGTTCTAAAACAGGACCCAAGCAGTTGAAAGCTAATATCAGAAAACCAAAGAGGGCGCTGAACATTATGTGATAGAAGGATCATAATTTGTCTGGAGAGCAAAATAAGGTGGAACAAATGTTAATGATAAGGAGGTAATTGAAGACCAACCAAACTAAAGGTCATGAGTAGCACTACGGCACTGCATGTAGTTCTGCTGCCTCACAACTCCAGCACGCTGGGGTTCAATCCTGACCTTCATTGACGTATGTGTGAAATTTTGTCTAAGGTTGAATGTAATGTGGGTGGTACAAAGCATAATGCAGGAGAAGAGTGGATTGCGTTCTGAATAATTTACAGTCCATGCAAAGAAAATGAATAAAGACCAATGAGGAATGTCTTGGTGCAACAAAAGCATGAATAAATGCTTTCGAAGTAAAGATAGGCACAAAGTGCTGAAGTAACTCAGCGCGTCAGGCAGCTGATGCTTTGTGTCTATCTTTGGTATAAACCAACGTCTGCAGTTCCTTGTTTCTGCTTTAGAAATAAACTTCCTTAAACAGTGTTTGATATAATGGGTTAGATGTTAATGCTTTACCATTGTTGTTTATGCCTTGTTTTTTCAGTCACTGCTGAATTGATTGCATTTGGCACTCATTGTCCAAGTTTTGTTTTGTGTTTATTTCACTCACATTTATAGCTTTTCACTATTTAAGGAGTTGCATCGAGCTTCATCTCAGTTTTGTTCTACAATGAATATTAAGATTAATCATGTGCAATTATTCTTGATCAGTTAATCCTCCAAAGCTATGAATCATCGTGCTTACCATTTTTGAAAGCTATTTGGTCTTATCATTATTTTGTATTATGTCAGTGCATGTTGTATAATGTCAGAGCAGCAGTAAAGTTTAGAGGGATATGGGCCAAATGCGGGCAAATGGAACTAGCTTAGATAGGGCATCTTGGGCAGCATTGTCAAGTCAGGCTGAAGGGCCTGTTTTTATGCTGTAAAACATGCATTCAGGTATTTCCTCAGTGACCAGGTGCATTTAGGATATAATTTACCTTTGATTTCCAGCCATTGTTATTAAAAATTATATTAGGACCCTTTCAAAGTTATGTTTGATAATGCAGGATGCATCCATACAGCACAAAAGTTGTGGCCGGGTGGTGAAGGCGATGGACTAGAAATCCATTGGGTTTTCCCAGCTCAGGTGGGAATTCTGGTGAAGGAGGCTTTTGGCATGTTAGCCTTCATCTGTCAGGGAATTGAGTATAGAGCTTAGCACGTTAGGATGTGGTTGTCCAATTGTTTTTGAGGCTGCACTTGGAGCATTGTGGTCAGTTTTGGTCACCCTGCCTTTGGAAAGCTCCCATTAAACTGAAAAGAACGCAGAGACGATTTACGAAAATATTGCCAGGACCCAAGAGCCTGAACTATAGGGGGAGATTGGTCAGGCTAGGATTTTACTCCTGGAACGCAGGAGGCTGAGGGGGTGATCTTATCGAGGTACATAAAATCATGAGGGGAATAGAAAGGTTGGAGCACAGTCTTTTTCCCAGGGGAGGGGAATCAGGATTTAGTAGTAGCTACACAGATAGGAAAGATTTATAGGAATATAAGACCAAGTGGACCCGTTGAGCCCAAACCTCTCCTGCATTGGTGCAGCACCCTCTCCTCCCCCTCCCCCCTCCTCCTCCCTCCCTCCCCCTCCCCCTCACCCTTTCCCTCTCCCCCTCCCCACCCACTCCATCCCCCTCAACCCCCCTTATCCTCCCTCCCTTCCCCTCCCCCCCACTCCATCCCCCTCAACCCCTTTATCCTTCCCCCACTCCATCCCCCTCAACCCCCTTTATCCTCCACCCTCCCTCCCTCCCCCCTCCCTCCCTAGGAAATAGATTTAAACTTTAAAATGTGAATAACTTTAAAAATATAACACTGATTTCAATGAAACTTCTTCCATTAACACCAAAGGGACAACGGCAAGTAAGTTGGACCTATAATTCTCGTGCTCTCATGTACCGTTTTGGCTGTAGTTCAGGAACAAACAAACAAACAAACAAACAAGAGTTTTAGTATATAGATGGCCCAAATGCAGGCAAATGGGACTCACTTAGATGGGGCTCTTGGTCAATATGGATGAATTGGGCCAAAGAGCATGTTTCCATGCTGTATAACTCTATCTGAAATAACACCTTTAAGCATTGAACAACTACTTTATAATACAGAGCCGGATATTTCACCCATAATGTTTGTGTCAGCTCTCTGCTTATTCCAATGCTTCTGCGTAGCTTCAATTATTTATCCAGTTTTTCTTTTTAAGTGCTGTGATAGACACAAAGGGGCTTGAGCTAGTTGAACCAGTGAAATCAAAGGCTGAAAGAAATGATTGATTGTGCATGGTGTCAAAGAACAGAATGGATAGAGGGAAATGCTTGCTACATCAAAGCCACCCCAGTAAGCAGCATGGTCTTGGTACCGCCTTGACTTGAGCTTCCCTTAAAAGCACAATAATGTCTGCCTCAGATATTCTGGCAAAGCCTGTCATTCTCTAACAACCAGCTACTGATGAATGCTCAGCATTACGGTTATTAGTGGGATCTCATGCACTTTTGCCACTCATTACCCTACTTTAAAAAAATTAGTTGACAAAATAAACCTTCAAGGGTACGGGTCCAAGTCCCAGACTCACTGCAGAGTGAGGCCACACACTAATGTTCTCATCCCTGATAAGAGAGAGCTGAATAATGAGGATAGGCTGGGAACAAAGTCACTTTCTCCTTAAGTAGATCGTATTTAGTTCAGTTTAGTTTATTGTCACGTGTACATGAAAAGCTTT
Source organism: Rhinoraja longicauda (assembly GCF_053455715.1). Taxonomy (NCBI): domain Eukaryota; kingdom Metazoa; phylum Chordata; class Chondrichthyes; order Rajiformes; family Arhynchobatidae; genus Rhinoraja; species Rhinoraja longicauda. The sequence goes on along the minus strand of NC_135967.1, from coordinate 33,996,564 downwards.
TGTTGCATGCTAACCAGTCAGCAGAAAGACGATACATGATTACAATCAAGCCACCCACAGTGCACAGATACAGGAGAAAGGGAATAATGTTTAGTGCAATAAAGTCTGATTAAAGATAGTCCGAGGGTCTCCAGTGAGGTAGATGGTAACTCAAGACCACTCTCTAGTTATTGGTAGGATGGTTTAGTTGCCGAAGAAACAGCTGGGAAGAAACTATCCCTGAATCTGGAGGTGTGTGCCTTCACACTTGTGTACTTCTTGTATGATGGGTGAGGGGATAAGAGGGAGTGACTGGGTGAGACTCGTCCTTGATTATGCTGGTGACCCTGCCAAGGCAGCGTGAAGTGTAAATGGAGTCAAGGGAGGTTGGTTTGTGTGATGGTCTCAATTGCGTCCACAATTTTCCGCACTTTCTTGCAGAGGCTTGACTTATGAATGAATGAATGAATGAATGAATGAATGAATAAGTTTATTGACCAAGTACGTACACATACAAGGAATGTGCCCTGGTGCTCCGCTCGCAAGTAACAACACAAACATACAGTAAACAATTAAGAATAAAGCATAAAACATTAAAACAGAATACAACATTACAGTTTAAGCATGTGAATGAAATAAACCAGAGCAAAAAGAGACTACAGACGTTTGGTTATTGAGCAGAGCTACTACTCGTGGGAAAAAAAGCTGTTTTTATGTCTGGCTGTGGCTGCTTTGACAGTCCAGAGTCGCCTTCCAGAGGGAAGTGTTTGTGGCCAGGGTGAGAGGGGTCAGAGATGGTCTTGCCCACTCGCTTACTGGCCCTTGCAGTGTACATTTCGTCAAGGGGGGGAAGGTTGCAGCCAACAACCTTCTCAGCTGATCGAACGATTTGTTGCAGCCTCCGGATGTCGTGCTTGGTGGCTGAGCCAAACCAGACCATGATGGAGAAGGTGAGGACAAACTCTGCGATGGCAATATAAAATTGGACCATAAATTCCTGTGGCAGGTTGTGTTTCCTCAGCTGCTGCAGGAAGTACATCCTCTGTTGGGCCTTTTTGACTGTGGAGTCGATAGTGGCCCCTCATTTAAGGTCCTTGGAGATGACTCTCCAAGGAACTTAGATGACTCCACAGATGTGACTGTGGTGTTAGTGATGGTGAGGGAGGGGAGGGGGAACTCTCCTAAAGTCTACAATCAGTTCCACTGTCTTAAGAGCATTGAGCTCCAGGTCGTTACGAAGGCACCAAGATGCCAGCTGTGTTACTTCCTGTCTGTAGGTAGATTCCTCTCCATCCTGGATCAGTCCAATCCGCAAACTTGAGAAGCGTGACAGAGGAGTCTGTGGAGGTGCAGTTGTTGGTGTAGAGAGAGAAAAGGAGAGGGGAGAGTACGCAGCCTTCCAGTGCTCCTATGCTGAGGGTCTGCAGGTCCGAGATGGAGGGCCAGTATAATATATTTGGGATAATTTAAGATTGCAAGAGAGATATTATTTATGTAAAAATGATAAAAACCTTTATACACTGTCAAAGGGATCACCACAACTTATAGTAACTCACGACGAGAAGAAGTGTAGAAGTTTATTAGATCATGACCTTGTTCTTTTTTAATTAGTAATGAGGGGAAGTTTCTTGTAATTTATTTCAAGAAAGTTTGTTTGGCCTACAATTTGCTATTAGAACTTATGAAGCTGTAGAAACTAGGAAAGGAACATTAGGTCCAAAAATTAAATGTGTTAATCTATTTTTTCACCAAATCCCTCAATCCCATCTGTGCAGAGAATCACCTGATTGCTTCTGAATGTGATCCTGGTTTTCACTCTGGTGGCCTCTATCTGCCCACACCCTACTCATAACAAATTTGGCAATTCCCCAAGAACATGTGACATTATGAAATGTACATATAGAACTATCAATGTACTCTGTAGAACTATTTGTTTCAGGAAAGTTCAGTTAACTGGCTGAGCTTGAATGCTTGGAGGTTTATAGGCGTGAGACGTATTCATTCCGAATACAATCAACAGCATTTGGGCCTCAAGATCACATTCAGTTTTATCACTTGTTCTGATGCAATAATTAAAATACAATGTGCTCCATATATGGTTCACTGGTAAATGCGCAGCTGATAAATTACATGACATGTGGGCCTCATTCTCCTCCATAATCCCACCTTTATGAGACAGGATCATAATAGAAAAGAATGAAATATTTGGGCAGTGAGCCGTACAGCAAATTCACTGACCCAGCTGAATTTTCCCTTCACCGCAGCCCCCCCAGCACCACAATCCCGGCTGTGACCACCATTGGGCTAGTGTTTCATGCCTGTCATGTTGGCACATAACCCAAGAGAAATCTCCCAAATCTTGCCCTCATCCCGTCATTTCCTCATCTGCCGCATGGGAATGATAATACTGTTGCATTCTCTCAGTGATGTTGAAGCGATGGCAAGTAGTTGGTGGGATCCTAGAGATCCCAATTCAAACCTCAGCTTGAATCTTTGAAAGATCCTGACCTCTTTCCACTGTTTCATTCAACTAGCATTTTACGTTCTATGTTGTTACCTCTTTATAAAAGCAATTCTTCATGCTTAACCAAAGATCCTTCATCCGAAGCAATGGGTGTCTGATCTGTGTTTTTAACAAAAGCTTTGTAAATAAATAGATGGAGGAATGTGTTTTCTAACATTTTTGAATATGGTAAATGGAACTTGAAAAGTTACCAGAATCCCTTTTGATAAAGTGACTGTGAGCAGTTAGGTTGCCATTTGCACTTGAGAGCATAATGGAAAAAAAAGAACTTGATTCACTGAAATTAGACACAACAGTAGTGACAACCAAATGCTCTCCTGTATAAAATATGAAATATATGCTAGACATCTGAAGTAATTGCCAAAATCACATGACAAGTGTGTCAGCAACTATAAGACGAGTAACAAGAACGATGTTTTATGTTAGAAGCATCACTTGAACCAGAATTATGTTGTGTGTTTCTAACTACTCTATTAAAATGACTTTTCTTTCAGATTTAGATCAGCCTGCATCTCTTTTTTTGTTTCTATTTAGCACTCACCCAGTTTGACATGTACATCACTAGTTGGAAAAGAATAGCGCATTAATGGAATTTACATGGAAAAAAAAGTCAGGTTTCCATAATAAACTATAAACACAAAATATAAAATATAAATAGAAACAAAAATAGAACACAATGCAGTGTTCTGGAGCAGTTAGTCGATCCACTGCACCATGCCAGAGAACTGGATTCAATCTTGAGCTCAGGTGGTATCTGTGTGGAGTTTGCACATTCTCTCTGTGACCTACTTGAGTTCCCTCCAGATGTTGTGGTTTTCTCCAATGATGGTTCTATTAACTGGGGCACTGTGGTGCCCTGATACCCTCTGTGAACGGTAGAGCCTTCAGGTTTTTTTAAGTGGTGTAGAGAGTAAAGCCTGGCTACACAGTCATTCTCTGTGGAAGAAGGAAAATGCAGATATTGGTACCATCCAAATGGCTGCAAAGAAGTATAATTACTGTATATCTGATTGTATAATTATAACATGATGAAACCATGTCTGAATTATTATTATAGTCAGGTGGGACAACAAACTCCTTCATGTAGCACTCTGAATTAATATGAACAGCGCTTGCCTACTGTACCATAACTCTGTTATCAGAACTCATTTATAATTTAATAAATTGATCAAGTGTCTTACTTCCTCAATATGGGTTGAATCATGAAAGTCAAAGTCATCATTGCTTATTTGTTACAGTGAAACATCTTTTAGTGGCCTCAGTTTGGTCAACTAATGATTTAATCTAATGTCAAGCAGATCAGGCTTATAGTAGCTAAGAATGGTTATAATGCTATTTTACTGTGGAAAATCCCATCAGTTTCTCTGTTACTGTGGTGTTTCCAGTTCACTGCTAGATCTACTGCCAGAACTTGCTTCAGTTATACCACATCTCCCCTTTAACAGGTTCAGACTAGTTTTAGTCATTAACTACCGCTAACTGTAGCTACACGTTCAAGATATTGACATCCTTCTGGTGCCACCAGCCAATGAATAACATAGTTTCAGAACACTAAAACATAATCATCTGAGAGTACGAAATTAGTGTTGCAATCAATATGAGATGGTTATTCAAGCATCGCAAGCTCGGATCTCTTGTCCTGGTCCTTCATCTTTAGGCCCCGTACTGTTTCTTCACTGTTGGGCTTTAGAATGTGAAATTGGGTGCCAGTTTGGAACATGGGCTCTACAATAAAAAGTGTTGATGCCAATACGTAATCTTGTTTATTCAGACTGTCATCCTTAAGTGCCATGGAAATGTTTATTCCATACTGACTCCAGAAATACTTGAAACACCAATCAATGTTTTGACCCTTCTGGCAGAGTGATAATATCTGGTGCAAAAGGGAATAAAGTTTTTACATTCTCTTTGTAAATCTCAGGATCACCTAAAAGACTTCACAGCAAAATAATTCCTTTCGACGTGCAATCACTGTTGAAATTTGGAGAAACATGGCAGCTAATGTACTCACAGTAACATTCTACCCTGAGATACATGGTTGGATAGTATGTCTTAATGGTGTTGGTTGAAGGATTGGTCGGGATACTGGAAGAATGTTGCTGTTCTTTGGAAAGTGTAATAAATTTTGACTACTTTTTCCTTCATGAATTTGAATGAAATAAAATATAAGATTACATCTTCCAGACTGGGCATTGCAAAGTCTCTTGCACTGCAGAAGGAGACTATTTAGGCCACCATGTCCAAGCTAACTTTAGGACAATTCTCAACTCTTGGTTCATAGCCTGGCAGATTTCATATTTTTCAGTGTTACGTAGAAACATAGAAAATAGGTGCAGGAGGATGCCATTCGGCCCTTCGAGCCAGCACCGCCATTCAGGAACTTTGAGGCTTTAAGCTTAGCTTATGTACTTTATGTCTGTGGACTAGTGCACAGCTGAAATGTGATTCCAACCATTGTATCAAAGTAAAAGAAACAGGGAAAAAAACCTTCAGGCAAAGAACAATAGGTGTAAGGTTTTCTGGCAGGTGTGCAAACTTGACTGATTGCCAATTGTTTCATTGTCAGTTTGCTGGTCTATGACAGCCTCACTTCACAATTTGCTACAATGACCATTGCACATTTGTTTTAGAAAGTCTGTTTTTGGAAGGCCATGAAGGAAGATGAAGAAACGTGACTGAAAGCTGTAGCTTGTTTCCTCCCCCCCCCCCCCCCCCCCCCCCCGTATCGTCCTGCACTTTGATGCTCTGATAAAAGTCAGGGCCCATTCACTTAATCACATTTATTTGCCACTCTTCCTGACCACCTGCTGCAGTAATCATACACTTTACAAGCTCCTCTTCTGTGAACACGTAACCTTACATTATGATGCTCTAAAATATCCATCGCTGATCATTCTCTCCAACTCCTACTTGTATGATTTTCTCACGACTCATCCTCAGCCCTATAAAATTTTAAATGAGAGCAGTGCAGATGCTTTATCCTTTTGCCCTGTGCATGAAATGATCTCTTGATATCCACAAACAAGTATGGACTGTGGAAAAATAACAAAGATTTTGACTGTGATGCTGACATACCTGCAGCAGCAATTTAAGAGGCACAATATATTTATTTTTGTGACGGATGACCTCCTAAATATGAATCATGGTCAGTCAATGAGGTAAATGTGTTGCCTACTTTGCTAAAGTATCTAAAATACTTTATGCTTGCAGCTCTCCTGGGTCTATTAAACAGTTGGTTGTAAAAGGCAAATGGTAGACTGATTTTTCACAGGAGAAATATTGTTCATATTGGCTCTCCAAATTGTCATGAGATTCCAAGGGCTGAAAATCATCTTACAGTTAAAATTTGTGCTTGCTGAATGGAGGAAAATGATTGACCAAGTAAATGCAGTTACACTGACTGCCTCCTAAACTTGGTAGTAATTGAATAAGAAATTTCTGAAGTCAGCAGCAAATATGCCTTTCATTTTTATACTCATTGTAATCGTAGCACAGACCTGTCAGAATTTGTGTATTCAATGTCAGAGACCACGCAGCATCCTGCACATTATTTGTACCTGCTCTTTGAGGTACTAAATTTCCACACTGAGAGCATAAATGTTGAGGTTTTCAGGCCACTGTTCTTCTCTTCCATATTGATGGTGTGGGGTGGGACTACAATTAGGGAGTAAGAAAAGGATTTATAAAGGTATCAAATTCTTCATAGGTCCCTCTTAACTCCAGATTGTGAATCTGGACCAGGCACAATCCACGTTAATGTCAAACCTTTACACAAGGATGGCGGTTGGACTCTCTAATATTGGAAATGGTTATTTCTTTGCACTTTTGTGGCAGGAATGCAACTTGCCATTTATCATTGTTATCAAGGTCATGCTGCATGCTTGATTGCTTCATTTGCATGCTTGATTACTTGACATCAGCAAACATCCCTATTTCCAATGTTAAGATGAAAAGAAGATCATTGATGATGCACCTGAAGACATTTGAACATGGGATACTGCCCTGTGTAACTCCTGTAGAATTATCCTAGGCCTGGGATATTGACCTCAACAACCAATTTGTTTGTGCACAGTATGACTCCAATCACTGGAGTATTTTTCATTTGAAGAGTCTTGAACTCAGTTCACCAAGGCACCTTGACATCATGCTTCCTCAAATGCTTCTTTGATCTCAAGGCCAGTCACTCTCATTTCACCTATAAACTTTAACTCTTTGGTCCATGTTTGGGCCAGGACTGGGATGTCAAAATTATCCTGGAAAAATTCATTCCCAACGTTGGTGAATAGGTTATTGGTGAGTAAGTGCCTTGTGACAACATCTTCCATTATTTTGCTGATCATTAAAAGTAGACTGATTGTATTTGTCTGTTTCCGAGCCTCCCATTTAACAAATATGTCAATAGTGACCGCAAACAGCATGCCAGGACTGGAGGTGCTTCATTGGCTATGGATACCAACCCAAAGTAGTTTGAGACCTTTGGGTAAGAGGCAGAGGCTATCTAAAATTGATGCTTGTGTCGGAAGGAACTGCAATGCTGGTCTAAACTGAAGAAAGACACAAAAAAGCTGGAGTAAATCAGTGGGACAGGCAGCATCTCTGGAGAGAAGGAATGGGTGACGTTTCGGATCGAAACCTTCCTGGAGAAGGGTCTCGATCCGAAACGTCACCCATTCCTTCTCTCCAGAGATGCTGCCTGTCCTGCTGAGTTAAAATTGATGTTTACTCCCCGGTGGTCTTTGGGGGCAGCATTGCCTTCCTCTCTGATCAGCAAAATATTCATAGACTTAGGCAGACAGAATTCCTGGCATCCAAAGCTGTACAGAGAGTTTCAGCTCCAGGGAACTTTCAGTTGGGTCAAAGATAAGGTGTCACTTTTTAGTATCACAGTAAATGCTTCCAATTGGTTACAAGCATGAGCAAATGGGAAGTAAAATCAATTAAATGATTAAGCAAGAGATACGGCAAATCGAACCATTCTATTTGATGGAACATGGACTGATCTTATAATGATTTGAGGTGTCCTTAGTTATTTATGGGCTAAATCTGGTCCTTCATATTAACCATGAGAATATCCTCACTTTAAAAATCCATGTCAATGAAGATGTTTAACAAAATTGATCATTCTTTTTATGTGGGCATATCCACATTAATGATCATGGATTGAATGGAATTAACTTAAAGTATCAGGATCCTGGGTTTATTGAGTTGTTTGGTTAACTTACTTCTTTCTAATGCTGTCTTTTTCAGAGAACCAAGGAAGATTACTCTCCACAAGGGATCAACGGGTTTAGGCTTTAACATTGTCGGAGGTGAAGATGGTGAAGGGATCTTCGTTTCATTCATTCTGGCAGGGGGACCAGCAGACCTCAGTGGAGAGCTACGGAGAGGAGATCGGATTTTATCTGTGAGTGATAACTATATTTATTGAAGAAGAGAAGGTATCCTTATATCAATATAATTATATCAAAATAGAGCATCTGCACTTGAAACAATCCCAATTGAAACCAACTGGATTACCAAAACTAGATTTTGCCTTGCCCAAGATGAAAAGTATTGATCAATATGGCTTTGCCAAGTGTACAAGGCTGGAATAACATCGTGAAGCAACAGCACAAAATCACCAATCAATTTTCAAATGTACACACTTCTCTACTGCTGTCTTGCCCTGATTATATGCTTAAATAAAAAAACACTAATACACAGGAAGTGGGGTGGGCGAGGAGAGGTGTGTAGATGGACCTACTTTTTCTTATAGTGAGGGGAATGTGGCTGAATCTTTATTTGGTTCAACAGTTAGAAATAGACTGTACAAAATAGAGAGGAAAACAATGTTTGTGTCTGTGTTGGTGCCATGGAACAGAAACATACATGAGGTAAAGCAAGTACACTCACAAGTGGGACCTGAGTCTCTGGTACAACTTCAAATGTCTGCAGTTGAACGTGTAGGTTTTAAATCAACCTACAGGAAGTAGTTCATTCAAATTGTCACAACTGAAAGTGAACGCAGTAAATTGGGTGCATTTCTGAGATTGAGTTTATGTTTTGCAGGGTCGAGGTACATTCACTTTCTATCCTACATATGTTTTTCTTTTAACCTGGATTGATTAATAGTACAAGGTGAAGAAAAAAGTTTACAACATGATTTGTAAATATCTGCTGAAACCAGTAACAGGAAAATAGAATAAACTTTACATATTACTGAACACAACCATGCTTTTTGACAAAGAGCAGAGAGAGCTTTATACTTTATGCTGAGCTATCTTGTATTCTCTTTAATCCTGGAATGTTTGTTGGGAGAGGATTGAGAGGACAACATGATTCTGCATTTTGACAGTACCATTCTTGATCTGAGCTTACCTGAATGGACTTTACTTTGACCTTGTCTTTTGCCTGACTAGAGCAGGCCTGATGATAACCACACCAGCTGAGATTGGACAGATCTTCCTTTCTCATTGCCGATATTCCATATTGTTATTCAACAAATATGCCCAGAATTATTTTGAATCGTTGGGCATATGAGGTGACCTGCAAGATTACTCTTGCTGTTCTATTTATACAGCAACCCTTGTAGGGTATTCACATGAAATAACAAGATTATTGGCTCTGACTCACTGTTTCATTTATGCATTCACAGAATGTGGACTTCACTGATAAAACCAGCTTTTATTTTCCATCCATAATTTCTCTTGAAAATGTCATGATTATCAACCTTCTTGAACCACTGCAGACGATGTGGTGAAAGAACTTGCACAGCATTATTAGAAAGGAAGTTCCAGGATTTTGACCAGCGATACTGAAGGAATGAAAATATATCAAAATTGTGCCTAATTTTGTAGGTTTCCATGTGTTCATTGTCCCTCCAGATGGTATAGATCATTGGTATGTAAAGGTAGACACAAAATGCTGGAGTAACTCAGCAGGACAAGCAGCATCTCTGGAGAGAAGGAATGGGTGACGTTTCGGGTCGAGACCCTTCTTCAGACTGATGACAGGGGAGTGGGTGGGACAAAGATAGAATGTTGTCGGAGACAGTAAGACTGGTGGGAGAACTGGGAAGGGGAGGGGATAGAGAGGGAAAGCAAGGGCTATTCTAACTTCAGCAGGCAGTGAAGAAAGCTAATGGCATTTTGGCCTTCATTGCGAGAGGATTTGAGTTTAGGAGCAAGGAGGTCCTTCTGCAGTTGTACAGGGCCCTGGCGAGACTACACCTGGAGTATTGGGTGCAATTTTGGTCTCCTAATTTGAGGACGTTCATTATTGCTATTGAGGGAGTGCAGCGTATGTTCACCCGGTTACTTCCCGGGATGGTGGGATTGACATATGATGAAAGAATGGGTCGACTGGGCTTGTATTCACTGGAATGTTGAAGGATGCGAGGGGATCTTATAGAAACATATAAAATTCTTAAAGGATTGGCAGGCTAGATGCAGAAACACTGTTCCCGATGTTGGGGGAGTCCAGAACCACGATCACAGTTTAAAGAATAAGGGGTAGGCCATTTAGGACTGAGACGAGGAAAAACTTCTTCACCCAGAGAGTTGTGAATCTGGAATTCTCTGCCACAGAAGGCAGTGGAGGCCAATTCACTGGGTTTTCAAGAGAGAGTTAGATTTAGCTCTTCGGGCTTAAGGAATCAAGGGATATAGGGGAAAAGCAGGAATGGGGTATTGATTTTCGATGATCAGCCATGATCATATTGAATGGCGGTGCTGGCTCGTAGGGCCGAATGGCCTACTCCTGCATCTATTTTTCTATGTTTCTCTGTTTACATGATCCATATCCCTACTCCCTGCAATTCCTCCATCAAACTTTCCCCCTCTCATCTTATAGCTATGCCCTCTGGTGTTGGACATTTCTACCCTGGGATAAAAGCTCTGACTGTCTACCCAATCTGTGCCACTCATAATTTTATATACTTCTATCGTCTCCCCTCAACTTCCAATGTTCCAAAGAAAACAATCAAATTCTATTCAAACTCTCCCTGTAGCTGAAACCCTCTAATCCAGGCAACATACTCTTAAAATTCCTCTGTACCCTCTCTAAAGCCTGCAAACCTTTCCTGTAAAGGGGAGACGAGAACTACAAGCAATACTCCCAATATTAAAGTAGATTTGATGAAAGGACCCTAGAAGAGATACAACATTCCCCATTGTCTCTTAGAAATCTCTAGCCCATGACTATTCAAAGTGGAAAATCATTCAAGATGGACTGGGAACCTCCAAACAATGCAATATGAGTACACAGAAGCTCTGCATAAGCAACCGAATGACTTCCTCACAAACTACCAACCTGTCTGGTCAAGCACATCTTTCCACATTAGTCATCTCAAAAATCACTGAACCAGAGTTGAAGCAAATCTTCCTCGATTCCAACGAACTGCCTAAAGAGAAGAAGGTCACTAACTGCAATGCATCTGCTGACTTCTGCATTACAGGCCAAAGAGGATTTCAAATTCTGCAGTCTTGCCTATTATATTGATGTGCTGGGATACATCAATATTGAGGAAAGAGATTGTCACATGATCTCGTCCACTCCCTAGTTGTCCATCACCATTCACCAGGGCGGCACGGTAGCGCAGCGGTAGAGTTGCTGCTTTACAGCGAATGCAGCGCCGGAGACTCAGGTTCGATCCTGACTACGGGTGCTGCACTGTAAGGAGTTTGTACGTTCTCCCCGTGACCTGCGTGGGTTTTCTCCGAGATCTTCGGTTTCCTCCCACATTCCAAAGACGTACAGGTATGTAGGTTAATTGGCTGGGTAAATGTAAAAATTGTCCCTAGTGGGTGTAGGATAGTGTTAATGTACGGGGATCGCTGGGCGGCACGGATTTGGTGGGCCGAAAAGGCCTGTTTCCGGCTGTATATATATGATATGATATGATATGATAACTGGATGGGGCAAGACTTTAGATCTTCAATCTGACCTGAAAACTCCCCAAAAATGCAGGTACTAAAAATCTAAAATAAAAATAGGAAACACAACGAAATGTCAGTCGGCATCTGTGGAGAGGAAAAGCCTTTAATAGAATTAATCTAACTTGTCAATTGCATGGTTAATTAGTTCTAGTTTTTCCTTGCACATCTTTTGCATACCGTGTATGTAATCCTGTGTGTGGCTTCAACAGGTTTGCACTTTGTTTTTTCATCATAGTGTTAATACTTCATGCTTTACACTCCTCATTGAAGCAATGTTTCTCACAATGGCTTGACTGCAATATTAGAGAGAGGGATGGAACAGACTATGACACTACAGACTGTGGTGGAACAAAAGCGGAGGCCAGAATTGCCATGTTAATGCCCAGAGGGGTGTGTGCCGCTGAAGGCCCTGAGGCTCGGCTGGACTGTGCGCAGCCTACAGCGGCGGAGCGGTGGAGGACACCACGGCTACGCTTGGCCAAGCTGACCCTCTAACGCTGTCAGGACAACGGGTCTTCATGGTCAGGTCAAGATCCCTGCATTTACAACAACTGGGACTTGAAAACGCCGCCAAACTGCCGACTCTGTATACAGTCTCAGTGTACTACTGCTATACAATTGTACTGTATCTGCAATGCCTATCTAATATGTATCTGTGCTTATGTATAGTGATAGCTGTACTGAACTGTATACAAAAATGAATTTCACTGTACCTCAGTTTATGTGACAAATAAATACGATACCAGACTAAGTACCAGATCTGTTCTGAACTTCTTCTATTTAGTCCTATAAAGGAGCCAAACTAGACAATGAAGAATTTCCCCTATGTGAAAGTCTCCACAACAAAGTCTAACGGGGTGAGCTGAGGTTGGCTTTCCCTTGTATTGTTTTATACTCTTTACATGTCACGGATTATTAACTAACTCTGCCTTTACAATTGTAGTACTTTGATTAAGGTGTGCATGACTCAGTTTTCCCTCCAACGCCTGTATCATGCAGATTGCTCAGGAGGAAAACAGCAACACCTTCCTGATGGGGGAAGTTACTTCTCCACATTTTACAAAATCGTGTAGAGTTGGATCGAAGTATGTTGTGTGTCAATTCTGCACAGTTAACAGGTGCTGCTGTAGATCTTTCTCTGTAAGATTTCTATTTCAAGCCACTGACCATTGCACATGTTGCAGAGAGGCTGCCAGCTGCTTTCACCGTTTGTGATTCAGAATTAGGATGGAGTTGTTATGGTAACAGCTCTGTTTGAGATTATTATCCTGCCTCTATATCCCCAGTCTTGCATTTATTCAAGATCTAAGAATGATCTGTTATTCACATTAAACCAAATTCTATTTTAATAAGTGTTTTTTCGAGGTCCTGTTTCCCAAGACTTTATTAAAATAACGTCCATGAGGGTGCTTGCTATCATCATTAATAATTTGTTATTGTATTCATATAAACTATTTCTCACCAAGCTGTTCACCTCCCCAGTGCAATTCATTAGATCGTGCATCACCTGAGGCATCAGGGAACTTGGGCTCAGGGGATGCTAATATTTAAAAAATAAAGTTTTATCCCAGCATGTAAAATTTGTAGGCATGTTAACCTCCTTATTTCAGTGCTTTGCCTGAACTACATTCATATTGTTCAAGCGGAGATGCTGTTGGATCATGGAACTGCTTCACAGAAAAGCCCAAGGTCTATCCCAATTACCTTCCAACATCCAGGGAGTTGTTTAATAAAAATTGTAGTAATCAAACTCAGATTAAACAAAAAGAAAAAAATCCTCTGGTTGAGAACTTTCAGAACTTACATCCAAAGACACCAGTTCCTCCTGAAGCTGAAGCACTCATATTTCACCTCCCAAATTTTTAACATACTGTATCCAAAATGTTTTGGAAGAAATCCATTGACTATTGTTTTTGGACAAGGTGCAAGGTGACAAGTTTCTCATCGTGCACCTTGATGGTGGCAAGGCGCAGATGACAGACAAATTAATCTGCAGACCTGCAAAAACAGAGAGATAGATCAAGAAGGCTTTGGTAAATTGGCCATCCTCAGTCAGGGTGTTGAGCATAAAAGTTGGGACGTTATGTAACATTGGTAAGGCCACACTTGGAGTACAGTGTTCAGTTTCGGTCATTCTGCGATAGGAATGATGTCATTAAGCTGGAAAGCATGGAGACAACATTTATGAGGATATTGCCAGGACGAGGGGCTGACCTATAAGGAAAATTTAGGCAGGCTAGGACTTTATTTCGTGTAGCATAGGAGGCTAAAGGGTGATCTTATAGAGGTGTATAAAATCATGAGGGGAATAGACAGGGTGAATACAAAGTCTTTACCCAGAGTAGGGGAATCAGAACCAATACGACATATTTTACTGTGACTCTAAGTTACCTCCATTAATTGATGGATCTATATCAGTACCAAAGATTAACAGCAACTGGAAAGGGAACTTGACTGTAATGGGTATGTTATAACTAATGAAGGTAGAATCAAAGTGCTGGAGTTACTCAGTGGGACAGGCAGCATCTCCGGAGAGAAGGAATGGGCGACATTACGGGTCGAGACCCTTCTTCAATCAGATTGAAGATGGGTCTCGACCCGAAATGTCGCCCATTACTTTTCTCCAGAGATACTGCCTGTCCCGTTGAGTTACTCCAGCATTTTGTGTCTACCTTCGATTTAAACCAGCATCTGCAGTTCTTTCCTACACATGTTATAACTAATTCTGTCTGTTTGTTTCAGGTAAATGGTGTTAACCTTCGGAGTGCTACACATGAGCAGGCAGCAGCTGCACTCAAAAGGGCTGGTCAGATTGTGACCATCGTAGCTCAGTACCGACCAGAAGGTAGGATGTGTGCAATGAGCCAAATGATTTCATATGAGATCCACGTGTTACTTGTGTTGTGCTCCGATTCAACAGTAGTCTACTTTACATTGTGCTCCTCATTGTCAGTTGATTCATTTTAACTTTTAATCTAAAATGCAATACTGTTTAGTTATAATAGTTGATTAGGAAAATAATCCCAAGGAGTACTATGTAAGACCAAACTTTACAGCTCAAGGTAAGTCTCCAAAAGCAATGTCAAAAAATATGTTTTTATACCATTGCCAGGGCACCGTGATCTAATCCACTTTCTCACTCAAGAAAGCAAATAGAAAACTATTGAATGTGCTGAATGTTCTGGGCCCTTGGTGACTCCATTATTATATCAGTGCCTAAACTTCCAAAGTACTTTGTTGATTGTAAAATGATTTGGGATGATTAAAGCAAGGAAAGGTGCTATAAAGGTGCATGGTGAAAGGTCTCAGAGAGCTGTGAACCACAGGAAACTCAAAGGAAAAATAATACACCTTCTGTAGTCAAAAGATAAGATAATGCCAATGGATGTCAGTGAGGCAACTATAAAGCAAGCACATGACTTGAAATAGGGATTGATATGATCAGGTGAAAACTGGAACTGGTGGAGCACCAATGTGACACAAAATGCTGTGACACAAAATCATATGTACTTATTTCATTTTTTAAAATTCACACTTTGTTTACAACAAAAAATCTTTAAGAGGGTGTCATAGTTGTGACTTAAATGCATACAACACCTTAAATGAAAAACAAGTGCAAAAATTAAAACCGGCAATGTTTTTGTTCTTTTGTGATGTCTGGCATACAAAGCCAATCAGGATATGTGATGAATTCCTTGCTTCTTTGGATAATGCCATAAGTCTGTCATCAGCGGCCTTAACGACTACTGTCCGGTAGCACTCACACCGGTCGGTCATCACAAAATACTTCGAGAGACTGGTCCTGCAGCACATCAAAGCCAGCCTCCCACCCACCTTCGATCCATACCAGTTTGCCTACAGAGCAAATAGGTCTACAGGGGATGCCATCGACACTGCTCTTCGCACTGCACTGACCCACCTTGAACACCAGGGGAGCTATGTGAGGATGCTCTTCCTCGACTTCAGCTCTGCCTTTAACACGGTCATCCCGAGCAGACTGGTCACCAAACTTTCTGACCTTGGATTTTCCCAAACCATCTGCCAATGGATCAAGGACTTCCTGACCAACCGCCCCCAGACCGTCAAAATAGGCCCTCACCTCTCCTCCACCATTACACTGAGCACCGGCTCACCACAGGGCTGTGTGTTGAGCCCCATCCTTTACTCCCTCTACACTCACGACTGCGCCCCCACCCATCCCACCAACACCATCATCAAGTTCGCAGATGACACGACTGTGGTTGGACTCATCTCAGGAGGAGATGAGACAGCCTACAGGGATGAAATCCAAAGGCTGGCAGCATGGTGTTCAGTGAACAATCTTGTCCTGAACTCCTCCAAAACAAAGGAACTTATAATAGACTTCAGGAAAACCAGTGCAGAATACGACCCACTCTACATCAATGGGGTCTGTGTGGAAAGGGTACCCGCTTTCAGGTTCCTGGGTACGCACATCGCAGAGGATCTTACCTGGTCTACCAACACCATCACCACAGTGAAGAAGGCACAGCAGAGATTCCACTTCCTGAGGATCCTCAGGAAGACCAACCTGCAGGAGAAGCTCATGATGTCCTTCTATCGCTGCTCCATCGAGAGTGTGCTGGCATACTGTATAACCACATGGTATGCCAGCCTGTCAGAAAAGGACAGGAAGGCCCTTCAGAGGGTCATCACGACGGCCCAGAAGATCATCGGCTGCTCACTGCCCTCCCTGGAGCACCTGTTCAGCCTACGCTGCCTCAGTAGAGCAGGCAAAATAATAAAAGATCCATCCCACCCCGGCCACCGTCTGTTTGTTCATCTGCCCTCTGGTCGACGTTTCAGGTCGATCAAATCCCGAACAAACAGACTTAAGAACAGTTTTTACCCCAGGGCCATACGAGAACTGAACACTACCTTCTGCACTAGGCAACACTGTTAAAACTTTTGTACTTAATATAATTGTATTTATTTGTTTTTGCATTTATTGCATATATGTTTTTACGCACCGTCAGGATTGGCTATTTTTTAATTTCGTTGTACTCGTTGCAATGACAATAAATGAATATTATTATATTATTATTATTATATTATTTAACAAGAGTGAGGGGGATGGGGGATAGACGGTGGTGGAGAGAGCTGAATCACTACTGCATGATTTGCTTTGTGGGTTATGAAGTGGGTGTTGTTTGACATTAGAAGTGGTGGGCAGGTGAGGGGGCATGGACTGTGGTAAACATCAGGAGCTCAACTGGGATTTGAGGGGGTTAGAGATTTGTGTCTGTGGCGAGTTTGAAGATGAATACTTTGAACAGCAAATTCAGGCACTATTAATGTAAAGCCACCACACTCCAAGCCACAATATGCAACCCATTGAAGATATGTTCAATGTCAGTTACTTGCTTCTCTGCAAGCCGATCCTATTAAATGTCTGGTAAGAAGCAGCATGCAGCTTCTGATCTGGCAGCTGCACTTACCGTGATAATACCTCTTCTCGCCTTAAGAAAGTAGCTGTTCTTCAGCATCAGGGCTCAAATGCGCAAGGTGGATTGAAATCACATGTGGATTTAAGCAGGGTAGGATAGGAATTTCACTTGCTTTCCAAGACAAGCATTACTAACCTAGTTTACCAGTTTCAGTAAAACCCTGTCTGTGGCTGTAACCAGATCTCCAGCTGCACTCAGGATTGCCGGCTCTGATTTTCAGCGATTCTTATGGTCTGGTTCTCGCTAACTCTCTGAGCCAGGGTTGCAGACCGGACTGCGGGCCATGTTGTGCTGCCTTAGCCAACACCAGCGTTCAGAGCTCTTAGGGTCAGGGATGTGGATAGTTTGCTGTCAGAGCAGGGAAGCAGGGATCTAGAATGATCACATATTTCCTACACCTTTAAAGGGACACAAAATGTAGGGGTAACTCAGCGGGTTAGGCAGCATCTCTGGAGAGCATGGATAGGTGACGCTTCGGGTTGTGGTCCCTTTAGCAGACTGATTCGATCCTGAGTATGGGTGCTTGTCCGTACGGAGTTCGTACATTCTTCCCGTGACCAGCGTGGGTATTTTTCCGGGATCTTCGGTTTCCTCCCACACTCCAAAGATGTACAGGTTTGTAGGTTAATTGGCTTGGTATAAATGTTAAATTGTCTCTAGTATGTTAAGGATAGTGTTAATGTGTGGGGATCGCTGGTCAGTGCGGACACGGAAGGCAGAAGGGCCTGTTTCCGCACTGTATCTTTAAACTAAACTAAACTAAACTAGGCGGCGATGCCGCTGGTCTACACCAGCAAACCCTTCTTCACCAGCTGCCGCACCGTACGGTTGATGTGGCTGTTGTTACCCCTGGCCAACAACACTTTCATCAGGCCGCTGCCATCAACAGGACGCTCTCGGTCCCCTCTCACCAGCTGCTACTTCTTCCCGTCGGCCATCGTTGTGTCTGCTCCATGATGTTTCAGTTCGGGACCCTTCTTTAGCCTCATATCCTCTTCTAGTTAACTCGAAAATTTATTATAATACTGCTTAACATGTTAAAAATAAAAAAAAATAAGTGTTTGCAAATTGATAGAAGTAATATTTAATAGTCTGGAAAATCTGCTAATCATCCATACCAAGGTGCCAAAGAATCTGGGTTTTAATGCGCAAGGTTTTGGTTATGGTAAAAGACCAGCTCATTACCACAACCTGTATTCATACAAATCCCACCGACTGAGCTGTGCAGCCACCTAATATCAAAAATATATTCATAAATATTAATTCTGGTAGTTTTCTGATTAAACTGTAAGCCAATTCTTTCCAACTGTTTTGCTACAAATACACCAATACTTACAGCATTACCAAAAGCAGCAACAGGAGCAGTTCTTTCTCACCTGTTACAGCATAGTTTATCTGTCTCCATTAACGTCACATATGATTCCAATCCGCCTTACAATTTTAGTTAACCTAGGATAAATCTTTTCATTAAAACAATCATTCCGCGTTTGCACATGGCAGATATGTTGCACTTAAATATATCTGCAAGCATGAAAGATTCCTTCTAGTTTGTAAAGAAAAAAAATGCTGGAGTAACTTAATGGGCTAGGCAGCATCCCTGGGGAATGTGGATATTTAACACTTTGGTTTGAGACCCTTCTTCCCGAATAACTCCACTATTTTGTGTCTTTCCTTGGTAAACCAGCATCTGCAGTTCCTTGTTTCTCCTTCCAGTTTGGATTTTTTTACAGGCTAATGAGTGGATGGTAGAGGTAACTGTCAATCTGCTGGGAGATATTTAATCATCCAGGCCAGCAAGGATCTATCGTTTGGGTCTTATATTAACAGAAAGGACTAAGGGAAGAAAAGATCTGCAGCATCTGGTGGAAAAACCTTTAAGCTGAATCACAGTTAAACTCTATCCAACATCCATTTGTACAAAGATATTGATGGTGTTTCATGCAAATCACTCATTAATTTAGAACTAGACCAAGTGGACCCGTTGGGTCCAAACCTCTCCTGCATTGGTGCCCCCTCAATCCCCCCATATCCTACCCCCCTCCACTCCCTCCCTCCCTCCCCCCTAGGAGATAGATTTAAACTTTAAAATGGGAATAACTTTAAAAATATAACACCGATTTCAATGAAACTTCTTCCATTAGCACCAAAGGGATGACGGTGAGTAAGGTGGGCCTAAAATTGTTGCGTTATCGTGTACCGTTTTGGCTGTAGTTCAGGAACAAACAAACAAGAATTTTAGTATATAGATGTATGTGGAGGTTCACAGTGCTAAATGGGTTTGGAGCCAGAGCTGGCAGTCCAGGGTGCAGCCAGGGCCGCATCCAGATTGTCGATCAGTATACAGCCTGAGCCAGGGTTGTGATCGGAATATCAGAGATCAAGAATATGGGTAGGTTTGTGGCCAGAACTCGGGTCTGGAGCGCTCCTATATTCCTGATCCTTCTGTACTCACCAGGTTCACTGGGAAATGTATTGTATTCTTATATAACTTGTAAAATAAATTAAATAACAGAATATTTGGATATTGATAGGGAGAACATCCAATAGTCAACACTAACATGGTCTCAAGGGTGTGGGAATATCGGAGCACTACTGTAATACTAGGCAATATCATGCACGTAATGTGAATAATTTATTTTCTGTGAGTAAGAGGAAACGGGAGGAAGAACTAAACTATTGTGTAGGAATACAATGGCAGGGAAGAGATGGAGAAGATTTTACTGCAAAACATATGAATGCTTTGTTGTCTAACAATGTACAGATTGTTGTTGAATACAGTTTTTCTGATGGAAATTATATGCCACATAAAAAGGCACTAACTGTGTTAAAGTTTGTCTGTGTCTGTGTTAAAGTCTATGTTACACAGGTCCACACCAGTTCCGTTGAAGCTGCTGCCAGCAGCACAATTGTACTGCCTTTAAAGGCCAAAACATCATGTGTGACACAGCAGGCTTTGTACAGTTGGTGCACACAAAAGCATTTTGTCCACTCATACCTGCCATTGTAGAGCAAGTGGAGCATGTACAAAATGACTCGGATTGTGGATTATGAGCAGGTGGGGCAGGTGGTTGAGAAGAGTTTTAGGAGTTAAGATCAGGATCAGGATTCAGGTGAAGCAGGATTGGGAGAGATAGAGCAATGTATGAAAGGAGAAGGGAAGATCAGGTTGGAGTTGTAGGATGGTCAGTCAGATCACACACAGTTTGTGTGGGCATCAGGACTAGACAAAGAGGTTGGACAGAAGAGATTACAAACCCTGAGTACATGTCCAAAATCTTTGCAGAATAGTATTTCTAGATGAGAGGATAGGTGCGGATTAACTGTGCCTAGTTTGCCTCACTCCTGCTGACTGCTCAGAAAAGCAGAGCAGCAGATTAAGTCTCCTTGCTATTTTCCCAAGGTCAAATTTCCAACCTCCATTACCATGACGATATCGATTTTTGTGAGAAATTTACAGTTATCCGAGGTACTGAATGGATTAACTCCGCTTCTTACAGCAGCATTGTTGTTGAACGCTCTGACTAACCAATGCAGCAAAAACAGGATTCTTAAAGAACTTGTAATACATGGTACATGACAAGTGGCACGCTGTCTGAATAAATAACTCAAGAGAACATTTTAGAGCACTCAGAACCAAGAACAGTGTAAGCTACTCTCCAATCCAAAATTACGTAAATCCGCCTCGTAGTTTCATTACGTTATATTTCCCTGACCATATTTTTTTCTTCCTTTTGTTTGCCTACCCAGTATTTGCAGCTGCCGCATGCACAGGGTGGTAAAAGCTAGCAGGTGGGGTAACCATTGATAGGCACCGTGGTCTTTTCTTGCCCTTTCTCATATGTTCATAGATAAACTAAACAGGTATTTTTGGCTAATTGGAACAGAGATCCAGCTGGCTTCTTTGCATCCTATGCTTTATTTACTGATGTCCAACTTGATCTACCCTCCAGGAGACCTTTTGTCAACACAGTATTGTGCTGGTACTGGTGCATTCCTGGGTAACCACAGGTGTTACCCGAGAAGCTGACATGCTAATATAATGGCTGTTTTTTTTATTATAGGCATTCTGGAGCATTCCCCTTAGATATAACAAACAATGGAACCTGGAGTGTTAATTGCTGTAGTTTTCTTGCTCCCACCGGGAGGCCCTCTAGTGTTCAATTTAGATAAAAGATAAAAGTTTCAGCCAGGAGAAAACCTTCGCTCATCTGTCCATGGTATTCCCCAGGTGCATTGCTAATAACCCTCAATCTCATTTGTTGACAGGAATCTAATTAGTTCTTTCACAAAATCTAATAAGCTTTCTACCTCCATCATTGAGGTTTGCAATCAGTCACCCATATCTACCTTACCTTTTTTTCGCTATTTCTGTATTTATAATTCCCTGTGATTAAACACTGTACACAATAGAAAAGTATACCTAAATATTGTTTATCCAAGCCTTACCTAATTTTAAATAGTTCCATCTCCTCCATGTCTTTTTAATTTAATAAAATCCTACGTAATCAATCTTTCTTTGTCATTCCTTAAGTTTAACCATGTAGCCTCCTATCTAGGAACTGAGTGCCCTTTTTGAATAAAGAAACCAAAACTGCACACAGACTTCTTGGTTTGAACTCCAAGACACTCTCAAAGCCTTAGAATACACATTTTCTGAAATTATATGCCAGAGCCCAACATCATGGAGGCCAAGTCAATAGATATTTTTAAGGCAGAGATAGATAGATAGATAGATTCTTCATTAGTACAAGTGTCAGAGGTTATGGGGAGAAGGCAGGAGCATGGAGTTAGGAGGGAGAGATAGATCAGCCATGATTGAATGGCAGAGTAGACTTGAGGGGCCGAATGGCCTAGTTCTACTCCTATCCCTTATGATCATTTTGTTCACTTTAACTGCCCAGAAATATTGTGCTGATGATTTTAATGATGTCCAGTTAAATCCCAATATCTCTTTCTTATTCTGATCACATGCATAATAGACCATGGATTATGTTTTTCTACAATCCCATTTAGCAAATAATTCACATCAACTTTCTTCTGTTTATTCTCCTAACCTTATGTTTTCTTTTATTAATTTGATCTGCCACACACCGAGCTTGACAAGATCTTTTTGAATAATATTTTTCAGTATTTACCACTGCTCTGAATTTAATATTGTTTGTAGTTTTGGACAATCGGGACATGATTTCTTTACCTAAACAAGAGGAGTTGAGTATAGGAGCAAAGAGGTCCTTCTACAGTTGTACCGGGCCCTGGTGAGACCGCACCTGGAGTACTGTGTGCAGTTTTGGTCTCCAAATTTGAGGAAGGATATTCTTGCTATGGAGGGCGTGCAGCGTAAGTTCACTAGGTTAATTCCCGGAATGGCGGGACTGTCGTATGTTGAAAGGCTGGAGCGATTGGGCTTGTATACACTGGAATTTAGAAGGATGAGGGGGGATCTTATTGAAACATATAAGATAATTAGGGGATTGGATACATTAGAGGCAGGAAACATGTTCCCAATGTTGGGGGAGTCCAGAACAAGGGGCCACAGTTTAAGAATAAGGGGTAGGCCATTTAGAACGGAGATGAGGAAGAACTTTTTCAGTCAGAGAGTGGTGAAGGTGTGGAATTCTCTGCCTCAGAAGGCAGTGGAGGCCAGTTCGTTGGATGCTTTCAAGAGAGAGCTGGATAGAGCTCTTAAGGATAGCGGAGTGAGGGGGTATGGGGAGAAGGCAGGAACGGGGTACTGATTGAGAGTGATCAGCCATGATCGCATTGAATGGCGGTGCTGGCTCGAAGGGCTGAATGGCCTACTCCTGCACCTATTGTCTATTGTCTATTGTCTATAAATGATCATCGCAGCTTTAATTCCAGGACTTATATTTCTTCAGCTGCAGAAGAAAGTACTAAAAACATAATGTGGAATCAAAGATCAAACACTGCTCACATAAACAGAAACATAAAACACACACATTATCAATATACAGCAGGCACATGTATGCTATAGCCTTTGAGGGATTGTGACATAACCCCAGGGAAAAAATATCAGTATTGACTTTGAATCCAAATGTTTGCTGCTGTGTGTGCAGAGAAAGTTATTAGATTAATGATGAATGTAGGTCTATTGCTTCTGTTGACTTTTCAGAATTGCTGGAAGCGTGCTTTAAAAGATCTTGCTCCAGCTACACTGAAATCAGGTGTACCATTATAGAATGCTAAGTGATCCAATACCCAGCAGATCAGATCTGAAGAGCAAGCATATCTAATTGTGAATGATGATAGATAATTAAACAACTCCTTTCCATACAGATTACACCTGAAGTTTTCTAAAATATTCAACCCCAAATAGCTTGAGCCTCCTCTCATGCACTTCCTTGACCAGGAGCTCCAGTTCCTCTCAGGAAGAGATTTGTTCAGGTTTCTCTGCAGTATGGGCAGCATAGTGGCTATCAACGCTAATAGACAAATGGTTGGACAAAGGCCAGAGATGAAAAAACAATGTGTTTGAGATAAGGGTAGAAGAAGTGCAAATTGTGACGCCAGAGGAAGGAATATTGGTGGAAGGGATAGGGAAGGGGAGAAATTTGTGCATGTCCAGATGGGGCACAGAGAAAGGAGGTGGGATGGGAGGGGAGAAGGTGGGGGATTACCAAGATAAGGGACTTCAGTTCTTCTTTGATGCAGATGTTTAAAATCATAGGTTTCTTTAGAGTAAATAAAATAAACTATTTACTGTGACTAAAGACTAACAAGAGAATAGAAATGGAAGATGCTGGAAAATAGAAAAGGGCAATGTGATGACATTGTTCTGATTAAGGGTCATTGACCGAAAACATTAAGTCCACAGATGCTGCTGAACCCGTTGAGCATGTTTGCAGTTTTTGTTTATTTTCAATGAGGAAACAATTATCTTATTCGGGTTTATGAACTAGAATGGACTGTTGGAAAGAGTGATGACAGTAGACTCAATAATAAATTTCAGAAGCAGAGAATTTCAGAGAAATGTGAGGTATTGTGTTTTGGGAGGTCTAACATGGGCAGGACCTAGACAGTGAATGGTAGGGCTCTGGGAAGTGTTGTAGAGCAGAGGGATCTAGGAGAGCAGGTGCATGGATCCTTGATGGTCAAGTCGCAGGTAGATAAGGTGATCAAAAAGGCTGTTGACATATTGGCCTTCATCAGTCAGAGTATTGAGTATAGAAGTTGGGAGGTCATGTTATAGTTGTATAAGACGTTGGTGAGACCACATTTAGAGTTTTGCGTTCAGTTCTGGGCTCCATGTTGTAGGAAAGATGTTGTCAAGCTGGAAAGGGTACAGAGAAGATTCATGAGAATGTTGCCAGGGCGAGAGGGAGCTATAGGGAGAGATTGAGTAGGGTGAGATTCTATTCGGAGTGCAGGAGGATGAGGGTTGATCTTATAGAGGTGTATAAAATCATGAGAGGAATAGATCGGGTAGATGCAAAGTCTCTTGCCCAGAGTAGATAAATCAAAGACTTAGGTTTAAAGTGAAGGGGAAAAGATTTAATAGGAATTTGAGGGGTAACCTCTTCACACAAAGAGAGGTGGGTGTAAGTAACAAGCTGCCAGAGGAGGTAGTTGAGGCTGGGACTATCCCAACGTTTAAGAATCAGTTGGACAGGTACATGGATAGGACAGGTTTGGAGCGATATGAACCAAACACAAGCAGGTGGGACTAGTGTAACTGGGACGTGTTGGCCAGTGTGGGCAAGTTGGGCTGAAGGGGCTGTTCCCACGTTGTATCACTCTGTGACTCTAAGCAAATTCATAAATGCTAGAAGAATTACTGGAAATGAATATAGGAGGGCAGCTAATCATATAGGTATGATGAACCAAATAGAGTCCCTCTTCTCTGACACCACTATCATCAATATTTCCTTGCAGCTTCTGTTCACACTTAAGGTTATTGGCAAAGCATTATATTTTTGCGTTCTATTTGCAGACATATAAATCTGCCCATCAGCCCTACATCCCAATCATTGATGGGGAGAGAGAGAGCATATGTTCATAGAAGTGCAGGTTTCTTTTTTGAGTCGCTCCAACTATCAGAATTGCCTGTGGATGTGAAATATAATGATCGATGGCATGCGACAGTACAGATTTTAGATTGGTTGGAGATGAAAGCCAAGTGGTAATGCAAATACTAACAGGTAACTGTTCTTCCTTGCCTGCCTCCACTAGCTCCACCTCACCAGTTTATTTTTACTTATACAGTAAACTCATACAGTCTTACTAACAATATGACGTTGGTAAGCAGGTTAAAGGGAGTTAAGAAATGCTGTCATACTGCAATCTACACAGTGCTGTCAATCTGCCTACACTAAGTATTCAAGTAAAAAGGCTGTAATCATTTTGTGAATACTGTCATCCTTTGAGAACTGCTAATATTAATGAACAATCTCTTGACTATACAATGGTCCCAACATGTCATGAGCTGAGTGTCAGAGACCAGAGTGTTTGTTTAAAAAGGTTTTGTGGTATGCTGTCATACTCTTGTCCCTTGTGATCACACAGCACCTGTTTTTTGTCCCACTACACCAGGGCTCCATTATGTGACCAGGGAACAGAACACTCCATTAGTAAAGTTCCTTTCTGAATGGGGTCAGAGTCATTTTGGCAAAAAAAGGATGCCATTCAGCTCATCGAGTCTATACCTTTGTAGATCAATCCAGTCAAGACTGATTTTTCTGTATTCACCCCAATGTCCTGCAGATACATTTCTGTCATGCCTTTCCAATTTCCTTTGAAATCAATGACTAATAAATGCATTTTTACAATGGACTATTTTTATATGGGTGTTAAATAATCTCTGTAGAAAAAGTATAAATAGGAATACAATAGATTCATAGATTAAATTCATTAATCAGATAGTGTAATTAGAACAGTACAGCACAAGAACAGGCCCTTCATCCTACAATGTCTGCCAAACATAATGACAAGAGCAACTCTTATCTACCTGCACATAATCTATATTCTTTCATTAGGTTCATATCCATGTGCCTATTCAAATGTTTCTGAAATCCCACTATCGTATCTGCCTCAAGCCCCCGGCATAGTGTTCCAGGCACTCACAACCCTCTGCATAAAAGTCTTGTCCCCTACATCTCAATAGATAATAGGTGCAGGAGTAGGCCATTCAGCCCTTTGAGCCTGCACCACCATTCAATGTGATCATGGCTGATCATCCTCAATCAGTGCCCTGTTCCTGCCTTCTCCCCATACCCCCTGACTCCGCTATCCTTAAGAGCTCTATCTAGCTCTCTCTTGAAAGCATCCAGAGAATTGGCCTCCACTGCCTTCTGAGGCAGAGAATTCCACAGATTTACAACTCTCTGACTGAAAAAGTTTTTCCTCATCTCAGTTCTAAATGGCCTACCCTTTATTTTTAAACTGTAGCCCCTTGTTCTGGACTCCCCCAACATGTCAACCAATTTTCTATCCATGTCAGTACCCTACCTCCAATACCATGTGCTCTAATTTTGCCCACTAATCTCCTATGTGGCACCTTGTTAAAGGCTTTCTGAAAGTCAAGGTACACCACATCCACCGGCTCTCCCCTGTCAATTTCCCTGGTTACATCCTCAAAGAATTCCAGAAGATTAGTCAAGCATGATTTCCACTTCGTAATTCCATGCTGACTCGGAACAATCCTGTTACTACTATCCAAATGCTCCGCAATTTCGTCTTTTATAATTGACTCCAGCATCTTCCCCACCACTGATGTCAGACTAACTGGTCTATAATTTCCCGTTTTCTCTCTCCCTCCTTTCTCTCTTGCTCCTATACTCAACGCCTCTTGTTATGAAGGCCAGCATTCCATTGGCTTTCTTCACTGCCTACTGTACCTGCATGCTTCCTTTCAGTGACTGATGCACTAGGACACCCAGATCTCTTTGTACATCCCCTTTTCCTAATTGACACCATTCAGATAATAATCTGCTGTCCTATTCTTACCACCAAAGTGGATAACCTCACATTTATCCATATTAAACTGCATCTGCCATGCTTCTGCCCACTCACACAACCTGTCCAAGTCACCCTGCAACCTCATAGCATCTTCCTCAAAGTTCACACTGCCACCCAGCTTTGTGTCATCTGCAAATTTACTAATGGTACTTTTAATCCCTTCATCCAAGTCATTAATGTATATTGTAAATAGCTGCGGTCAAAGCACCGAGCCTTGCGGTACCCCACTAGGCACTGCCTGCCATTCTGAAAGGGACCCATTTATCCCCATTCTTTGCTTTCTGTCTGCCAACCAATTTTCTATCCATGTCAGTACCCTACCCCCAATACCATGTGCTCTAATTTTGCCCACGAATCTCCTATGTGGGACCTTGTCGAAAGCTTTCTGAAAGTCAAGGTACACTACATCCACCAGCTCTCCCTTGTCCATTTCCTTTAAACTTTGCCCCTCTCACCTTAAAACTATGTCCTCTAGTATTTGATTTTTCCATCCTGTGAAAAATATTCTGTCTATCCTATCTATGCCTCTCATAATTTTATATACTTCTATCAGGAATTGTAGAAGAAATTATTGTAAGAACACAACAGCACAGGAACAGGCCCTTCGATCCACCCTTTTCACTTGACAATAGCATGCTTGGATAGAGTGGATGTGGAGAAGATGTTTCCACTAGTAGGAGCAAGCATCTAGGACTAGAGGCCATAGCCTCAAATTAAAGGATGTTTCTTGAAGAAGAAGATGAGGAGAAATTTCTTTAATCAGGGTGGTGAATCTGTGGAATTCTTTGCCACAGAGGGCTGAAGAGGCCGTCAATGGATATTTTAAAGGCAGAGATAGATAGATTCTTGATTAGTACAGGTGTCAGGAGTTATGAGGAGAAGGCGTGTTACGAGGGAGAGTCACCATTACGAGAATGGTGTTACGAGGGAGAGATTGGCCAAAATTGAATGGCGGAGTAGACTTGATGGGCTGAATGGCCTAATTCTGCTCCTATTACTTAGGACCTTATGACCATGACAAATTATGAATATATGGACAGCCACATTCTAACGTTCTTGGATGATGCTGTTATTTAAGTGGTGCTGCCATGAGGTAATCTCTCTGTGTTTCCGATGAAAGAGTGCATGGTCATAACAAGGATTTTCTCAGAACGAGAATCTATGAAGTTAGATTTTCCAACTCCTTGCCTTATCACATCTTGTCAGAGGATTTCACCTTTTCTGATCCTGGCATTAACCTTCACCCTGAAGGTTAGTCTG
Source organism: Rhinoraja longicauda (assembly GCF_053455715.1). Classification (NCBI taxonomy): domain Eukaryota; kingdom Metazoa; phylum Chordata; class Chondrichthyes; order Rajiformes; family Arhynchobatidae; genus Rhinoraja; species Rhinoraja longicauda. The sequence goes on along the minus strand of NC_135967.1, from coordinate 33,968,449 downwards.
GTGGGAAAGCCACAAACACTTTCCCACTCAGACCCACAAATAGAAGACAAGACCCGATAAGTCCACTAAGCCTAACTACCTATTGAAAGTACCTGTTAGATTTTGCAGATATATTTCTCAGATGTTGCCACTCGGAAATGGTATCCTGCAGGAATAATGCAGGACATTAGCAGGTGGATTTAATTGCCCAACAGATTACAAGGCAGGCAGCCAATGATAAAATCACCCATTTTGTAATTTTATGCTATTTATTTTTAACAATATGAGGAATAGGAACATAAGCAAGCCTCTTGGCCCCTCAAACCCATTCATCGTTCAATAAAACCATGGCTTGATTAACTTTCAGAAAGCCACCAGCTGTTTTGAATACTTTGGGTAATGTTTTTCCCATTTCTAAATATTTTGCAGGAGTACAAAATGACAGTGCCAGTGCCAGATATGATGCCAAGACCACACATAACCTATAACATTCCCTGCATATCCATATGCCAATCTAAAAGCCTCTTAAATGCCACTATCATGTCCGCCTCAATCACCACCTCCCGCAGTGTATTCCACTCTCCACCCTCTCTGTAAAAAAACATGACCCCACACGTCTCCTTTAAACTTTGCCCCTCCCACCTGAAAGTGTTTGTAAGGTTACAATAAGTTCATAAATCTTAGGAGCAGAATTAGGCAATTTGGACCATCAAGTCTACACTGCCATTCAATCACGGTTGATCTATCTATCTTCACGCTGAAACTAACTCTCTTTCAGATGCTGCACGACCTTCTGGGTGTTTCCAGCATCCACTATTTTTACTTCAGATTTCCAGCAGCTTCATGTTTTTGATTTTTCCAGGTGAGGTGGAAGATTAGCCATGATCGTGATGGATGGCAGAACAGGCTTGAGGGGGGCAGGTGTCTCACGCTGGCTCTTAATTCCTGCTCTCTTCCGTTCTTGTGTTTTACCTGTAAAACTCTCTGGGCCACGTGAGTTCCAGAGGGGCAAATGTCCTGCCAGAATGTGTGAAGTGTAGGAATCGATGTGACATTCGTGCATTGTCAGACTTCCTGATGTATTGGGAGGAGCTGTTGATGCTAATAAACCACATGGCGCGGATTACATTGGCTGGCTGTGCAGAGAGCCAGGTTGTGAGTTTTTACCTCTTTTGATTTTCGCAAACCAGTTTTTGTACCTCGCCGAGCAGGAAAGTCAATGATTGACTTGCGCGGCCTCGCCTGGTTCACTCAAGGTGGGAGACTGATCTGGCACCCACAGCGCAGCAGTGGAACTGCCCCACAGAGACCACGGTGGGAGTGGTGCGGACAGGGGCTTCTCCCCTGCCTCTGAGTGGGGGGTGGGAGGGGGGGAGCTGTGCAACCTTCAGCAGGACTCTGCCTGCATCGGACCGAGGCTTTAAGCCCTGTGCTTGAGTCGCTGTTTGCGTCACCGCGGTCTTATAGAGAGGGCAGGTCACAGCCGAGCCAGCAGTACAAAGTCGCAAACAGCCAGCTTTTCATCTTTCCCTGAGCAGCTCAAATTCCAGCCGCCCTCGGGCAGGAGGGGGAGGGAAAAGGAAGTGATCGCAGAAGCCGGGAGCCCAATCTGGGGATGATGTGTGCGTGGATGTGGGAGTCTCTTCATCCTCCCACGGTGCTGTCCCAGCGCAATTCAAACTTGCAGGCAGCACCACAGTAACCAGAGCGTTGCTGACACTTGAAGAGGTGGGTGTTTTCTGGCTAATCCTGTGTGGGAAGTGTGGTGTGGGGGCTGAGGATCCCTTTCTCAGCAACGTTTAATTCTGCAGCAGCTGGCGGGGCCTTTGTTTTGGGGATTTGCCTCTTGGAAGCGGCTGGCCACGAGATGTTTTTGGGGGAGATGTCGCTGGTGGGGGAATCGTTAGGCAGAGCCCAGAACACATTAAAGACGTGCCATTTACCAACATGCTCACAGTGATTCCAGACGAAATGTGTAGGAAGGAACTGCAGATGCTGGTTTAAACCGAGGATAGTTGTGCAGCACTTTGGTCAACGTGGGTTGTTTTTAAATGTGCTATACAAATAAAATTGACTTGACTTGACTTGATAGACACAAAAAGCTGGCGTAACTCAGCGGGACACACAGCATCTTTGGAGAGACCGTTTCGGGTCAAGACCCTTCCTCAGTCGAGGGTCTCGACCCGAAATATCACCCATTCCTTCTCTCCACATAGACGCTGCCTGCCTCACTGAGTTACTCCAGCATTTTGTGTATATAACGATTCCAGGATTTGGATACTTAATGAATGCAGACTTTCCATTCAGTGCAACCTCATGCGATTCCCCTCAGACGAAACGTCGCTACGAGTTACTAAACTGTTGCACGCACCCCCACGCCTCCAGTTGGCACGGCTTGGGGACAGGACAGGACAGATCGTGGGTGCCAACCTGTCGCAGGTGTCCCAGCCACAGCCCAGGGAAGTAAAAACAGTCACTTTGGGGTTCCGCTGAGATTCAGGAACACCGACCCTCCGCACCCTGTTTGGTGGGGACTGGGAGCGGCACCTGTTTGACCTTGTGCGGTCAACACTTACACAAAACAGAAAGAAATTCACAACCGCATCCAAAGAATGGGACGTATCTAAACACGTGTGTGTGTGTGAGAGAGAGAGAGAGAGAGAGAGAGGGAAGTCGGGGATTCCGCAAATGAAAAAAAAAACCGCAGCAGCAGTAAATCTGAAATAAAAAGAGTCAATTCTGGAAAGGCAGCAAGGCAGTATCTGAGGAGATAACCTTTAACCTGTTCTGTTTTTAATCACTGAAGAGGCAGATAATCGTCTGTGGATCTCTGCTGACATTCTTACTGATCAGTCGTGAAGTTTGATTGTAATACTGTCAACTAGTGAATGCAGTTCGGTGAATATGTGAGAATGCCTCAATTTGATCAGTTTTATCCAGTTATTGGAGAGTTTTATCCTGTTGTAAAGCTCACAGCCCTAGTGGTGCAGGTCAGACAGTGGTTAAAGACGTTGGTATAAAGTGCTTTTTGTCGCATTCTCGGGAGCTTGGTTAGATTTTAGATATTTTCTCGTATCGGTTCTGGAAATGGTTACATTAAAGGGTGTGCTTCCATTTGCCAAATTCAAATTAGGCACAGGGTAGGTAGAGCAGTCCAGTTGTACAGCAGCGCTGGTGTACAAACTAGACAAGGAGCCGTGTCACACCCTAGTGAGCAAACATACAGACCTTGCAATTAGATTAATATGTACCTAGTTCAAAGTTATCCTTGCTTTCTTCACTGGGTTTTCTTGATTTAAGCAAATTCACTCAGATTTGCAAAGCTGGTCAAAAGGTTCTTGCCAGCACCAGCATAGACTTGTCCTTGTCTAACATTTGTTGCTGTCAAGAATCAGGTCGGGGACAGGCTTGATGTCCACCATCAATAAGTTGTCAAACTAGTTAAACACGATTTTTAAGCCAGCAAACCAGGATATGCACATATCATTCCGTTTGTATCATTTTTACATGTTTAAAAAAAATAGTTATCTGAATGAGAAACTACATATAAGTTCTAGGAGCAGAATTAGGCCACAACCCATTAAATTCAGCCATTCAGGCAAAACTGGATCTTTGAGGACAGGCTACTAAACAGATTATGCCCAATCTTTAATAATTCTCTTGCACTCAACAAAGATGGGTTTTCAAGGCTTTTTCAGAGTGAAAATAATTTATCAGTTTATGGATTATAGTGGGAAAGGCTGCAAAAACAAACTCCCAGTAGAGGAGCAGGGAATCACAGGCAGTAGCTTCTGAATTTCTGTGTCAACTCAACATGTTGCTAACAACTTCAGTGCTGCTTTTGCAGCACGACACCTGTAAACTGCACGACACCTGTAAACTGCACGACACCTGTAAACTGCACGACACCTGTAAACTGTGTTACACCTGTAAACTAAGGGCGAGCAACTTTTAATTGTCCTCCAACATTTTAAGCTTCAAAAAACCCGAGCCAATGATTTACATTTAAAATAACTGAATGCTTCCATTTTAATTTCCTTCAATTTACATCTGAAGGGAAGGGTCTATGTTAGACCAGCAGCCAGCTATTGAGGAGGTGGTTACTTTTGCTGATATGGTCTAACATGATATTTATTGTCTTTGGTCTGTGAGGAGGAACAAATTCAACGGCATACATTAGCTATCTTTTAGTCAGCCACCTGGTCAAGGTTGAATCAAGGACAGTTATAGAGGAATCTCTGACTGCAATCTGTCATTCTCGGTGTGTAGGGAAGTGATAGCAGAGGACTCCAAATATTAGTTTAGTTTATTGTCATATTTTACCATGGTACAGTGAGAAGCTTTTGTTGGGTGCTAACCAGTCAGAGGAAAGACAATACATGATTACAATCGAGCCTTCCATAGTGTACAGATACAACAGTGGTGTTTATTAAAAAGGCTCAACTCGGGTAATGATAGGATAACTGTCTGATCTTAGACCTAGGTAAAGTAGGCAAGTACAGCTAATTCTCATAGAGAACATGATAAAAATGCAACCATGGTTAATTGTGGGGCGGCACAGTGGTGTAGCGGTAGAGTTGCTGCCTTACAGTGGCAGAGACCCAGGTTCGATCCTGACTACGGGTGCTGTCTGTACGGACTTTGCATTCTCCCCGTGACTGTGTGGGTTTTCGTCAGGTTAGGTGCTCCAGTTTCCCCCAACATTCCAAAGATCTATAGGTTTGTAGATTAATTGGCTTTGGTAAGATTACATATTGTTCCTAGTGTAAATAGTGTATGGGATCGGTGGTTGACGCTGACGTGGTGGGTCGAAGGGGCTGTTTCCGTGCTGTATCTCTAAATTAAACTAATCTAAGCCTAATTAAATCCATCAATGTAGCTGAGCGTGCTAATGAAAATAATGCAGTAGATATGTATTCAGAGGGGAAACATGCCTGTGGTTGCAAGCTTTAAATGCCCAGTAGAGAGGCTACTGCAAGTTGTTGAGGAGGTTCAGGACAGAAAGGTCAGTATGAGAAGGGGGGTTAAAATGGTTAGCAATCATGAGATCCAGAAGGCCTTGGTGGGCTGAGAGCAAATGTTCAGTGAAGGTCGCCAAGTCTGGATATGGTCTTGCTGATGTACAGACCACATTAGGAACACCAAATGCAGTAGATGAGTTTAGAGATGGTGACCCAGAAGGCCTTGGCAGGCTTAGTGCTAGTGTTCGGTGAACCAGAAGGTCTTGGCACCTACTTTACCTAGCATATTGCATGTGGTGTTCTCCTGATATGACTTCCTGCACCTTGGCAAGATTGAGCGTAGACTCGGCGACCGTTTCGCTGAACGCATTGCCTCGAGGCCTTCTGCATTTTCCTGTGCTCCTCCTTTCTTCCTCCCCATTTGTTCCCCCCCCCCACCCCGCCCCCCTGTGCCAGACTTGGACTTACAACAACTTCTCCCCTTCCACCTCCATTCCTTCATAATTCACAACTCTTCAATCTTTTTATCTTACACCTTCTGTCTTTTCATCTGTGACCTTTGTCTAAACATCTGCCTTCAAAACCTCCCTCACTTGTCAACATTTTACCTGCCAGGCTTTGTCCCTCCTCACTTCCAGTTTTCTCCCCCATCAATCAGACTGAAGAAGGGTCCCAACCCGAAACTTCACTGATCCATGTTCTCCAGGGATGCTGTCTGACCCACTGAGCACTTTGTGTCTTTTTTTAAATAGTGAATGAGTGTTTCTATGACCAGAGAGTAGAATGATTTGTTTTCTTGGACCAATATGCACAAACGACTTGGTCTTCAGTATTGAGAGTACGGTTTTGACTAAATATTTCACAATATAGTGGAAAGTGGTAAGGATACTAGGAGATTTCTGTGGCACACAGGTGAAATGGTGCTCACATGGCAATTTAAATTTAAATCCTCTGGGGAACAAAATGGATGTATTTTGGGACACATTTGGGAAAGATAGAAGATATAGAAGAGGTTCACCAGGATGATAACAGGAATGAGGGACTTGTGCTGAATGATTGATTGTGGGCAGCACAGAGAAATTTGTTCCCTCTAACCAATGGGGTGGGTGGCAAAATAAAGGAAGAAAACCTTCTTCATGCAAAGATTTGCCAAGATCTGGAAGACATAGCATAAAAGAATATAGATAGTTAAGAATTTCCAAAAGACAAGAGGAAATGTACTTGAATAATTTGTAGGGTTGGGAACCTTGGGTACTGATTCAATGCATATTTCCCCTGAAGAACCATTGCAAACGTAACAGGCCAAATAGTCATCTCCTATGCTGTAAATCGCTATGAATTACCTTTTAAAGTAGACTTTTGAGAATAAATTGGCTTTTAGGATATATATATATATATCCTTTAACAAATCTTTATGTAAGAAAAAAATATCCATCTCCTAACAAGACATTTGTACTGTGTTATGATCTATGGCCCCAAGGTGTAACTCTCACGGTAGTAAATTCTCTGTCATTAATCAAGCTATGCTTTACTATAACCACTGCATACATTTTTTAACATTATAAGTGCTCGGTTATAACTCATGCTGTATCCTGATGGTGTTAATTATACCCCCTGCTATTATAATGTTCTTGATTACAACTTGTGCTGTTATAACACTTTATTATTTCCCTTGCTGTTTCTGAGGTTCTTGGCTGTAGCTCACACTGCTTTACAAGGTTTTGAATTGTAATACCCTTTAATGTAATAATGGGAAGGCATTGCACTGTCACAGATGCTGTCTTTTGGATGATGCATAAAGCTAAGGGCGGCCTGGTGGTGCATTGGTAGAGTTGCTGCTTTACAGTGTCAGAGACCCAGGTTCAATCCTGGCCACAAGTGCCATCTGCATGGAGTTCTACGTTCTCCCCGTGACAGTGTGGGTTTTCCCCGGGTGCTCCGGTTTCCTCCCACACTCCAAAGGCATACAGGTTTGTAAGATAATTGGCTTTGGTAAAATTGTAAATTGTCCCTAGTATGTAGGATAATGCAATTGTACGAGGATCGATGGTCAGCATGGACTCGGTGGGCCGAAGGTCCTGTTTCTGTGCTGTATATCTCTAAACTAAAAAAGGTCTTCTCTACCCTTGCTCGTGCCCATTTCAATTTCCAGGTGTTCTGAGAAAGAGCAATACCACGGCTAATGTCTTCCTCAACCAACATCAATGAAGACATTGTCAAACTGCTGATGGCTAGTAGGTGTACATGTTGTGAACTGCTAGCCATGCACAGTGCATTTGTCAGAGCATTCTGAATTTCCATGTAGAAGCAAGGAACTACAGATGCAAAAAAAGACAAAGTGCTGGAGTAACTTGGCGGGTCAGACAGGATCCCTGAAGAGCATGGACAGGTGACCCTTCTTAGTCTGAGGAAGGGTTCTGACCTGAAACAATACTTGTCCCTGTTTTCCTAGGATGTTGCCTGACCCGTTGAATTACTCCAGCACTTTGTGTCTGAATTTCCAGGCCTACGTGCTGCAACACAGAGATAAGTCATTTGTTGGACATCAGATGCATACAGTCTGCCTTCTGGCTCCACTCCCTGGAGTTGGATACCTTTCAACGCTGGCCGTTGCATTTACAGATGACCCCGCATTATGACAGTACAGGTTACGGAAATACACCCTTACAAAATTCACAGATTCTTACCCAAAAATATGAGATACACAATGCCATTTGCCCTCACAGAATCTGTGAGGAAAAAAATTAAATTAAATCAATAGATTTTTTATCAACTCGCGCTCCCTGACACGTGTGCAGACGATGCGGATTTGCATGATGGAAAATTGTGACGTGGGCCATTTTCTAGGATGCAATTTCCTCCCACCCCCAATCACATCTCATAGAGCAAGGGTTATCTGTGTTTGAATGGAGTTATTTCTGCTTTTAACTAAGCAGAGGTGATTTAATGAGTTTTTAAGTGAATGTATTATTTTTCTAGAAACCTTTTTAAGAGATGTCAGGAAAGAGTTAATGGTTGGGGCCAGGATTTGGTTGCACTGCCTGAGGTCGGTTTGCCATCCACCGTGCTCGTTGTTTTACAGCACAGCTGGAGCAGCAGGGCCTCAGCATTTGGGATTTGTAGATCTGCAGATGATTAGAGTGGCTGCAGTACTGCCGGTGGGGGCAACTGAGTGGCCACACAGGGTCCAACGTTATTTGTCATTTAGTTCACCACTGTTTATGAGATGTGATTCTGTGGAAACTGCCTGCCACATTTGGCAGCATCTATGTATCCCAAAGTACTTAGTTGGCTATGAAACCCTGGGATGTCCAGTGATTGTGAAATCTATACAAAGTCACATTCCTCCCGCTAGTTATTGTGCTTTGAGGATGCTTCTAGGACTCAGTTGCTGAGTATTTTCTTATGTATTGCCTTGAAAGTTGATTGAAAATACTGCATTGCTCTGTTCCATGCTCTTCACCCAGAACACTAATTCCACATTAGTATGTTTCAAGTTAAAAACACCTTTTGGGGGGAGCAGTTAATGTTACAACTCTTAAGCCTTGTCTGGCCACTAAACCTTTCAGCCTCTGCCAGGAAACCTCTTTTGAGAGGTTGATGGGTGTTTGTGTTTGGAGAGCCCTGGGTGCCCTGGTAAACTCATCATTGAAAGTTAATATGTAGTTGATAAACTGGCAAGCAGTTGGTGAAACAATTGTTATGTTGGCCTTCATCGCAAGGGAATTTGAGAGTAAGGCTGTAAGTAGGCTCCTGGTTCAGACTGCATTTGGAATATTGTGTACGTCTGCTTTTCCTGTATGAGGGAGGTTATACTTTCAATAGAGGGAATGCATTGACGGTTCGCCAGTATAAATCTTGGACTGACGGGTTTGTTGTACAAGGAAAGATTAAGCTGATTAGGCCTATGTTTGAGTTTGTATGAATAAGGTGTTCTCACTAAAATGGATATATTTCTAACAATTTTTAACAGGATAGTTGAGGTGATATTGTTGCTCCTGACCTGGACGATTGGAACCAAGGGCTCAAGTCTTAAAGTAAGGTGTTGGGTGATCAAGACTAGGATGAAGAGAAATATCTTGTCATGGAGGGTACTGACTTTCCAAGCTACTCTTGAGTAGAGAATTTTTGTAATTCTCTATCAAAGAGTAACTGAGTTTATTCGAATCCAAACTCATTCATGTTTTCAGTATAAAGGGATTGAGGGATGGAAGGTTAGACCAGAAAAGATCAACCATCATTTTATTGAAGGGCGGAGCAGTCACGTGGGACCCAATGCCCTCTTCCAATTGGATTATTTTATTTTTTATTTGCACAAAGTTCAAATTTCACATTATTTGTATGGTTGCATCAGGACAGCTTCATGGTGAAGAGAATGCTGTATTTTAAAGTAGACATTATACTCGGGTTGAGTTAGCATCAATGATCATTTCTAAGGTAGACAAAATTGGATAGGAAAATCTCCCATTGTTACTAAAAGGTTTGACTTTGGAAAAACTAAATACTGTTGTATGTCTATTGTATGATCAAGTGTAAGAAAATAACTGCAGATGCTGATACAAATCAAAGGTATTTATTCACAAAATGCTGGAGTAACTCAGCAGGTCAGGCAGCATCTCAGGAGAGAAGGAATGGGCGACGTTTCGGGTCGAGACCCTTCTTCAGACATGTTGTGAACTAGCCATGCACAGTGCATTTGTCGGAGCATTCTGAATTTCCATGTAGAAGCAAGGAACTGCAGATACAAAAAAAGACAAAGTGCTGGAGTAACTTGGCGGGTCAGACAGGATCCCTGGAGAGCATGGACAGGTGACCCTTCATGTACATCAGTGTACATGTGAAGTAGCTTTATTGTTTGGCAGACTAATTAGATTCGAAGTCTAGCAAGACTCAATAATGAGTGTTCAATTGTTCCATAAGAGCAATCCATCCATCTTTGCTCCTATACTCGTGGAGATTCTCTCAGGTTTCTTTAGTTTTTATTGACGACAAAGAATATCCTTTAATTTTGGTGAACTCTGTGTATTCTGCTCTGGGAAATGATACGCTCCACTTGCAGTCAGATAGTTGTGGATTCAAGGGCCTACTCAGGGACCCGAACAAGAAATCTCAGCAAATACAATGGTTCAGTACTTGGCCAGGGAAAAACTGCTGGCAATGGCAACATGGGAACGAGACATTAAACAGGGGTCCTGCTGCCACCTGCATCAATATCCTCCCACATTCCAAAGACATGCAGGTTTGTAGGTTAGTTGGCTTCTGCAAATTGCCCGCAGAGTGCAGGATGCAAAGGTTGGATAACCTAGAACTAGTGTACAGGTGATGAATGGTCAGTGGACTTGGTGGGCTGAAGGACCAGTTTCCATGTTAAACTAAACTAATATATTTGCAGTCAGTTAAGGCAGAGTTATGTAAAGACTGGTGAGGAGGATGATAAACATATGGAGAGAGAAGGGGAACATGAATTTTTGCATTAATGGGATTATGGACAGTGCACTGGAAAGAATTGTAAGCTTTTGTGCCAGCGTGTAGAAAAACCTGCAGGGATTCCCCTCCCAATTCCGTGTTTAATTCTAACAAAATAATGTTGGCTTTGCATGAAATGTTGTGATTTTCTACATGAAATGTCCCTTAAATTCCTTAACTTTCATTCCCCACGAGCAGTTTGTAAATAAGAAAGTTATTTCTATCTTAATCTGATGTTGTCCTTTTTCTCCAGCCACTGCAGGTCTTAGACAATAGACAATAGGTGCAAGAGTAGGCCAATCAGCCCTTTGAGCCAGCACAGCCATTCACTGTGATCATGGCTGATCATCCACAATCAGTACCCCATTCCTGCCTTCTCCCCATATCCCTTGACTCCGCTATCTTTAAGAGCTGTGTCTAACTCTCTCTTTAAATCATCCAGAGAATCATACTCCACTGACTCCTGAGGCAGAGGATTCCACAGATTCACAACTCTCTGGGTGAAAAAGATTTTCCTCATCTCTGTTCTAAATGGCCTACCCCTTATTCTTAAACTGTGGCCCCTGGTTCTGAACTACCCCAACATCAGGAACATGTTTCCTGCCTCTAGCTTGTCCAATCCCTTAATAATCTTGTATGTTTCAATAAGATCCCCTCTCATCCTAAATTCCAGTTTATACAAGCCCAGTCGCTCTATTCTTTCAACATATGACAGTCCCGCCATCCCGGGAATTAACCTTGTGAACCTACGCTGCACTCCCTCAATAGCAGGAATGTCCTTCCTCAAATTTGGAGACCAAAACTGCACACAGTACTCCAGGTGTGGTCTCACCAGGACCCTGTACAACTGTAGAAGGACACTTTGCTCCTGTACTCAACTCCTCTTGTTAGCTTTTTTCACTACCTGCTGTACCTGCATGCTTACTTTCAGTGACTGATGTACAAGGACATCCAGATCTTCTTGTACTTCCTCTTTTCCTAACTTGACACCATTCAGATAATAGTTTGCCTTCCTGTTCTTTTAACCTCACATTTATCCACATTAAACTGCATCTACCATGCATCTGCCCACTCACCCAACCTGTCCAAGTCACACTGTGAACATCTTCCTCACAGTTCACACTGCCACCCAGCTTTGTGTCATCTGCAAATTTGCTAATGTTACTTTTAATCCCTTCATCTAAATCATTAATGCATATTGTAAATAGCTGCGGTCACAGCACCGAGCTTTGCGGTACTTCACTGGTCACTGCCTGCCATTCTGAAAGGGACCCGTTTATCCCTACTCTTTGTTTCCTGTCAGCCAACCAATTTTCTATCCGTGTCAGTACCCTACCCCCAATTCCATGTGCTCTAACTTTGTCCACTAATCTCCTATGTGGCACCTTATCAAAGTCTTTCTGAAAGTCCAGTTGCACTACATCCACTAGCTCTCCCTTGTTCACTTTCCTAGTTACATCCTCAAAAAATCCCAGAAGATTAGTCAAGCATGATTTCCCCTTCGTAAATCCATGCTGACTCGGACCGATTCTGATATTGCCATCCAAATGTGCCACTATTTCATCTTTTGTAATTGACTCCAGCATCTTCCCTACCACCAATGTCAGGCCAACTGGTCTATAATTCCCTGTTTTCTCTCTCCCTCCCTTCTTAAAAAATGGGCTAACATTAGCTACCCTCCAATCCACAGGAACTGATCCTGGATCTATAGAACATTGGAAAATGATCATCAATGCGTCTACGATTTCTAGAGCCACCTCCTTAAGTACCCTGGGATGCAGACCATCAGGCCCTGAGGATTTATCAGTCTTCATTCCCATCAGTCTACCCAACACCATTTCCTGCCTAATGTGAATTTCCTTCAGTTCCTACATCACCCCAAGTCCTCTGGCCACTAGTACATCTGGGAGATTGTTTGTGTCTTCCTTAGTGAAGACAGATCCAAAGTACCTGTTCAACTCGTCTGGCATTTCTTTGTTCCCCATAATAAATTCACCTGTTTCTGTCTTCAAGAGACCCACATTTTTTCCTCCACATACTTAAAGAAGCTTTTACTATCCTCCTTTATATTCTTGGCTAGCTTACCTTGGTACCTCATCTTTTCTCCCCGTATTGCCTTTTTAGTTATCTTCTGTTGCTCTTTAAAAGTTACCCAATCCTCTGGCTTCCCGCTCATCTTTGCTATGTTATACTTATCTTTTATTTTTATACTGTCCTTAACTTCCCTTGACAGCCACGGTCGCCTCTTACTCCCCTTAGAACCTTTCTTCCTCTTTGGAATTAACTGATACTGCACCTTCTGAATTATTCCCAGAAATATCTGCCATTGTTGTTCCACCGTCTTCCCTGCTAGGATATCTTTCCAGTCAACTTTGGCCAGCTCCTCCCTCATGCCTCCATAGTTCCCTTTGCCCAACTACCATACTAACACTTCTGATTTTCCCTTCTCCCTCACAAATTGTAGATTAAAACTTATCATATTATGTTCACTACCTCCTAATGGCTCCTTTCAAGGATTTGATGGTTTGGAGAGGGTGCAGAATCATTACTCAACAGTTCAACAACAGTTCAACAGAGCTTTATTTTACTAGAGTGCTTCTTAGATTAGGGGCATTAGTTCTAAGGAGAGGTTGGACAAACTTGGTGGAGTTTCGAAGGTTGAGGGGTGACCTGATAGATATATGTAACCTTTTATGAGCGGCATGGGTGGGGTAGACAGTTAGAACCTTTCCCAAGATGAAAAATGTCAAAGACTAAAGGGCATAGTTTTAAGGTTTTAAGACTTTGAGGTGAGAGGGACAGTTTTTTTTACAGAGGGTCGTGGGTGCCTGAAACGGGTGGTGGTTGAGGCAGTCACGATAGTGATATTTAAGACGTTTTTAGATAGACACATGGATATGCAGAGAATAGCAGGATATAGATCATGTACTGGTAGATGAAATTAGTTTACCTTGGGGTCATGTTTGGTGCAGACATTGTGGGCTACAGGGCCTGTTCCTGTTCTGTGCTGTTCTTTGCAAAGCCTCCCACTAGAGCATACCTCACAGCACCAGACACCAGCGTTTGATCCTGACTCATTTGAGCTGTCTGTGTTGGTTCTGTACGTTCAACTTGTGACCACGTGGGTTTCCTCCGGGTGCTCTGGTTTCCTTCCCTGTCTCAAAGACATGCAGGTTTGTAGAATAGTTGGCCTCTGTAAAAATTGGTCTAAATCTGTAGGGAGTACATAAACAAGTGGGTTAACATAAAATGAACATGAAGAGTTGATTCATGGTTGGCGTGGACTCGTTTATCCAAAGGGCCTGTTTCCATGCTGTATCTCTAAACTAAACTAGTCATATATCTGTCTCTTAACAAGACTGGCCTGACAACATTACCAGAGATAAATAGCAGAACCTTGAAAGACATGGTTGCCAGAATGATAGTAAGTGAACCAACAGAATGGATACAGCATCTTGACCGTATCCATATACCTGTTGCAGATGGGTCTATCGGTGATGCACCATTTGCAACCATTCAGCCAGAAGTGCTAAATACATGGTCTATTTCTCATTCATCCTGAGATCCGTTCTATCAAAGAATTTGATCTCCAACCAAAGTGATTCATTCCACATGACATTGAGAGCTAAATAAAACCGAAGAGACAGAACTGAACAACATCCCAGCTGTAGTACTCCAAACCTAGTTATGCCTCGAGCCAGGCTGTTGCATGTACACTGGCTTCTACCCAACAATGTGGAAAATTGCCCAGTTATGTCTTATTAACAAAAAGGTACATTTGCAGTTGAGCTAATTACTGTCAATCAATCTAATCTCAATCATCAGCAAAGTGAGAGAAACCATTGTTGACAGATATCAAATGGAACTTACAAATAACTAGCTTGGGTCTTACCAGGACAACTTGGCACCAGGCCTTAGCTGAATTTTAGAGGGGAGAATGACTGCCCTTGGTGTTGAGACATTTGACCAAGTATGGCATCAATGACCCCTGGTAAAAATGGAGTCAATGGGCATCAAAGGAAAAGCATTCCAGCATCTGCAATTATACCACACAGAATATGAGCTGGTTAGAGCTGTTGGAGGTTAACCATCCCAGCCCCAAAACATTATTGGCATTCATCAATCACTGTCCTACGCCCAAACATCTTCAAATGCTTCATCAATGATCTTCCTTGGATCAGAAAGTATGAAGTTTGAGAGATGTCTACTCATGACTGCACAATATTCAATTGCATTCACAAATCCTTGCCTGCACGTATGAAGATCTAAACTAATAACTCCTGCATTCCACCCCTTCCCCACCCTAGTCATCCTACTAGCTCCACTGGTCACATCCTTGTTCCCCTCTTGTTATCACACTTTTCCCAACCAACAATGGGTCATAATGGGCTCCACCCCTCCTGAGGTCATTAGTTGCTAGCCCTGATTTGTTCTGGCCTTTTCTTGCCTCCACGTTATTCCCCCAACACACACACACACACACACACGCACACACGCACACACACACACACACACACACATCTACTTTCCGTCTGAAGAAGGGTTCCGACCCGAAACGTCAACTAGTTTTTTTCTTCAGAGATGCTGCCTGACCCACTCAGTTACTTGAGCATTATGTGTCTATCTAAGATCTGGACAAAATTGGACCAGCCACAAAACATTGCTGCTACAAGAGCAAAGCTGATTCTGGGGTTTCTATACTGACTCTCACCTGTCACCTGTGGGCTTTCTCTCCATCTACAAAGCACAAATCAGGAGCCTGATGAAATATTCTCTACTTGGCTGGATACGTGCTGCACTAACAATTCCCAAAATGCTCAATGCCATCCAGGGACAAAGCAGCCAGCTTGTATGGCATGCAGTTAACCTCCCTAAAATGCATTCTCTCTATCACAAGAGTTCAGCAGTTGCAACGTGCATCACCTACAAAATGTGTTTCTCATCCTGGTTGCTGACAGCACTTCCATAACTTGCACCCACTACCACCAAGGACAAAGTGGTGTTTGTGAACAGTGACCTGTAGGCTCCCCTCCTGTCCTGATTTGGAAATGTATGTTTGGTCCTTCATCTAAATCCTGGAACTCCCTGCTGAACAGCACCATGGGAGTATCTCAAGAGTACCACCATGCGAGAACCTCCATCAGAAATATTTTGTTGGTTTAAGAAGTTGGCACCACCAGTTCTCAAGGGCATTTAGGGATGAATAAATGATGCTTGCCTTGCGCAGTGATGCCCAGATCGTGAAAATGAATATAACAATAAAGGTGTAGCTGAAGATATCTACTACTGTCTTGGGGAGTTCATTGTTGGTGTCTGGTAATCATAACTTCATATGTGACAGGAGCAGAATTAGGCCATTTGACCCATCACGACTGATCTATCTTTCCCTCTCAACCCCATTCTCCTGCCTGCTCCCCATAACCCCTGACACTCGTACTAATCAAGAATCTATCCATCTGTGCCTTAAAAAATATCCATTGACTTGGCCTCCACAGCCTCTGAAGAACTGGTTCTTCTTCATAAATGTGTTCTTTACTTTCTATTGCTTTCTGTTTGTGGACTTTAGCTCTGCTTTTAACACCATTGTGCCAGAGCTACTACACTACAAACTCTCCCAGCTGACTGTGCCTGAACCCCTCTGTCAGTGGATCATCAACTTCCTGACGGACAGGAAGCAGCATGTGAGGCTGGGAAAGCAAATCTTGGACCCTCAGCATAGGAGCTCCGCAAGGCTGCGTACTCTCCCCTCTCCTTTACTCTCTCTACACCAACGACTGCACCTCCACAGACTCCTCTGTCAAGCTCCTCAAGTTTGCGGATGACACTACCCTGATTGGACTGATCCAGGATGGGGAGGAGTCTGCCTACAGAGGGGAAATGACACAGCTGGCGTCCTGGTGCCATTGCAACAACCTGGAGCTCAATGCTCTCAAGACAGTGGAACTAATTGTAGACTTTCGACGAGATCCCCCTCCCCTCCCCCCACTCACCATCAACAACACCATAGTCACATCTGTGGAGTCATTTAAGTTCCTTGGAACCATCATCTCCAGGGACCTTAAATGGAGGGCCACCATCGATTCCACAGTCAAAAAGGCCCAACAGAGGATGTACTTCCTGTGGCAACTGAAGAAACACAATCTGCCACAGGCAATGAGGGTTCAATTCTATACTGCTATCATTGAGTCCGTCCTCGCCTTCTCCATCATGGTCTGGTTTGGCTCAGCCTCCAAGCTGAGAGGCTGCAACGGATCGTTCGCACAGCTGAGAAGGTTGTTGGCTGCATCCTTCCCCCCCATTGACGAACTGTATGCTGCAAGGGCCAGGAAGCGAGTGGGCAAGATCATCTCTGACCCCTCTCACCCTGGCCACAAACTCTTCGAAGTACTTCCCTCTGGAAGGCGACTCCGGACTGTCAAAGCAGCCACAGCCAGACATAAAAACAGTTTTTTTCCACGAGTGATAGTTCTACTCAATAACCAAAGTCTGTAGTCTCTTTTTTGCTCTGGTTTATTTTCACCCACATGTTTAGACCATAATGTTGTATCCTTATTGTTTTGATGTGGTTATGCTTTATTCTTAATTGTTAACTGTATGTTTGTGTTGCCATTTGTGAGCGGAGCACCAAGGCACATTCCTTCTATATGCATACTTGGCCAATAAACTTATTCATTCATTCATTCATTCATTCATTATCTTTTGGCAATGACTCAGCTGCCTTCAAGTATTTAGGAACAAAGTCCCAATGAAAGGATTGTGGGTAGCTTATTTAAGTATTCTGCTCTCTGGCCCAGTCAACTCAAGTTGCTTCGGTTCTACTGCAAAGCCATAATATATTCTCTTCTAATTTATCGCAGAGTACAGCCGCTTTGAGTCCAAAATCCATGACCTTAGAGAACAGATGATGAACAGCAGTATGAGCTCTGGATCTGGCTCCCTGCGGACCAGTGAGAAACGATCACTTTATGTTCGGTAAGTTCAGCGCATGGTGGAGATGGTTATTTTCCCTTGGATATATACTTGAAAGATCCCGGTGGACAAGGTTTATAGTCACCACTAATCAATTCAAAGACCAGCTGATCATTTATCTTATTGTGGATTTTAGTTGCCGCAAGCACAGGATGCTACACACTGTGACAATAAAAGGCACTGCACTTGGGGACAAATTTTATAAAAATGATAAGAAATTTATTAAATGAGGAAAATTGACATGTTCATTTAACTGCTGGCGTTATCACAAGTATGAAGATAAGAAGACAGAAGGAACTGCAGATGCTGGTTTACAAAAAAAAAGACGAAGTGCTGGAGTAATTCAGTGAGTCAGGCACCATCTCTGGGGAACATGGGTAGGCAACGCTCAGGTTTGATGAAGGGACCCAACCCGAAACATCACCAATCTATGTTCTCTACAGGCGCTGCCTGACCCCCTGAGTTACGCCGGCACTTTGTGTCTTTTTTTGTCATGAAATGAAATTGCCTTTGAATTGTCAGTGTGGCATTTGCAAGGTAGCTTCTCTCTGATGACTTGCCATTTCAATAATTTGAATAACCCACTTTTGGTCTCTTCAACTGAAGAAATCTGGGTTCTGCAAGAGCAGTCTTAGTGTACAACAATAATATATACATCTCAGACAAAATATGATCAATGTATAAATATCCAATTAGGTGTAGATCAAATCCAATGTTTTGTGCACCTGCAAATCATTCTCTTATCACAAATTCCATCTTCTAGTTCAATATCCAAGGCTCAACCAGATTATTTGGGTAATTTTATAATCGAACGAAAAGACGAATCCCATATTTCCTCAACCCTGTTAACCTCTGTAATGACACACTGATCCTGTCACAACTCGCATTGTAAGCGGATGTAGAATTGACCAATTTATCATGCTGGTATTTGTGCTACACATGAACTTTCTCCCAGCCTTTATCTAATTTAGTAGAAATAGCATAGGATATGACACAGTGGTGGAGTTGCTGTCTTGCAGCGCCAGAGAACCTGGTTTAATCCTGATTACGGGTGCTAACTGTACGGAGTTTGTCCATTCTCCCTATGGCAGAGTGGGTTTTCTCTGGGTGCTCTGGTTTCTTCCCACACACCAAAGACGTACAGGTTTGTAGATTAATTGGCTTCTGTAAATTGTCCCTTGTGTGTAGGATAGCACTGGTGTATGGGGTGAGCTAGTGTATGGGGGTGATTGCTGGTTGGTGCGGACTCAGTAGGCCGAAGTCACCTGTCCGTGCGGTATCTCTATAGTCTACAAGTAATGCACATAAGAAACAGTGAGGTTCATTCTATTTCCATCACCCTCTATCTAGCTTTTCTTCAAATTAATCTATCCTTTGTGGTAATGAATTCCATATTTTAGTCACTACTCCAGTAAAATTCCAATGAATTTGCATTTGCTTTGAAGTATTTTATGTTTGTGGTTTCTTGAATGTATACATGCCATTGTCAGTGCATGTACCTTCTGATAGTCTTATTTTTTTAGTTATGTCACACCTCTAGAGGAGAGACCCGAGCTATTCAAACTTTACTGATACAACCTCAGTCTAATATCATTTACCAAATATTCGTCAGTCAAGAATGTTTCATTGTCATATGTACTGACAACAGAACAATGAAATTCAACTATATATTTTATTCATTTTTTAACATCAATACAAGTTTAATATAACATATTTACTTTCCATATTATTGTTCTAGGAATGAATCCCACTGTTATGTCCATTACCACATTTACTGATTTGTGCATCGAACTGCTATGCTGTTTTTACTTGTGCAGACCGTGAATATATGGCCTTAATTTTCCTGCTGAAACATGACCCCTGAACATTATTTCCGCATTGATCTTTTAATCTCGGGCTATTTTACAACTCCATTTCTGCTTTTTATACCTTGTTGCAGTCTTATTCAGAGCTTTCCAAATTTTGAAATGGTAGTCAATCTGTGACGACAATGCATATTGTTTACTCATTGACACTCCTTCCCACCTTTTGCATCTGAACTACTCCCTTTAATGCCACCACTGTTTTCTGTGTTGTAGCCAGCTGACTAATCACTTTCCCAAGAATCCATAATACTGATACATCTATCAAAGATTTTTTGAACATTCAACTGCATTGTATCAACTATGTAACCTTTGCCTACCTTGCTGTTACTTCATGAAATCAAACCTGGGCTCCCCTTTTGAAATCTGTGACATTGTATTGTTATTTTCATCCTCTAAGTATTTCCCTGTGAGATCTTGAAGCCAGGAATTCATAATGTTTCTCCCCCAGACAAGTGAATTGGTCTACAGTTACATGGGTTTGCTTCACTCTTTTTAAAAATATAGGAATCAGCAATCTGGTTATAAATCTTTTTTACTGTTACATCTTTTAATACTGTTTCTGCTCTCTCCTCACTAACTTTTCTAATCACAAATGCAAATTATCTGTAGATGGCAATTCATTAATTAGTTTCTGGCTTCACTTGATCTCTTATAAGATTGTGGCTGCTATCTCAATCTTCCTGGTCTATGCTGAAGTAGAGTTTTAATGAAATACTTTTAAGCAAATAGTTGCAGTCTATTTGGAAAGACTGGTAACCAGAAATCAATGAACATAGTTTTTTCCTTGTGTTTTTGGATAGGATTGCATAAAGTGCTATGATACTATTCTCTGTACATGCATTCTTACTTTGAATCCAAGAAGAAGTGCAGGGAAGACAGAGAAACACAATGAGTTTCTGGATCACGTGCAACCAGTTTATTCAAGCCTAATTCTGCTGCGCATTTCCTCAGATCATATGTCTACATTGTATATTTTCATACAGTACGCTGTGTCTGCTTTGAAATTATACTAAATCCTCGTTTTAACGAATGTCAGTTATAGTGGATAGACCTACCAATGGCTGCCGACACCACCTGTGTCTCGCAAGGGCACCTGGGAGCCTTTCTTCACCAGCTGCCACACCGTTGATGTTGCTGTGGCACATGTAGCCCTTGGCTGACAGCGCTTTCTTCAGGCTGCTGCCCCTGACCGGACACGTTGGGTCACCAGGGATCTCTCTCTCCTCTCACCAGCCGGCTGTCGTTCTGTCCACTCAGCTTCTCTCCCCCTTCCACTGCTGTCTCCTTTTTCTTCTCCCCCGGAGTCGCTGATATACTCTACCTTGGAAGATGTCGGCAACTACGGGGGAGAAGAAGGAGGAGAAGGTGTCGGTAGAGGAGGGAGCAGCGGAGTGGACAAAGCAAAGTAGTAAAGACAAAGAGGTAGTAATCAGAGTACAGAGCATTTGTATGTGAATAAGTGATGTCTACACAGACCTATTTGTATTGGAATTTGACATTCTGCTATATTTATCAATGATGGATGAAGAAATAAAGAGCTTTATATTTATGTTTGCAAATAGTGTAGATAAGAGCTGAAACATGTGAAGGGATACTGATGGATTACATTTGCCTTAGAAGCAGTGTGGCAAAGATTCACTGGACTGGTTTTTAGGATGAGGGAATTGATCCTTAACAAGAGATGAAGTTAAGAAGAATAAGAGTTGTCATGGTAGGTAGGTGAGCCATGTGACCCAGCTGGAGTTTGGAGGTATTATCTCAGATTAGGAGTCACCTTTACAGAATATTGGGGTGAGATGTGAAATTTCGTCACTCGAGGATGTGACTCTTGGACGTTTCTATCGCTGGGTATTTCTGGAAATTCGCGGTCTTCATTAAGATCATGGAATTGCATAGTCTACTCTTGCTCCAATGGTCTTATGATTAAGTGTATGGTAATAGGATGGCAGATAAGTGTTTCATGTCAGGGCACATGTGATCCAGGCCACAATTATGAACCAGAGAATCAGTATCAGGGACACCATTGTAGCACAGCTGGTAGAGGTTCTGCCTCACAGTATGAGAAACCCAGGACTCAGCTGCTGTTTCTGAGGAATTTGTGGGTAACTTTGTGGTTTTCCTCCAGGTGCTCTGGTTTCCTCTCAGATCTTAAAGGAGGGTAGGGAATTGGCCAATATAAATTCATCCAATATAAATTAGGTGAAGATGAGTGAATGAATTTAGAGGAATTGATGTGAATGTAGGGTTATGAATGCAGGTTGATGGCCCAGTGGGTGGGAATAACCTGTTTCCATGCTGTGTCTCTTTGTGACTCTTTTCTAAATTGTGAGGTTGGAAACTGAACAAAGAGAATGTGCACTTGATCAATTGAAATTTCAAACATGTCTGATATATTTTTGTTGGACAAGGATATTCAGACATATGGAGTCCAAGATACATGGATAGGATAAAAACACATTGGGATATAATTGAAAATTGGAACTATCTGTAAAAGGCTGAACAACTTGTTCCTGTTCTTCCTGCCCTATGTCCTAAGCCTAATGACGTTTTCCTGTCTTCTAACCCTGTAATGTTCTTCAGTAGTAATTCTCCGAAATGGGAATCCTAAAAAGGTCTTACTGGTCTATCATCTGACATTGTGTTCTGTATCCCTAGTTTCACTGTAATCAACCTTCAATGCCCGATGTGTTTCCTGGAGGGAGCTTTATTTTGGTTTAACCCAAATTCTGCTTTACATGTATATACTGCTCAGAACAAGGAGAGAATCTCTGCAATCCACCTCTGCTAGTGTGAAGCACTGCTCATCAGGATTGCTCTCTGCGAGCTTGCGGAAGCAAGTTATTATTGAAATGTATTAGAGATTATAGTTGGGCGTTTATATGGTGATGTATGGCATTCTTTTATTCTGAGAAATGCTTCATTTGACACTGTTCCCTGCAGAAAATATTAAGGAAATGCTTGCATATCTTGGGGGGAGGCTGGTAATCATGGTTGCTTCTCGGTATCTTGCCTGCTCAGGATCCTACTGCAGTATACTTTCTTGCTGATTTTGTTCAAAACTTTGGAGAATATGGTGATCTTAAACATTTTAAAAAGACATATGGTCAGATACAGATAGGAAATGTTTGGAGGGATATGAGCCATGTGCGGGCAGATGAGACTATTGTAGATGGTGCGTCTCAGTCAGCAAGTTGTGCTGAAAGGTCTGTTACAATGCTCTATGACTCTATGCCTCAGAGAGACTGTCGGCAGAAATTACTTTTCAGTGGAACAGACCTCCAGAGACCATGGACACCGTTCACAGAACTCACTGTACTATTGTTCCATGTTAATATGTGTGAGCTAATTTCCTCTGTAACTGTTGCATTTTTAATGCACCTGTTCTGAACTTGTGATATCTCTTGTATTTTTTCGCAGAGCTCTCTTTGACTATGATCGAACCAAGGATAGTTGTCTGCCGAGCCAAGGTCTGAGCTTCTTGTATGGTGATATTTTACACGTCATTAACGCCTCTGATGATGAATGGTGGCAAGCACGACTTGTTACACCTCGTGGTGAAAGCGAGCAGATCGGTGTCATACCCAGCAAGAAACGGTGAGTGAAAAATCATTCCAATGATACGTCAATGAATAGAATCATGTGAATTTTCAATTTGCTTCCCTTTCCCCAAAGGGCAGTGAAGCCATCATATCTGTATACATATGGCAATAATGCAGGTGAGAATCAAACATGGGGTTCCCTGAGCCTGCTCCATCATTCAGAACAATCTTCTACTTCATGCCCGCTTGCTGCCCAATCCCCTTATATCATCGAATGTCCAAAAATCTATCATTGTCAACTCTGTACACAGTCAATAATTGGGCATTTATGACTTTCTGATAAAAAGAATACTTTCTAATTACATCTAAATAACAGTTTGCCTCTCCAGTTCCCAGAAGACAATCTTGAATAGCACTGCTCCTCAGTAGAACAGTTGGATAGCAGAATTTCCATTATTGTTCTAAACATTCTTCTAAACGTCACTGAGGACTGGAATATCCTATGCCATCTCATCCTGCTTTTGGCCCTCATGCCAAAAATTGATCTAAGTACCAAAGATTCACAGCCTTCTGAGTTATTACATTTCTTGCCTCTGTTCTTGTCTTAATAGTCAACTCTATTTCTGAGGCTATGCGGCCAAATTCTAGTTGCTCCAGCTGGTGGAAAAAGTCTTGGAGATTGATAAGGTTATGTTTAGTCAGACATTTCATGGAAATTACCCCTCTTTTTTTTAAACTCCACTAAATACTAGCATATCCCACCTCATCTCACTCTGCACTGCCAGCCAGCCAGCCTCCCGTGCCATACATTGCTCTAATGAATCTGTGCTGCAGTACTTCTAAGGCAAATTTCTTCTTCCTGTAATATAGACAGCAAAGACGCACATACTTCTCAATAAAACAATGTGCAATTGCATATGATTTATTTTCTATCTCATCCTAACCTCAAAATAAAGATCACGTATTAATTGTCCTTTAACTTGCCAGTTGTATCGCCAGGTTAATTATTGGAAAATCCCTCTGTACTAACATATACAAGTTCCTCACCACCTAAAAATGTTCCCTTTGGCTCTCATCCTAGCAAAGTGAATAATCTTGTTTTTTACGGTCTCCATAATTTTCCATCTGCTGTATTGTTGTTCCCTCTCATAACCTGATTGCATCCCTTTATGGATGTATTTCTAAATTATCTTCACAACTCGTTTTCCTACCTGGCTATATATAATCAAAAAAATTAAACTATGATATACACTTTCATCTAAACCATTGACACAGGTTGTTCTTGGTTGAGAGCCAGGTACTGATGAAGTAATCAATCTTTATAATGAAGAGGAGAAAATAGGATTGGTAGTTCTGTTTGTAGATGGGTGTGAACATTCATGTTTCAAATGATTTGGCTCAAATAACTCACCTCAAGAAGAGGTGGAGGGGAATAAAATCCGAGGAATGGGATTTGAGTTTGTTGTTATGTGATGACTAATTGAATTGGGAACATGGGATTAACTTGACTGGAGGATACTTATAGGACAGGAAACAGCAATAAACAGTTGTCACTTTCAGGTTGGTAGGGTATTTACTGGTAATCTGCCACAGGAATACCAGTAAATACCCTACCAACCTGAAAGTGACAATCATAAAGATTGATTACTTCATCAATGAGATCCTAACCAGTGCAGCCACCTCCAAATTGTATTCTTTCAACTCTGTATTCCTCTTATTCAAGGAATACATTAAATGTAATCAACTCTGGCTGATGACATGCATCATGCAAACATATAGATTGCCAACCTATAAGTTTCCAAACTGACAATTTTTAGGGCAGGAGAAGGCAATTGTCAGCTCTGCTTCCCTGCAAACAGACTGAGCTATGCCAACTGCTGCAAACTGACTTGCCAACAGCCAAGAGGCACTCTAGGCTAGTTCTGTTGTAAACTTAATCAGATAAAGTCTCAAACTATTGTCCATGACATTTTGAATAAATTTGTTTGAGCAGCTTATTTTTCACCCATGTAAAATCTTTTCAAGTAGCACGGCCAGTTTTTGTCCAATTTTGAGACATGATAGTTAATAGTTGAATATATACATTTTTGTGGATTATGCATTTCCTATTTCAGCTTTGAACTTTTTTTGCATATTTTGTCCTGCATTCTTGTACCTTTATGTTAAGCATTTTTTTCCTGAAGTGTTGCCAGTTACTTCTGAATTACTGTTTACAGCTAACACAGTTAAGCAAATGGAAATCCTTTTCACTGTTTCCACTGTCGTGTTAACCAGGCAAAAAGCAGATTGCAAGAATCCACAATGAGCAAATTCAGATATCTTCAACCCATTTACAACTCTCCTTGCTCGATTGAGCACCTGTCTTTACAGAACATGACACCTCCAGATCAGAGATGTGTCATTGTCAAACAAACAGACTGAACTGGGCCAACTGCTGCAAACTGACTTGCCAACAGCCACGAGGCCCTTTAATTCTGAAGGTCTAAACAGCATTGAGCTTTTCATATAACATTTTCTTTCTAGGCCTCTGGAGGAGACATTTGTCAAACAAGACCATTTGTGAATAAAGCATATGACTGAGATGTGTTTGACACTTTCCCTCATGGAAAGACAACACTAAATGAAGAGCATTTTTATCACTTGGCAAGCTTCCCAAAGTCCACAACACTAAGATAAAGAAACTACACTGCTTAACAAGCTTCACATATAATCCTAATGCAGGCAGAAAACAATAAAGGCACATACAAATGTTTTGGTGGTATACAACTACAGAAATATGATCCTACTTAGTAATACACATGGATAAATCTTCTGGGCTTGATCAGATATATCCAAGGACACTGTGGAAAGCTAGAGAAGAAATTGCATGAGTCATCGCTGAGATATATGAATCATTATTAGACACGGGTGAGGTGCTGGAAGACTGGAAAGTGAATAATATTGTGCCTCAATTTTAAGAAGGGCTGGAAAGAAAAATCTGGAACTACAGACCAGTAATGCTTAACATTTGTGGTAGGAAAGTTACTGGAGAGGCCTCTGAGATATGCATGCAATTGGATAGCAGGGGTTGGTTAGGAATAGTCGACATGGTTTTGTACATCTCACGAATTTGATAGAGCTTTTTAAAAAAAGTAACCAAGAAAGTTGTTGAGGGCAGGGTGGCAGACATAGTCTATGTGGATTTGATATGGTTCCACATGGTAGGCTACTCTGGAAGTTTAGATTGTAAAGGAACTAGGGAGACCTGGCTGACTGGATAGAGAATTGGCTTTGTGGTAGGAAATAGAGGGTGGTGGTGGAAGATTGGAGGCCTGTGACTAGTGGTGTGCCGCAAAGATTGGTGCTGGGCCCATTGCTGTTGTCATCTATATCAACAATTTGGATGAGAATATAGAAGGCATGATTAGTAAGTTTATAGATTGCTCTAAAATAGGTGGCATCATAGACTGTGCATATGGCTGTCAGGAATTACGAAGGGACCTCGATCAGTTGGGCAAGTGGGCTGAGGAATGTCTAATGGAGTTTAATTCAGATAAGTGTGAGGTGTTGCATATTGGGAAGTCAAGCTAGGGCAAGACATTCCCAGTGAATGATCAGGCCCTAGTTATTGTGTTGTAAAGCAGAGAGATCTAGGAGTGCAGGTACACAGTTCCCCGAAAGTGGCATCACAGTAAGAAAGGATGAAGAAGGTTTTTTGGTACGTTAGCCTTCATCCGTCAGGGAATAGAGTATAGAAGCTGGGCCATTATGTTACAGTTGTACAAGATGTTGGTGAGACCGCACTTTGTGTTCAGTTTTGGTCACCCTGCTATAGGAAATACGGCATTAAGCTGGGAAAAGTGCAGAGAAGATTTACGAGGATGTGCCAGGATTTGAGGGCCTGAGCGACAAGAAGAGAATATGACTTTATTCCTTGGAGCACAAGAGGCTGAGAGCTGATCGTATGGAGATGCATAAAATCATGAGGGGAATTGATTGGGTGAAAGCACAGGGTTTTTTTCCCAGGGTCAGAGAATCAAGAACTAGAGGGCATGGGTTTAAGGTAAGAGCGATAAGATTTAATGAGAAACTGATGGGGAACCTTTTCACAGAGGGTGGTGAGTATATTGATTAAGCTGTCGGAGAGAGGCACAATAAGAACAATTAAAAGATATTTGGACAGGTACAAGGATAGAAAAGGTTGAGACTGATATGGGCCAAATACAGGTAAATGGGGCTAGCTAAGTTAGGGTATCTCGGCATGGGTGAGTTAGGCCAAAGGCCCTATTTCCATACTGTACGATTCTATGACTAATTTGAAAAAGCTCTCCACTGTTCATCCAAAGGATCTAAATTAATGGATGTTTGCAGTTGGGCAAAAGAATGTCCCCAGGATACCATATTTTCTTCCAACCAGACTGATAATACCTTTCCTCCCATCCATCCTTACATCTATCCAGTTTTTAAATATAAATGTTACCCTCTCCTTAAGTTCCACACACAGATTTCTCTACCTCATATTTACTATTTATCAGCCAAACTGAACAACTGAATTTTACTCTGATTCTGTCATTTCTGCACCTACTGTTTCATATGGCAGTTCATTATCAGCTTTAACCTCAAACTATGTTTCTTGTAAGAATAATTCTGGCCAGTTTATTGAACACCAACTGCTCCTGTAACCAAGTAGAATATCTGACTAGTTGATCACATCCCTGCCGACCATAGATAACTCATTTATACTAATCCCATTTCCCAACACTTGGCTCATGACTTTCTATGCCTTGGTAATTCAAGTGCTTGACCAGATATTAAAATATAATCGGAATACTTGCTTCCACTATTCCTTTACTCATAGAGACGCAAGTATGGAAACCAGTCTTTCAGCCCAACGAATCCTCACCTTCAGGCAGTGTATTCCAGATTCAATCACCCTCTTCCTGATCATGTCATAATTGATAGGAGTAGAATTAGGCCATTCGGCCCATCAAGTCTACGCCGCCATTTGATCATGGCTGATCTATATCTCCCTCCTAACCCCATTCTTCTGCCTTCTCCTCACAACCTCTGACACCTGTACTAATCAAGAAATTTGATCTGATCCCTTCTAAACCTTAGGTAAATGCAAAATCCTGGAGTAACTCAGTGGGTCAGGCAGCATCTCTGGAGAGAAGGAATGGGTGACGTTTTGGGTCGAGACCCTTCAGACTGATGTCAAGGGTGGGGGAGGGACAAAAACAGGATGAAGTCGGAGACAGGAAGACTAGTGGGAGAACTGGGAAGGGGAGGGGATAGAGAGAAAAGCAGGGACTATCTGAAGTTAGAGAAGTCAATGTTCATACCGCTGGGGTGTAAACTACCCAAGTGAAAGATAAGGAGCTGTTCCTCCAATTTGCATTGGGCCTCACTCTGACAATGGAGGAGGCCCATGACAGAAAGGTCAGATTGGAAATGGGAGGGGAGTTGAAGTGCTGAGTCACCGGGAGATCAGGTTGGTTGAGACGGACTGAGCGGAGGTGTTGAGCGAAACGATCGCTGAGCCTGCGCTTGGTCTCGCCAATGTAAAGAAGTTGACATCTGGAACAGCGGATACAATAGATGAAGTTGGAGGAGATGCAGGTGAACCTCTGCCTCACCTGCAAAGACTGTTTGGGTCCTTGGATGGAGTCGAGGGGGGAGGTAAAGGAGCAGGTGTTGCATCTCCTGTGGTTGCAGGGGAAGGTACCTGCGGAGGGGATGGTTTGGGTGGGAAGGGACGAGTGGACCAGGGAGTTACGGAGGGAATAGTCTCTGCGGAAAGCAGAAAGGGGTGGATATGGGAAGATATGGCCAGTAGTGGGATCCCGTTGGAGGTGGTGGAAATGTTGGAGGATAATTTGTTGTATGCGTCGGCTGATGGGGTGGAAGGTGAGGACAAGGGGGACTCTATCCTTATTACGAATAGGGGGAGGAGGAGCAAGAGCGGAGCTGCGGGATATAGAGGAGGCCCTAGTGAGAGCCTTGTCTAGAATGGAAGAGAGGAACCCCCGTTGGAGGAAGTAGGAGGTCAAAGGAGAAGTTGTTGAGGGTAAGAACCAGTTCTGCTTGGCAGAGGAGAGTATTGGTAGATGGAAATTGGCTGTTTGTGTGGTCGAGAAAGAAATGGAGGGCTTTAAGACCCTCCTGGTGGGGGATGAAGGTGTAGAGTGACTGGACATCCATAGTAAAGATGAGGGAATGGGGGCCTGGAAAACGGAAGTTATTGATGAGATAGAGAGCGTGTGAGATGTCTTGGACATAAGTAGGGAGGGATTGGACCGGGGGAATAGGATGGAGTCGAGGTAGGTGGAAATTTATTCAGTGGGACATGAACATTCAGAAACAATGGGTCTGCCAGGACAGTTCTGTTTGTGGATTTTGGGGAGAAGGTAAAATCGGGCCGTGCGGGGCTGGGGAACAATAAGGTTGGAGGCTTTAGAGGTCAGAGAGCTGGAAGTGATGAGATCAGTAATGGTGTTAGAGATTAATGCCTGGTGCTCATCTGGGCTCATGATCCAAGGATAAGTTGGAGGAGGTGTCTGAGAGTTGTCGTCTGGCCTCATTCCGGTCAGCGCGCCAGACGACCATGGCACCTCCCTTGTCGGCGGGTTTGATAACTAAGTCGGGGTTGCTGCAGAGTGAGTGGAGGGCTGACGTTCAGGAGGGGAGAGGTTAGAGTTAATCAGGGGAGTGGTAAAATTTGAGGCAATTGATGTCCCGCCGGCAGTTAGAAATGAAAAGGTCCAGTGAAGGTAGATGGCCAGCCGGGGGAGTCCAAGAGGAGGGGTTCCACTGGAGACGGGAGAAGGGGCCATCACTGGGTGGTGAGGACTCCTTCCCATGGAAAAAGGCCCAGAGGTGGAGGCGATGGACGAAGAGCTCCACATCATGGCGGACCCAGAACACGTTGAGGTGGGGGCGGAGGGGAACAAAGGTGAGGCCTCTGTTGACGACAGACCATTCGGTATCAGAAAGAAGGAGGTCAGGGGGGATGGTGAACACACAGCACATGTGCGCATTGGGGTCGGATGAAGGCAAAAAGAGGAGTTGAGTATAGGAGTAGAGGTCCTTCTGCACTTGTACAGGGTCCTAGTGAGATCGCACCTGGAGTATCGTGTGCAGTTTTGGTCTCCAAATTTGAGGAAGGACAGTCTTGCTATTGAGGGCGTGCAGCGTAAGTTCACTAGGTTAATTCCCGGATTGGCGGGACTGTCGTATGTTGAAAGACTGGAGCGACTAGGCTTGTATACACTGGAATTTAGAAGAATGAGAGGGGATCTTGTTGAAACATATAAGATTATTAAGGGGTTGTACACATTAGAGGCAGGAAACATGTTTCCAATGTTGGGGGAGTCCAGAACCAGGGGCCACAGTTTAAGAATAAGGAGTAGGCCATTTAGAACGGAGATGAGGGAAAACTTTTTCAGTCAGAGAGTTGTAAATCTGTGGAATTCTCTGCCTCAGAGGGCAGTGGAGGCCAATTCTCTGAAAGCTTTCAAGAGAGAGCTGGATAGAGCTCTTAAGGAGTCAGGGGAGAAGGCAGGAACGAGGTACTGATTGAGAATGATCAGCCATGATCACATTGAATGGTGGTGCTGGCTCGAAGGGCCGAATGGCCTACTCCTGCACCTATTGTCTATTGTCTAAGGCAGGCGAGCAGATGGAGGCCTTACACTGATTACCTAAAATCTATGCCCTCCGATCAAAGAAATAGTCGTTGACTAATTCCTGACTTTCCTGGAGTAGAATAATTCTGTCATCATGCAGGTAGATAACAGTTGGTCTTGGCATCATGTTCGGCACAGCTAGTGTTCTCATTAGAGTTACCAAGCTTATCCCTGCTGCTGCCCTCTTGAATAAAAGTATCACATTTGCTGTCCTCCAATGACTTGACACATAACCTTACCAAAGATTTAAAAATCAGTTGTAGCCCAGGCAATCTATTTTCTTGCCTCCCATAGCAACTGCCTTCACATAGGATAGCAAAATCTACAGAATTTAAATGAGTATCTGCAAGTTTTTATGTGTGCAATCTTAGTTGAATTGGTCTTGCACTTAAAGAAATCCGTTTCAAACTGTTTAGGTGCAATTTAGGTATGTATGTACATAACAAGAATGAAGTCAAGATTAACTCAGTCCACTGTGAACTATGGATTTGTGCTTTCTTTCTTCCTTGGAGTGAACATTGAATCTGTACAATGCTCCAATCTCCAGATGATATTCCATAATGACAGAGCTCAAAAAAATCAAACAAAACATTGATTTCTTTTCCAAAAACTTAAAATTAAAAATATATCTAATTTAATTCACAAGCATGGTTAATATTTTAAACCTGTTTCGTCACCAATGTTCTTTGCTAATGTCTGGGTGTGACAGATTATTTGCATACTTTATGATGGGTGTTTTTTAATGTGGAAAAAGTGATGAGAGAAATTTGTTGAATTTGTTTCAACAGGTAGGCAAGTAGCTCAAGTTGAAGAAGAAATGCAATCTTAACACTAGAAACAGGCTCTTTTTGTTTTTTGACTTTATAGGGAACTGAGCATGGCATCAATTTGTCCTGCCTTCATTATTTGTTGCCATCTTTTAATACCTAATCAGTTTTCATTTACAAGGAAAAACAAAGTATAAGAATTCTTTCCCTTAATTTATTGTTTTCTATTAACTTTTAAATTTTGCCAAGCAAACTAGAGGTAAAGCTTCTAAGAAATGTTTTGGGTATCCAATCACAAATTTTGGCTTAAAAGAGGTACCTTTACAGTCCACCATCTAACAGGAATTGGATAATTATTTTCTTGGAGGAACAAGGAACTGCAGATGCTACCAAGGAAACACACCAAATACTGGTGTAACTCAGTGGGTCAGGCAGCATCTCTGGACAAGATGGATAGGTGAAGTTTTGGGTTGGGACCCTTCTTCAGACTGATTGGAGGGGTGGGGGCAGGAAGAAAGCTAGAAGAGTAGAGGGGCAGAAAAACAAGGCAGGTCATAGGTAGGGGGTTGATAGGTAGATGGTTGGACAAACGCCAGGTGTGAACACACACCAGGTGTGAGACAAAAGGATTAGAGAGTTGCTAATTGAGAAGATTTGGTGATTGATGAGGTTCGAATTGTTTAGGAATGTAAATTGAGGGGAGAGATCGGTGTAAGGTCAGCCAGCAGGAGAGGGGGCTATTGATGAATGAAAACTGGGGGCATTGTGCAAGAGAATGGAAGAGGGGTTTTGTAGAGATTACCAAAAGTTGGAAAATTCAATGTTCATAGCATTGGGTTGTAAGCTGCCCAAGCGCAATATGAGGTGTTCTTTCTGCTCTTGTTTGCCTCAAAAGGCAGTCATTTTATGTTCCAATGTTACAGACCCATCATCGGTTGTCTATTTCTACAAATATTGAGTGTTCCCACCATTTTACATTCATATTTCAGATTTTCACTGTGTTGTTTTACTTTGATTTTCATAGTTTCGTTCCTTGGTCCATACCAACGCGAATGCTAAATGGTTACCAAATTACAAAGGCTGTCCATTCTGCATTGCATATTTTTCTGTATGACCTTGAGACTAGTTATCAGGTTGCTCTTGACATAAGTTGGAATGTCTAATCAAATTCCAGTTGGAAATATCTAATATTTTGTATTTTTATAGAGTTGAAAAAAAAGAGCGGGCAAGATTAAAAACGGTGAAATTCCATGCCCGTCCTGGAGTAATTGAAATGAAAGGGGTAAGTTGAACTCAAACACAGATAACCAGTATTTGGGAGATTTCAGAAGTTTGTGACCTTTTTTGCTCGATTGTGTGTCATCTTCCAATCTCATCACCATCTCCCAGATCCATTAATGTTTCACAACTCTGTATACTGATTGGTAAATTTGTATTATACGGACCTGAAGTATCAGGAGAAAGATCAATTAATAATCCATAAGGTCTGGAAAGGTGTTGTTCATTGTTGTGATGTGTGAATGGAATGAGCAGACGTTAGAGTAGCTTTGCAGATGGGACCAGTTGAAGCCACCTCTCTGGGTGACGTGCACCAATGGAGTAAGCATGGACTGACAAGCCTTGCCTGATTGCCGTTGCATGAATGTATTGTTCCATCATGATAAAGTTCTTTGACCTTTTGATCTTCTGATTTATGCCAGGCTTCACTTTAAATTTGACACATAGTCTCGTGCTCCCACTTGGAATCAATTCTTCATTCTGTTGCTTTCATTCCTGCAACAAAAACAAAATAAGATGAAACCTCCAAGTTCAGAAATTGAATTAAACTATTTGAAATTGGGAGTAAAATGTGTTCTGTTTCAGTATCTGGTTATTGAGCTGTTGAGACCAAAGAGACAAGAGATCATAGTCCTGATTTAATAGGAAGAAAGATTTAAAAGGAACCTGAGGGGTAACCTTTTTATACAAAGGGTGGCGGGTGTATGGAACGAGCTGCCGAAAGAGATAGTTGAGGCAGGTACTATCGCTACGTTTAAGAAACCTTTAAACAGGTATATGGATAGGATAGGTCTAGAGGGATATGGGCCAAACACAGGCAGGTGGGACTAATTTAGAGGGGACATCTTGGTCGACTTAGGGAAGTTGGGCTGAAGGGCCTGTTTCAATGCTCTATGGCTCTATGACTTGAATCAGCGAAACATGTCTTGACAATAAGTGCTCGCATTTATCCACATTATCATATTTGTGCCTTGTCTTGCGCTTTTCTCTGATGCACTCATTCCCTCTCGTAACACATCACATAGGCCCTCAGTGAAGTTCACCCTTGCATTCGCTATTTCTCAGATCTGACTCTTTTTCTAACAAAGTGAGATACATCACCCTCACAGATTAAAGAGAGAATCCCAGATAATGGATAATTATAACAAGCAGGACAAGAACATTGGTCGCAAGAGCAACCAAATCGATGGGAGAGTGAGTAGCTTTGAGCTGACCCTCTCCGGCAGATGTACAGACCCATTACCAGACAACTCCACCCAAACCAGGTGGGTGGCCTTGTAGTGCAGCATTCACAGCCTAACATCCAGTGGTATTTTGAGTGCACTGATTTTTATTCCAATCATACAGCAAACATTGTCATTTAAGGATAAAGAATCTTCTCCCAGATCTCTTTTCAAACTTGCTTTTCAGGAAAAAAAAGCCATAGATTTAATCATATTTATTGGGTCTGAGAGATTGATAGATCAAACAACTTTCACATACAAACAGCTTTAAAGTAGCAAAGCATGGGCACTTAACAAAATCAGTAGCAAATAGCAATTGAGCAACCTTTGAAGGAAAAATTAAGAGACTTAACTGCGACAGTGATCGAAGTAATAGATCTTTATGGTTGATTTTCAGCATCCAGACATGATGCTGGATATTTTCCATGGTAACAGATAAAGTTATGCACAAAAGTGAAAGTAAGAAACCATGAAAATCTGTCCTGGAACTCTGTGTAGATTGGATTTACAGAGATAAAGAGGAATCGGACATTGTTCACGAAAATTATTTTGCAAATGATATTAAGGATATGACGTTGTGGAGGTAGAGCTTAACTGTAGGAGATGAAGTGGGCAGCAGTTGGAGGTAGCTGGATGAAAATGATGCATGTTGATGTACAATGCTGTGATTTTCCTCCAATTGAGACTGACAAGTGGATAGAAACATAGAAAATAGGTGCAGGAGTAGGCCATTCGGCCCTTCGAGCCTGCACCGCCATTCAATATGATCATGGCTGATCATCCAGCTCAGTAACCTGTACCTGCCTTATCTCCATACCCCCTGATCCCTTTAGCCACAAGGGCCACATCTAACTCCCTCTTAAATATAGCCAATGAACTGGCCTCAACTACCTTCTGTGGCAGAGAATTCCACAGACTCACCACTCTCTGTGTGAAGAAATGTTTTCTCATCTCGGTCCGAAAAGACTTCCCCCTTATCCTTAAGCTGTGACCCCTGGTTCTGGACTTCCCCAACATCGGGAACAATCTTCCCGCATCTAGCCTCTCCAACCCCTTAAGAATTTTATATGTTTCTCTAAGATCCCCCCTCAGTCTTCTAAATTCCAGCGAGTATAAGCCTAGTCTATCCAGTCTTTCTTCATATGAAAGTCCTGCCATCCCAAGGATCAATCTGGTGAACCTTCTCTGTACTCCCTCTAAGGCTAGAATGTCTTTCCTCAGATTTGGAGACCAAAACTGTACACAATACTCCAGGTGCGGTCTCACCAAGGCCCTGTACAACTGCAGCAGAACCTCACTGCTCCTATACTCAAATCCTCTTGTTATGAATGCTAACATACCATTCGCTTTCTTCACTGCCTGCTGCACCTGCACGCTTGCTTTCAATGACTGGTGCACCATGACACCCAGGTCACGTTGCATCTCCCCTTTTCCTAATTGGCCACCATTCAGGTAATACTCTGCTTTCCTGTTCTTGCCGCCAAAGTGGATAACCTTACATTTATCCACATTATATTGCATTGCCATGCATTTGCCCACTCGCCTAATCTATCCGTCACTCTGCAACCTCCTAGCATCCTCCTCGCAGCTAACGCTGCCACCCAGCTTCGTGTTATCCGCAAACTTAGAGATGTTGCATTCAATTCTGGGGTCCCAGCACTGAGCCTTGCGGTACCCCACTAGTCACTGCCTGCCATTCCGAAAAGGACCCGTTTATTCCTACTCTTTGCTTCCTGTCCGCCAACCAATTCTCTATCCACCTCAACACTGAACCCCCAATACCGTGTGCTTTAAGTTTGAACACCAATCTCCTATGTGGGACCTTGTCGAAGGCCTTCTGAAAGTCCAGATATAACACATCGACTGGTTCTCCCTTATCCACTCTACTAGTTACATCCTCGAAAAATTCTATAAGATTCGTCAGACATGATTTGTCTTTCATAAATCCATGCTGACTTTGTCCGATGATTTCACCACTTTCCAAATGTGATGCTATCACATCTTTAATAACTGACTCTAGCATTTTCCCCACTACCGATGCTAGGCTAACTGGTCTATAATTCCCCGTCTGCCACCTTGGCAGACAGCCAGAAGATCAGACTTAACAACCCAGTAAGAAGGAGCACTTTCAAGTGACATCTACTCCAATCTAATAACCAAACAGTGTTTAAGTGGGAAAGCAGCATGCAGCAAGGCTTTGCCATAGTTTGAAGATTGATTACTTGCAAGGCTTCCGTTGTACTTGCATCTTGTTAAGATGCAGCAATAAAACTGCAAAGCTTGTGTATGCTTGGCATGGGCAAGGCATGGGTTTAGAAAAAGTGAAATACAATGATAAATATAACATAATATTTTATCTTCAAAATTCCTAATTTTGCTCTTTGCTATTGCTCTGTTCTCTTGTCGTGCACAGTTTTAAATGGCCTCCCATTGGAGTTGTCAATAGAGAACCCATGTAGAATAGCCCAACCACTTCAACAGCCATTAAATAGAATTGGGAGTCCTAAAGCAATGCTTTTTGCTAGAGATTTTTTTTGTAAACTCTACTGGGTTTTCTGTTTTTCTTCTCGTCCTACTCCTTTCTTCATCTCCGCAGGCATTACAGAGACTGACAAGTATTTTTTGACCTTTTAAATTGGCCACGTGTATTTTAATCTGCATGTGCATGACCATTTTATTATAAGTTAATACATCTCTTAACTATGAGATACCTTTCAGGACAGCACTTTTTCAACCATTATCATTACTCAATCTAAAATCTATTTGCACCTATTAAAAGAAGTTCGGATGCAAGCTTTGACATATCCAAAAAGGTACTACCTGGCTGTTTTAGCTTGCACAGATCCGCAAATTAATTATTTTATTTCTAATTTCTCAGACCCATTGAAATAGTGATGTCAGTTCTTTACCGTAGATCAGACTGATAATGGGAACATTGTCTCTGTATTAACTCTAACATGTGGTTTTGGAAACCCTGGCTAATGTAACCTTTGCTTTCAATAAAATAAAAGATTGGGTTTGGAAACAGGAAGTGGTCTAGCATTCAGTGACAGTTCTGCCGTCTCCTGGTCCTCAGAGTCTCAAATTTAAAATTCACATCCTCATTTTATTATAATAATAATAATAATAATGCATTACATTTATATAGCGCTTTTCAAACACTCAAAGACGCTTTACAGGGATTTCTAGAACATAGAGAATTGAATGAATAAATAGATAAATAAGTAAACGTACAGAAAAAGGAGACAGAAGGTGAGGTGACCTTCAGTGGTTGAAGGCAGTGCTGAACAGGTGAGACTTCAGTGATGTTTTGAATGTGGTGAGTGAGGAGGAGTCTCTGACGGTTTGGGGTAGTGAGTTCCAGAGGGTGGGAGCAACGATGGAGAAAGCCCTGTCCCCTCAGGATCTGAGTTTGGTCCGGATGGGGGGGGACAGGAGATTGGCAGCAGCAGAGCGGAGGGTGCAGGTGGGAGTGTGCCTGTGGAGGAGGTCAGTCAGGTAGGATGGGGCCAGGTTATGGAGGGCTTTGTAGGTCATGAGGAGGATTTTGTACTGGATTCTCTGGGGGATGGGGAGCCAGTGGAGTTTGTAAAGGACGGGGGTGATATGGTCACGGATCGGGGAGTGGGTGAGTAGACAGGCAGCGGAGTTTTGAATGTATTGAAGTTTACTGATGATTTTTGAGGGTGAGCCATAGAGGAGGCTGTTGCAGTAGTCCAGTGGCTTGATTTAGTGGCTTGAAATTTCAGGACTAACCCATCTTCAGCCCCACTAAACTTCCAAGAAACTTGTTTTTCCATTCCCTCTCCCATCTCCTTTGGAAACATCATTTTGTTACTTTTCCATTGTTGCCTAAATTGGCTAACTGGGTTCAACTGTGTTTTAATACGTCCTGCTTTTCCATTCCCTGTTTCTTTCGATTTTCTCTTTATTCTCCATTACCATAAACACAACACCCCCCCCTCCCTCCCCATGTCTTTTATTACTGCATCTGTTGTTGACTGATTATGCAACTGCAAAATGCCTTGAGATATTATATTATAGGTGGTGTGTCAATGCAAGTTCTTGGCAATGGTGTATGGTTGCTCTAAGCTCTTTAAATATTTATTGTGAACAGAAAACCTCCTTTATAAAAAGCAGAATTGCATATTTTCAGATTCTTGCTGATGACACATCCCCATCCATCTAGTATCTGCTCATGCCTGCATGTCATCTAATAGTCATGGTTTCCAATATTGTCTTTTGATGCATCTGACTTTTGAGGTATTTATCACAATATGATTTTAAAGTCTTTGTTTCATTCCGGACCAACATTCTAAAATTTGAAAAAGCAAAATACTATGTTGTTTGGGAAATCTGAAATCAAAGCAGAGCATGTTGCAAGTACACAGCACTGTATGTGGAGAACTGTGGAGAAAAGGTTTTTTTTCTCTGTCCATGGGTGTTGCCTGTCCTCGGTATTTCCAGCATTTATCTGTTTTCTTTCATTTCCAACATTGTCTCTTTTTTTTTATAACTGTAAATGCTCTGGGTGTGTGAGGAAACCCATCAAAATCATCCTATTCTTTGTTTATCATAGACCTTGGAAATGAGGGAGGAGTGATGTAACTTTATGGGGGGGTTTATATGTGCTACCAAATGGGGGACATTCTCTTTGGAAGGCTGCAGAGAAATGCACAAGCTGTTGCTAACTATGTGGTGTATACTATTCGGGGAATGTTGGTACATTGTAGTGGGGAGCATCGCTCATGGTTCATGTTACAGCATAGAAGCGGTTATTCCTGGGTTGGAAGTAGATGGGTAGTATTATTTGCATCTCTTATCTCATTGTAATATTGTCCTGGGAGGAGTCTTTTTAAAGTAATAGATCATAAGCTTGTTAAGTTATGTTAGGACTTTGGATTGTTTTAGATTTTTTTAGTTTTAGAGATACAGGTCCTTCGGCCCACCAAGTCAACATCAACCAGTGACCACCCATACACTAGTTCCATCCTACATACTTGGGACAATTTCCAGGTCAATTAATCAACAAACCTGCATGTCTTTGGAATGTGGGAGGAAACCAGAGCACCCGGAGAAAACCCGCATGGGCACAAGGAGAATGTACAAACTCCCTGCATACAGCACCCGTAGTCAGGATTGAACCCGGGTCAGTTGCTGTAAGGCAGCAACTCTATCGCCGTAGACACAAAAAGCTGGAGTAACTCAGTGGGACAGGCAGCATCTCTGGAAAGAAGGAATGGGTGACAATTCGGGTCGAGACCCTTCTTCAGACCCGAAACATCACCCATTCCTTCTCCAGAGATGCTGCCTGTCCCGGCTGAGTTACTCCAGCTTTTTGTGTCTGTCTTCAGTTTAAACCAGCATCTGCAGTTCCTTCCTACACAACTCTATCGCTGTGCCACTGGCCCACCCAAACGGTGATTAATTAGCAAGTTGATTTTTGGAAATGGTGGTAGTTACTGAAATCAAAATCTTTGCTGCTCTTCTGGCTCTGATGCTTCATGGATACTTAGGATCTACATTAAATGGAATGATTTTTTTTGCTTGAGTTTCACCAGTCCAAAGCCTTTGATACTCCTGTCATGGTACTTAACTTCAACAAGAGTATGGAAAAGATTAATGACTTCCTCTGTCTGCTGGTTCAGTTGTGATCTTGGTGAAATTTAAAGAGATTCAGATTAACTAGGAAGGGAAAATTTGCAATCGGCTACACTAGTGCTTCATTTGAATTGGTTCAGTGCAAGCAAAGTGTCCGTGCAGTGCAGCTCAATTGCTTAATCCTGCGGTTGGTCTGGAATGGTTTCATCTATTACTTTTTTTTCTATAATGTTATCATTTCAAACATTCCTCTTTATTTAAATCTTGTAAACCTGGTGATACAGTGACTTTAAATTGAGATTTTTAAAATACTTCGGTAGTTGCCACAAACAGATATCAGCTTATGTTAAGTAATAGTATTAGTAATGGATGGGGATGGAGGCAGATAAAGGGAGATTGGCTGGGTAGGTCTCCAGATTGAGTTGATGCTGTGCAGGTTGGGATCTCTACAGAGTGAAGGAGATCATTAATATCAAGCTATTGATTTAAAAATTCTGTTTTTTGTCCAACTTGGTGCATTTTAATATCTTGCAACTACATGCAACAATTAAATACTCTCTTGCATAGAAATTACCTTTGCTTCTGCAATGATCCAATTTAGAAGATTGAGACCACATATGTGAGCTGCACCATTTAAATTATTTAAGGGTACATACCAGTTAGACCACGGATATTGCTAATTATCTAACTATGGTAGGAAAATCCTGGTCAATATGTACTGGACTGTCCTACTAGTTGGCATGGCTATGTGTTGCCATTATGAACATTCATTGGTCATGTATTTCATTCATAGTAGAACAATATCAGGAAGACAGCATTCATTATATACAAATATCCCAAGCACATGATGCTTCAGTGCAGATCTATCCTATGTGAAATGCTGGAAATGGAGGGTGCATATATGCTTGATATTTAATCAATGCTTCAGTGCTTCTAAAGAGCCGAAATGAGTAATGGGGAACATTCATTTATTACAATGTGACTGCCTGGCTATGATAAAGTCAAATTTGGATGGCTATCTCCAGAAGATGGGTCATGCAGTGCAGAAGCCAAAGTGCACCTGTATCTGGAGGGTCACTTACCAAGTCACTGTGTTTCCATATTTACAACATGTTTTGCATGAATGATACATCCATTTGTCCTCCTGTGTCCTCCATCCTCTTCTCCTTCACAGTCATCCAGAGCCAAGCGTAAAAAGAGCTTCCTCTTGTCTCGAAAGCTTACCTTCTACAAGAGCAAAGAGAATATTGTGCAGGAGCACACAGGTGACCATGACCGTAAGTAACTGTGTAGGCTTACATGAATTCTGATTGGAGGGAACAGGGTGCTGTAGCCATTAAAGTAACATGCCTGTACTAAGGTTCCATTGGTCTCATCGGGGCCCCAGCAGTTTCACACTTGAGTAGATTTACTAAAACGTTACAATGAGCAGATTGAGACTTTTTTTTCCACATTAAAAAATTGCTTTATTTTATCAATTTGTACAAAAATCAGAATTGTCCAATCTGTTTCAACACTAACACAATTTCAATTTGGCATCCTTACAATTCAATATGAATGCCAATTGTGTTCCAATTAAGAGCACTGACATCCTTATCACTAACTGCAGTGGTCCCGATCTCTGTTTCTATACTGCTCTTTCACTGCAGGTCCAGCTGCTAATTCACTGCTCTCCTCTGTTTCTGTATCTCTGTTTCTGTATTATTTCTAATTTTTTGCTATCCGGTGATTGGATCCAGGAGTTCCCTGGATTGAGTGATGACTATTACGGGATGAAGAACCTGAGTAAGTGAGAGACTAGTATTTGTGAATGTAAAATCACAAACATCTGAGTTTGAAATCTGTGTTAATGCCACACTTCATTTTCTTGCTTCCACCTCAAGTGAATTAATTAACTCTCCCAATGCCACAAGTCCTTTAGGCCAGTCTTCCTTTATTATATTATCTCCATTATTTCGAGACAA
Organism: Rhinoraja longicauda; assembly: GCF_053455715.1. Taxonomy (NCBI): domain Eukaryota; kingdom Metazoa; phylum Chordata; class Chondrichthyes; order Rajiformes; family Arhynchobatidae; genus Rhinoraja; species Rhinoraja longicauda. Next base: position 33,927,173 of record NC_135967.1, on the reverse strand, counting down.
CATTGCAATTTTAGCTAGTTAAAAATTCTGGTTTTTTTTTCGCTGTTTCATTCTACAAAACCATATTGCACTATATAAATAGTGCAACCTAGATTATAAAAGAGAGAACAATGTCCTTGGGTTTTTAGTTGAAAAATGTATAAATAGTTTCTGTAAAAATATAAGTTTTAGTGACACTGTAGTTTGTATGCAATTTATAAAATGAGAATTGAAAAGTGAACAAGACTTGCTCTTTAAAGTTTTGTAGATATTCTTGTTTACAGGCACTTGCAGAGTACTTGCTGTGGGTACTTGCATGTGCTGGATGAGTCACACAGTATTCTGTTCACTGGGAGTGATGAGCTTACCCAGCTATCGAAACAGTTACAGCTGGACACCAAACACCAGGGCAGATTTGCAAGAATAAAATGAACATCATCTGAGTAAGGGTGGCATCGCAGAACAAATTAATTATTCAGTAATGAGTAGTGGAATCAAGAAGCAGAGGACATAGGTTTGTGAGAGGGGAAGTATTTAATGGAAATTGAAGTGGCAATTCTTTTTAATGCAGAGGGTGGTAGGTATATGGAACAAGCTGCCAGAGGAGGTAGTTGAGGCAGGCACTATATTGTACAACATTTAAAAGACATTTGGATGGGTACATGGATGGGCATGATTTAGAGGGATATGGGCCAAATGTGGGCAGGTGACACTAGTATCGATGGGTCGGCATGGGCAAGTTGGGCGAAAGGGCCGAATTCTAATGCTGTGACTCCTGGAGGGATACTGCCATATTCACATTAAACTAGGAATAGCCAAGAACCTTTTAAAAAATATTTTGGGCCCATTACGGACACCACCAGGTAAGGGGCAACAGATAGTTCTGCAATATTGAAAATCGAGTGTTGAACTTTGATCTGCATGTTCTTCAAGTCCACATGAAAATATTCAGTGTGAGGATTGTGCAGGAAGCTACCTTCAGAATTAATCAGAAATGTGCTCAAAGGACAATCTGGCCATCTGTCGTTTGCTCCTTTGTAACCTGGAATACTGACAATTTGTTTTTTATTTTTACAGAATGTATGACGTCTAACACCAGTGACAGTGAAAGTAGCTCCAGTAAGTAACTCCTAAGGTATTCTTCACCTATTTCCCATCCTTTATTGGAATTCATTAATACCTACAAGTTTTGTCCTTGGATGAGACAGCCACTCCAGAAATTAATGATGCACGCATGATGTGGAAACTACAACATTTGATGGTTGCAAATACAATTATGCCATCAGACCAGGCTACCTTGATCTGAACTAAAGAGGTTTTACTTAGTGTTATTGGAGCAGAAGAGAGACAGGTTTTCAACAAACACTTGACCTGGACCACTTATTTTGATGTATTTCTCCATCATTGAGCAACACTATGCGACCAATAAATTCTGTGCTGGAATAAGCAGTTCAGCCCAGAAGTTCAAGAAGGAAACACTTTACTGTTTTTAATTTGTTCCACCTTCAATTTGCCTTGCATGAGATATTTACAAGAGACTCAATCTAAATCTTTGGTGTTTTTCAAAAACAACAAACTCATGAGCACGTCCATTTATAACTCTTGAGTATTCCAATTACTACTTGAGCTAAATAGGTAGAAACAAAATTTCTTCTGTGCAAGCAAACAATACAGAAAATTGATGACTGTTAGATGGGAAAAGGGAAGAAGGATGAGGAAGGGATGACAAATTAATGAGAATGAGAACCATTTGTAATGTGTTCCTATTATTTTACAGAGGGCCAGGATGATGCAGTTCTGTCCTATGAGGCAGTGACACGCCTAGAGAGTAAGTAGATCTTTTCATCATTTTAATTTGCAGGAGGTTGTAATATTATGCATCAAAAATAGTATCATTATTTGGGTAGGTCTAATAAAGTGATGGAATGTGATTTTAGACCTGATGTAGATGTTGTTATAATTTAACAAGAGGATGATCAAGTCTGCAGTGGCTCCAGAAGGCAATTGATCAGCATCTCTTCAAAGACAACTAGGGCTGAAAGGAATTGTTATCCTTAGAAATGTTCTCGCAATGAAATAGTAATCTTCTGAACGAGCCTGGAAACTAACTGTTGTGGACTTTCTGTGAAATTGCCTTCTTCAGACCTCCCAACCCTTCCGAATTTGGCGGAAAGTTTCCGCTTTCTTATTTCATTTCCGCCATTCCGATTTCGCCTCACATTTTTCCCCAAAACACATGTCTCGCCGCTCGCCTCGTCCTGCCTCGCCGCTGGCCAGTCCTCGCCGCTGGCCTGTACTCACCTCACCTCGCCGCTGGCCTGTACTCACCTCGCCTCGCCGCTGGCCTGTACTCACCTCACCTCGCCGCTGGCCTGTACTCTCCTCACCTCGCCGCTGGCCAGTACTCACCTCGCCTCGCCGCTGGCCTGTACTCTCCTCACCTCTAGCCTGTACTCTCCTCACCGCTGGCCTGTACTCACCTCACCTCGCCGCTGGCCTGTACTCTCCTCACCGCTGGCCTGTACTCACCTCGCCTCGCCGCTGGCCTGTACTCTCCTCACCTCGCCTCTAGCCTGTACTCTCCTCACCGCTGGCCTGTACTCTCCTCTCCTCGCCGCTGGCCAGTACTCTCCTCACCTCGCCGCTGGCCTGTACTCTCCTCACCGCTGGCCTGTACTCACCTCGCCTCGCCGCTGGCCTGTACTCTCCTCACCTCGCCTCTAGCCTGTACTCTCCTCACCGCTGGCCTGTACTCTCCTCTCCTCGCCGCTGGCCAGTACTCTCCTCACCTCGCCGCTGGCCTGTACTCTCCTCACCGCTGGCCTGTACTCACCTCGCCTCGCCGCTGGCCTGTACTCTCCTCACCTCGCCGCTGGCCTGTACTCTCCTCTCCTCGCCGCTGGCCTGTACTCCTCACCTCGCCACTGGCCTGTACTCTCCTTACCTCGCCGCTGGCCTGTACTCTCCTCTCCTCGCCGCTGGCCTGTACTCTCCTCACTTCGCCGCTGGCCTGTACTCTCCTCACCTCACCGTTCGCCTCGCCGCTGGCCTGTACTCTCCTTACCTCGCCGCTGGCCTGTACTCTCCTCACCTCGCCACTGGCCTGTACTCTCCTCTCCTCGCCGCTGGCCTGTACTCTCCTCACTTCGCCGCTGGCCTGTACTCTCCTCACCTCACCATTCGCCTCGCCGCTGGCCTGCACTCTCCTCTCCTCGCCGCTGGCCTGTACTCTCCTCACCTCGCCGCTGGCCTGTACTCTCCTTACCTCGCCGCTGGCCTGTACTCTACTCACCTCTCCTCGCCGCTGGCCTGTACTCGCCTCGCCGCTGGCCTCGCCTCGCTGTGGAGCGTGAGGCCCGCTGATGGGGAGGGGTTGGGGTGCGGGGGAGTGGGGGTCAGGTAGGGTGGAAGAAGGGAAGGGGAGAGGGGGGGGATGACATGGACCGTTGTGATTTACTGTTGAAAATCACTGGAGCAAGTATGTCTTCAATAAAATTAGGTATGTGCAGTTTTAAATGAAATTCTTTCTTCATAACTTAGTCATACATTTTATGACCATTGTTCTTTTATTCAATACCAAGAGAATTGGGATGTGTAATGAAAAAGCAAAATAGAAAAAACAAAACAAAACAATTTTTTCTTTGTTGTAAAAAGTATTTCTGTTCAATAACCTTTCCATTAATAATAGAATATACTCATGATAGGCCCGACATTGTACATGTAGTCCAAGAACTAGACTGTTGGAAATAATAGTCATTTTTCACACATGAATGTAGCGCAACGTTTATGCCCATTTGGCATGCATACTTTATTTTTGCTGAAAAGTTGCATTACACGCCATATTATGAATTTTGATGTAAAATTCTGAATTTTGGACATCAAAATTCTGAATTTGTAAAATAAAATGTTGGGAGGTCTGCGTCTTGTCCTTAGAGCTCCAGTTTTGCTTGAAACAACTACCTGTGTAATAGTGAGGCCTTTCCTCTTTTGCTGTTGCCAGGCAGGCCATTTTGTCCTTCAAGTCTTTGCTACTATCCATTAAGATTATGGCTGATCTTCTATGTCAGTGCAATTTCCCTGCATTATCACCACACTTCTTGATTTCCTTACCATCCATCAATGTGTATGTTGAATGAAGCTAAATGATTGAGCATTCACAACCCTCCAGGGCAGAGAATTCCAAAGATTTGCCACCTTCTGCATGAATACAAGTACATTACTTATCACATGTTCAAGTCTGTGTCATTTGCAAATTCTGAATTTTTTATCTTGCACACCAACATCCAATTAATAGTTACACATCAAAAAACAGGTGTCTCAGCAGCGATCCTCTGGGGATGAAAATTAACCACCTATTACAAATCTGAGACTGAGGTGGACCCGTTGGGTCCAAATCTCTCCTGCGAGCCTCTCCTGGGGCAACCCTCCCTCAACTGTCGATCCTGCGGGCCCGGCAACCCTCTCCAGGGCAGAGTTACACGTGCTACTGTTACATGTGTGGGTTTAAACTAAGTAGTGGGGGGGAGGGGTTGACAAATTGGGAATATGAAGATGGAGTTAAAGGGGAAGCGAATACAGGAGAAATTGCAAAGGACTCTCGAATAAATAGGAAGGAAAGTTCTAGATGGGATAAGAGAGTAAGGTCAGGGCCAATGGTGACCAGTGTGAGAGGGGAGGTGAATACCGAAGTTAAAGTGTTGTATTTAAATGCACGAAGTATAAAAAATAAAGTGGATGAGCTTGAGGCTCAGTTAGACATTGCCAAGTATGATGTTGTGGGAATTACAAAGACATGGCTACAAGAGGACCAGGGCTGGGAACTGAATATTCAGGGGTATACGACCTATTGAAAAGACAGACAGGTAGGCAGAGGGGGTGGGGTCGCTCTGTTGGTAAGGAATGATATTCACTCCCTTGCAAAGGGTGACATAGAATCAGGAGATACAGAATCAGTATGGATAGAAATGAGGAATTGTAAGGGTAAAAAGACCCTAATGGGAGTTATCTACAGGCCCCCAAACAGTAGCCTCGACATAGGGTGTAAGTTGAATCAAGAGCTAAAATTGGCATGTCGCAAATGTCATGCTACGGTGGTTATGGGAGATTTCAACATGCAGGTAGACTGGGAAAATCAGTACCAGAAGGCTCGGTGCTGGGACCGCAGCTATTTACAATATACATTAATGACTTGGATGAAGGGATTAAAAGTAACATTAGCAAATTTGCAGATGACACAAAGCCGGGTGGCAGTGTGAACTGTGAGGAAGATGCTATGAGGTTGCAGGGTGAGTTGGACAGCCTGGAATGGCATACACGAACAACGGGAGAAATAACAGGAACAAACATATGGATCAGACATACAAGATGAGAGTTTTATCATATCATATCATATATATACAGCCGGAAACAGGCCTTTTCGGCGATAGAAGATGGATAGATAGATATCAAATCTCTGCTTTCTATCCTTCTGGAATTTTAATAATTTCTTAGCTATGCTACTGCCAATAATGTCTTCATCAACTTTGTTACCACTTTTTTTTAAAATACATGGGTTAGTTAAAAGTAGGATTTGTCTTTAGAAACCTTTAATGAATCAGCCTTTTCCACTGTGTTAATTTTTTATTTAATTATTATTTCAAAAAGCATCCCCACCACCTTGGTAAATCAGCATTTAGTTGTTCGGTATGCCATTGCACTGCTTTATGAACAAGGGTGTCACATTTACCACCTGTTTGTTGCTGGCATCAATTCCATCGTGATATGTGTTACATTCGGTGAGAGAGATGTTGCAAAAATAGACCTTGAACCTTGGCTGTAAAAACAGATGAATAGCACAGCTTTTGAAAGGAATCACTTCAGGTGATAAACAGATTGTTCTTTAAAGTCTTTTAAAATAAATTAATGAGGTCAGCACAACTGGTACAAGAAATCAACAATTTCAAGGGCATCTGCATTTACATTGATTTAAAATTATATAGAACACAGAACCACATGGTGCAGGAACAGGCCCATCAGCCCACAATGTCTGTGCCAAACATAATGCCAAGATAAACTAATCTTATCTGCCTGTGAACTATCAATACACCTCCATTCCCAGCATTTCCATGTGCCTAGCTAAAAGCTACTTAAACACCACTATTGAATCTAATGTGAATGTAAAGTTTGCTTATATAGTCACACATTGCTACAGATAAGGAAATCTGTGCAAACTCCAGAGGAAGTAGAAAGGAAGAAAGTCACCCATCTCTCACTTTACTGAGAACCTTTCTAGTACAGCCTTTCACAGTTTACATTTCAAGGCTTACATAAAATGGAAAGTTCACTCTAGGTTGTTGAGTCTAAAACATCTGATTTTATCAAATTTTCTTGTTTTGAAAATTCTCGCAAGAAATTATTTTACATATCAATTCATGGGATGCGAGTATGACTGAAAATGTAAATTTAACTCTGCGGGCAGTTAAGAGTCAATGACATTGGTGGGTCAGGAGTTGCATATAGTTCATGCCAGATAGGGATGGTAGATTTCATTCCCGAAAGAAATTTGTAAATCGGATATGTCTTTACGCCAATCACATACTTTCACAATAACTTTTATTGATACAGCTTTAAAAAAAATCTTTGCCCTGTTACTTGAATTCAAATTCCTGAACTGCCGTGATGGGATTTAACATTGTGTCTCTGGGTCAGTGCGCCATGAGTCTAGATGGTACTTCCAGATCTTGTTCTTTGGCATTAATTATATGATTTATTTGATAAGTGCTGTTTGTGATGAGTTGGTTATTGCCCATGCTATTCTTACCAGCAGCAGCATTAAAAAATATTCAACCTTGGACTTTGAGCATCAATGGCAAAACGAACATTTATTGCTTTTCCTCAGTTATCCTAAGACAATGGCTGGCTGCCTTTTCCTTGAATCACTGTTAGAGAATCAGAAAGCACAGAAATGGGCCTTTCAGCCCACCTGCCTTGTGTCAACCTTTAAACACCCATTTACACTAATCCCATGATAATCCCATTATTTTCTCCTCAATTTGACATTAAATTCTACCACATTGGGGCAATTTACAATGACCAATCAACATGTGTGCACCAATTAACACATTTTGAGATGTAAGAAGAAAGTGGTGCACCCGGGACCCATTGGTGATCATTTGCCAATGTTCTATAGATTCTGGATCAGTTCCTGTGGATTGGAGGGTAGCTAATGTTATCCCACTTTTTAAGAAAGGAGGGAGAGAAAGCAGGGAATTATAGACCAGTTAGCCTGACATTGGTGGTGGGGAAGATGCTGGAATCGATTATCAAAGATGTAATAGTGGTGCATTTGGATAGCAGTAACAGGATGGATGGATCAGCATGGATTTACGAAAGGGAAATCATGTTTGACAAATCTTCTGGATTTTTTTGAGGATGTAAGAAGTAAAATGGACAAGGGAGAGCCAGTGGATGTCGTGTACCTGAACTTTCAGAAAGCCTTTGATAAGGTCCCACACAGGAGGTTAGTGGGCAAAATTAGAGTACATGGTATTGGGGGTAGGTTATTGACATGAATAGAAAATTGGTTGGCAGACAGGAAGCAAAGAATAAGGATTAACAGGTCCCTTTCAGAATGGCAGGCAGTGACTAGTGGGGTGCCGCAAGGCTCGGTGCTGGGACCGCAGCTATTTACAATATACAATAATGATTTAGATGAAGGAATTAAAAGTAACATTAGCAGATTTGCAGATGACACAAAGCTGGGTGACAGTGTGAACTGTGAAGAGGCTGCAGAGTGACTTGGACAGGTTGGATGAGTGGGCAGATGCAGCATAATCTAGATAAATGTGAGGTTATCCATTTTGGAAGCAAGAACGGGAAGGTAGATTATTATCTGAATGGTGTCAGGTTAGGAAAAGGGGAAGTACAACGAGACCTGGGTGACCCTAGTACATCAGTCACTATAAGTAAGCATACAGGTACAATAGGCAGTGAAGAAAGCTAATGGCATGTTGGCCTTCATAGAGAGGAGTTGAGTATAGGAGCAAAGAGGTCCTTCTGCAGTTGCACAGGGCGCTGGTGAGACCACACCTAGAGTATTGTGTGCAGTTTTGGTCTCCTAGTTTGAGGAATGACATTCTTGTTATTGAGGGAGTGCAGCGTAGGTTCACAAGGTTAATTCCCGGGATGGTGGGACTGTCATATGATAAAGGAATTGAGCGACTGGGCTTGTATTCACTGGAACTTAGAAGGATGAGAGGGGATCTTATAGAAACATATAAAATTATTAAGGGATTGGACACAATAGATGCAGGAAACATGTTCCCGATGTTGGTGGAGTCCAGAACCAGGGGCCACAATTTAAGAATAAGGGGTAGGCCATTTAGAACTGAGATGATGAAAAACTTTTTCATAGAGTTGTGAATTTGTGGAATTCTCTGCCTCGGAAGGCAGCGGAGGCCGATTCACTCTTTGCATTCAAAAGAGAGTTAGATAGAGCTCTTAGGGCTAGCGGAATCAAGGGGTATGGGGAGAAGGCAGGAACAGGGTACTGATTGTGGTCGATCAGCCATGATCACATTGAATGGCTGTGCTGGCTCGATGGGCCGAATTGCCTACTCCTGCACCTATTGTCTATGTATCTAAAAGGAACTTTCATAGAGAATGAAAAAAATTATATGAAAAAAATTGTCCAATATTGTTGGAGAGGAACTTGAAGGATTGTTTTCTCAATGCATCTACAGACCTTGTACTCATTAAAGAGGTTGCAGGTTTGTGAAAGATTCTCACAAGAAGTTTGGAGTTATGTAAGGTATTTGGTATACACTGCAGCCCTGCACTGCATGCATTGAGTGGAACTTTACCTGTTTGATCCTGTCGGCTATATGATTTTAAGGTTGTCAGTATAAATGTTGGTCTCTATTTCTGTTTTTAAATTTCAGTTCACTATGCTCGACCAATAATAATTCTGGGACCAATGAAGGACCGAGTCAATGACGATCTGATCTCTGAATTCCCAAATAAGTTTGGTTCCTGTGTACCTCGTAAGTACTACTGAAATTTGATATTGTAAATGCCATTAAACTCATCTTTTGAATCTGTTACCCTGGGAACTTTCCACGTCTGCATATTTAGTTTAGACGAACATTGATTTTCTATTCACAGAATAGAAATCTGAATCTGAGAGGAGTATAATTTCTGTTTATTTATTGTGAATGAACTGAATCTACTTGAAGGACATGTAATTGCTGACTGTTATTAGTCAATGGGCCTTCCACTGTGCTTCTGATGAGATTAATGTAAGAGCAAATGCAGCACCAAGGAAATTCTGGCCAAAGACAGTGGAAAAGAAGAGAAAATGATCCAAGATGACAACACAGACTCATCTACTGAAAAGAAGTATAAAAGAGGACCTCTAGTGGCCATAATTTGATGCCTAATGTCAGTGCAGTAAACCCGAGTTATAGAGGATCATGGGGGGAGAGGGGGGGGGGGGTGGGGGGAGAAATGGTGTCCGTTATTGCCAATTGTCTGCTATAACCAAGTAAGGGATTTGCTCCACACCTAGAATTCACTGCGTGAAATAACAAGTTGTTTTCAAAGACAAAGTTATTTTTCAACAGCAAAAAAATTATTTATGGAAGATAAAAATACTGTCAGCCCTATAGATGCCTCCTCAAACAACCCTGTAGATGGCTGTTTGTTACATTGTTTAATAGAGGGTCGTTGTTCAAATGTCGATCAAAGCAATTGCTTGTAAATTTCAATGATCTCCTGCAGTGTAACTAGCAGTCTGTGTTCTTAAAGAGACAGTAGTGTGTGATTACTGTGGGGACTTTCTGTCTGCTGTAACCGAAATCTGTTATAAAAAGATCCAAAAAATCTATTTAGTCCCATTTTCCTATGCTCTCCCATTGCAATTTTATCAAAGTTGCACCTTCATTTTAAAATCTATTTGTTTTTTTCCCCTCCTTACCTGACACCATTTCCAAGCCAATTGCTCTGAGTTATGCATCCTCTGTTGTAACTACCTGTGCATCTCCAGTTTTAGTCAGCCTATCAATAGTGGCTGTGCCTTCAGTTGCCATGTGAATTCTGGAATTCCCCCCTTAAACCTGCCTGCTTGTCTCTCTTTCCCAAGGTACTTCTTTAAGCCTACTTCTCACTCAATGCCAAATTTAGTAGAGGGATAATGATGAAACTTAGATAAGGAAGAGCAGGAGGAGATTTGGGAGGAGCATTAACATTGGCATGGGCATATTGGACCAAATAGACCATTTTCTCTATGTATATTTTATGCAATTAATTAACTAATCAAATTAATCAACTTGTTTTGCTGCCTTTCAGATACCACCAGATCAAGACGTGAAAATGAAATTGATGGGCAAGATTACCATTTTGTAACTTCCCGGGAACAGATGGAAAAAGACATTCAAGACAATAAGTTCATTGAAGCTGGGCAATATAATGACAATCTTTATGGGACTAGCATTCAGTCTGTTCGAGCTGTAGCAGAGAGAGTGAGTACAGTTGAGGGTTATCAAAATGTTTTTATTGACTGGTTACAATGGAAAGCCTTGTAATTGAAGTTTACTTTAATCATACAATAAGATACTGCCCATGAACTATAAGGGAAATTGTTTGGGAGGCTCCCAGTAAAAAGAAAATCCAGTGTTGTGTTCAGATAAATTCAATTCACCATAAAAATACAGATTCATTTTGTCATTGAATAAAAAAACACATAGCAGCAATTACAATGGTAGAAAAAATAAATAGAAACAAGATTAAATTTGTGTTTCCGGTAAAAGCATCAAAATAAATTGTCTTTAGGATATTTTCTAGTGACCATAGACAGACTCATACAAAATGATACATCTGAAATTATCAACACAGGCAACTGTTTTCACTAAAAAATATACTTCTTGATGTCTTAGATAGTTCCAAAGGTAAATTACCTGCCTAAAGCAAGGTTCTATTATCCAGACAACTAATATGCTGCTAATTATGAGCTGGCCCAGTCTGCTCCCTTGGTGCTACACTTTGGCAGCCTGGACTGTTCCCTCAGAAGTGCCAGCTATCAGAGCATTCTGGATCATAAAATACCAGACATCAAAGCTTTTGCGGTTCTGAGACTGCGGATCACTTTTTTTCTGTACATTCTGTACTTTCCTGATCTTCTATTCTTGAGATTTTCATGTTGATATGTATGTCAAACAAACAAAAAAGCCAGAGTCATAGTGGGCCATAGAATCATACAACGTGGAAACAGGCCCTTTGGCCCAACCTGCCCACACCAACCAACATGTCCCATCTACACTAGTCCCACCTGCCTGCATTTGGTCCATATCCCTTTTAATCTATCCTATCCATGAACCTACCTAAATGATTCTTAAACATTGCAATTATGGAAGATACCTCCTCCGGCAGCTCGTTCCATACACCCACCACCCTTTGTGTGTAAAAAAACAAATGGTAAATCTGTCCCCTCATCTGGTTTACGATTCCCCTACTCTGGGCAAGAGACTTAGTGTTAGACACAAAAAGCTGGAGTAACTCAGCGGGACAGGCAGCATCTCTGGAGAGAAGGAATAGGTGACGTTTTGGGTCGAGACCCTTCTGAAATGTCACCCATTCCTTCTCTCCAGAAATGCTGCCAGTCCCGCTGAGTTACTCCAACTTTTTGTGTCTATCTTCGGTTAAAACCAGCATCTGCAGTTCCTTCTTACACAAGAAACTCGGTGTGTTTACCAGATCTATTTCCTCGTGATTTTGTGTGCCTCTATAAGTTTGGTTTGATTTCTTGTTTATCATGTTAACCAAACCAGTTGCCACTGCTTCACATGCTTCGTGGTCTTAGTTTGGGTGTGGAGTAGTGCCAGAAAGAATATTTAAGTCAGCTATATCTGCTGACCAATTGTAGAAATTAACAGTACAGGAGACAATTCAGCTAGTCATCTGTGCCAGTCAAAAGTAGAACCATGCTAGCAACTCCAACTTCCCATCTGTTGGTCTGTAGTCTTTTAGTAATAGCTCTTCAAGAGCCATCTGGGTATATTTTAAATGAACAATGATTCTTGCCACCATTACTCTTTCAGACAGTGAATGCCAGAATCCCTTCATTTTTTGAGTAAATTTCACCCTAATTTCTATGCTAATTGTGTCAGTTAACTTTTATGTTGCCTAGTTATTGGTCTCCCAGCCAAGGAAATTGAACCATTTTCACTTTTTCTCTCATAATTTATCACACAATCCCTGTATCATCTGTCTTGCCGCATTGAGTTGGATTCTCGGCAACATGCACTTACATTTCCTCTACGCACTCTTAACAACAACAAGGTATTACCTTGACTGCTCTTCTCATTTGCTTTACCTCTCACTTTTCCAGAATTAACTCTTTGTTACTCTGGTTGCCACTTAAACAATCCATTGATATCTTTCTGCAACCTTGCATTTCTTTCCTCGATATCAACGAGATTGTCAATGAAACCAAAATTGTGAAGCTTTATATTTTAGTTCAACTGATTAATGTTATTAAAAAACACATGGTCTGGTGCAAAGCACTGTGGAATCTCATTGCACACAGTCCTCTAAGCCATTAAAACTCCTGTTGAATATTAACCTTTTAAAAGTTTCTGATTTCTTGCATTTTTCAATGAATTCCTTAGGCCTTTACTTGCCGTATCAATATCCAATGTGAGACTTACCTTGCTGGGATTACCTTGCAATCCTACCTTGATAGGATTCTTGTAGGGAAAATTTTAAATGCACTCACCTTGCCGTCTCTCTTTGTTCATTCATTATCAAATATTACCTTGCCATGCATGCCCTTATTTAACCTGTGTGGCTCTAAATACTGAATTATCCCCCAATTTTACAGGGTTCGATCATGACCTTCGGTGCAGTCTGTGTGGAGTCTGCACATTCTCCCTGTGACCGTGCTTTCTCACTCATCCTAAAACATGTGGATTTGTATGTTAATTGGCCTCTGTAAATTGCCTCTTGTCTGTATGGAGTGGAAGCGAAAGTGGGATAGCAAAAAAACTAGTGTAAACGGATATGTGATAGTCAGCATGGACTCGATGGCTGAAGGGCCTGTTTCCATGCTGTATTTTTCAATCAAACCCATCAATCAAAAAGGATTGGAAAATGATTATTAGAGCTAATAGCATTTCATCAATTGCTTCTTTATGGAACTTAGGATACACAGAACCGTACAGTTCTTGGAAGAGGCCCACTCCGCCCACAATACATGATGCCAAGTTAAAACTAATCTCTGCCTGCACGTGTCCATGTGCCTATCTAAAAACCCTCTTCAATGCTACTATCATAATGATACATTTTACAAGAGCTATTTAGTGTCCTGTGTTTATCAATTCCAGTACTTGTAATACTTCATGTTTAATTTCATTGTTTGCATCAGACAAACAAAGTATTCATTTAGAATCAGGCATGTCTTCTGTTTTCACATATGAGCCAAAAATGTGTTTTTTTGTGATAGACCATTGCATACAGGCCTTATGACCTTGATAATTAGTTTTGCTTTTAGAGCTCACCATCAGGATGCATGTGTTTAATTGACTTCAGGAGAGGATAGCCAAATAATATATTGATTATCTTGTTTATCTAGCCTTGTGATCTTAATTTTTGAATTGCAACCCATTTCATTGACCACATAATTGACGTTGTCACTTTCATCTGTATAGGGAAAACACTGCATCCTTGATGTGTCTGGGAATGCGATTAAGAGGTTACAGCTTGCACTACTTTATTCCATTGCCATTTTCATCAAACCCAGATCTGTGCAATCCCTCATGTAAGTATGCAATTTTCTCTATGTGGCTAGATGAATTACCATTTTAATTATAGTATCATGTTTTCTAATATTACATTTCATTTATCTGGCTTCTGGGACCAAAGTTGTAAAGAAAAGTAAAGTAGGTTGGCTTACTGAATATTGTCCTCTTGAATGATGCCTTGACATGTGAAGCTTTCAATCAGTCACTGTTGGGGGATGAGGTTGAGTTACATTTAGTGGTTAAGGTTTTCCCTGTGGCTTGGTATTCCTTAATGTTAAATTTAATAAATTCAGTCCTAAGGAATTGGAGTTGATAGAACATTATATATTCCTCGCTGGAGAGGCTTCCCGTTATACTTCAAATAAATTAAACTTTCACTGTTCTTTCCTCATTGGAAATGTAGTTTCTTGTCGAGGCATATGGTAGTTACTGGAAATTTCTGATGACAAATGAGTCTACACAGCTGAATATGTTTGATTGCTTTAAACCTGTGTGAGTAGTAATTACGACCTCCTGGAATGTCACTGACTGCATCTATACATGACATTCACTCAAATGCCAGCAGGTGAACTTTCAGCCAACTTATCTTCACAGCAAGGAAAGAAAATTTATTTAATTTCAATTCCGCCTTTACAAATTATCTCCTCCAAGAACACTTCTTCTTGAATTGAGTTCCTAGACCAGTAGTTACTTTAAATTTAAATTTCAAAACTGGCACTAAACATCCAATATGCCGCAGGTGGTCAAGCACTAATTCTACACTCGTCGGGCAACACTCACCATAAAGTTTTGAGGTACATCGAGAAGAGACTTTGAGGTTTGTGATATGGATCTGGCTCAGATGTGAGTTGATGGAGAGAACAGCATTTCTGAAAACCTATAATCCCTGAAATACTTTCAGTATAGCAACCAGAGCAGTTGGTCAACAGGGTAGAGTTATGATAAGTCAGTTTCAAAGGAATGATAAACAGGGGCAGGTTTAAGAACATGGTGAATTGATGGGCTGCAATGTGGTTATTTCAATGTCAGTATTATGGGTAAAATGGATGAATTCTGGATCAATGCAAGGAACTATAGGTGCTCCTAAACTTATGATGGGGTTACATTCCGATAAACCCATTGTAAATCGAAAATATCGTAAGTCGAAAATGCATTTAATACACCTAACCTACCAAACATCATAGCCATGGCAGCTCCAAATCGTAGCTGACTGGGAGCTGCGCCTCGCTGCCGTTCCCAGCATCACGAGAGAGTATCGTACCGCATAAGACACTGCCAGTCTGAGCAGCGGACAGGTCTGTGAGTCCGGGAAAAGCCCGGGAAGAGATCAAAATTCGAAGTATGGTTTCTACTGAATGTGTATCGTACATCGTAAAGTCGAAATATTGTAAGTCGAAACATCGTAAGTCGAGGAGCATCTACAATGTTGTGGCCATTACAGAGACTTGGTTGCAAGATTGGCGGCTCAATGTTTCAGGATTTCGATGTTTCAGACAAGATAGAGAGGTGCAGGAGTTGCATTACTAATCAGGGAGAATATTACAGTGGCACTCAGAGGGACAAAGTGGAAGGTTCATCCACTGAGCCAATGTAGGTAGAGTTCAAAAATAAAAAAGATGCAAACACTGCAATGAGATTAAACTTTAAGCTTACAGGAAGATAGAGGAACAGATTATAGAAAAGGGAGGTCCCGGAGGATTGGATAGTAACCATGTTTGTTCCTCTATTTAAGAAAGCAAATAAAGATAATCCAGGATATTATAGAACAATGAGCCTCGTGTCAATGGTAGGGAAGCTGTTGGAGAGGATGATCAATGAGAGTAGAACAGTGGATGCTGTCTGCATGGGTGTTAAGAGTCCCTCATGATAAAGTCCCTCATCTGGATCTTCTGATCCAGAAAATTAAAATGCATGGGACTTACTGTGACCTCTTGGTTCGGATTCAGAACATTTTGCCCCTCTCATATTAAAGCTCTACTTACTTGTGGAAAACAGAGTTGTGGTGAAAGGATATTATTCTGGCTAGAGGACTGCAACCAGTGGTGATGTGCAGGGATCTGTGTTGGCACTCCTGTTGTTTGTGATAAGTGATTTAGATGTAAATGGGTCATAGAAACATAGAAAATAGGTGCAGGAGGAGGCCATTTGGCCCTTTGAGCCAGCACCGCCATTCATTGTGATCATGGCTGATCGTCCCCAATCAATACCCCGTGCCTGCCTTCTCCCCATATCCCTTGATTCCACTAGCCCCTAGAGCTCTATCTAACTCTCTCTTAAATCCATCCAGTGATTTGGCTTCCACTGCCGTCTGTGGCAGAGAATTCCACAAATTCACAACTCTCTGGGTGAAAAAGTTTTTTCTCACCACAGTTTTAAATGGCCTCCCCTTTATTCTAAGACTAAGGTCGGTTAGTTATGTTTATAGATGACCTCAAATTGTTGGAGTTGCGGACAGTGAGAAAGACAGTCAAAGTATATAGTGGCATATAGATCAGATACAGAAATGGGGGCTGTGAGGGCGTTACACTTCTAGAGGTTGAATGTAAAGGGAATGTATTCAGTTAATGCCAAAACCCTTCAAAGCATTGAGGGATCTTGAGGTTAAGGTCCATAGCTCCCTTAAAGTGGCAACACAAGTACATAGAATGGTAAAGAAGGCATATGGTATCGTCTCATCATTGGTCGGGACATTGAATATAAAAGTCAGGAAGTCATGTTGCACCTTTACAGGACTTTGGTTAGGCCCCATTTGGAGTATTGTGTGCAGTTCTGGTCGTTACATTACAAGACGGATGTGGAGGCTTTGGAAAGTGTGCAGAGGAGGTTTACCAGATTGCTGCCTGGATAAGAGGGTATTAGTTATGAGGAGGGTTGGACAAATTTGGGATTATTTTCTCTGGAATATTGGAAGCTGAGGGGAGACCTGATAGAAGTATATAAAATAAGCGCCATAAGATATCCTCAGAACTGGCTTACTCATAGAAGAGAGGGTGGTGGTGTAAGAGTGTTATTCTGACTAGAGGTCTATGACCAGTGGTATTCTTTAGGGACCTGTGTGCAGGGACCTATATAAACAGCTTGGCATAAATGTATTTGGACTGGTTAATATGTTTGGATTAATTGCAGACACTGAAGGACATTAAAGGATAAAACACAATGCAGATCAGTTACAGATATTATTGGTGAAAATGCAGAGGGGAAGAGAGGGTACAGAACAGGTTTACATATAAAATAGGTGCAGGAGTAGGCCATTTGGCCCTTCAAGCCAGCACCACCATTCAATATGATCATGGCTGCATCCAAAATCAGTACCCCGTTCCTGCTTTTTCCCCATATCCCTTAATTCTGTTAGCCCTAAGAGCCAAATCTAACTCTCTCTTGAAAACATCCAGTGAATTGGCCTCCGCTGCCTTCTGTGGCAGCGAATTCCACAGATTTACAACTCTCTGGGTGAAAAGGTTTTTCCTCATCTTAGTCATAAAAGGCCTACCCCTTATTCTTAAACCGTGACCCCTGGTTCTGGACTCCCCCAACATGGGGAACATTTTTCCTGCATCTAGCCTGTCCAATCCCTTAACAATTTTATATGTTTTTATAAGTTCCCCTCTCATCCTAAATTCCAATGAATACAAGCCCAGTCGACCCATTCTTTTATCATGTCATTCCCCCCATTTCCGGGAACTAACCTGGTGAACCTACGCTGCACTCCCTCAATAGCAAGAATTTATCAGGATGCTGCCTAGATTAGGTATTAGCTGTGAGAGATTGCACACACTTGGATTATTTTCATTGGAGTATCAGTCTGAAGGATGAACTGATAAAAAAAATCTAAAATTATAGGAGGCATCTATAGGGTTGACAGTCAGAACCTTCTTCCCAGGGTAGAAATGTCAAAGAATAAAGGGCATGGCGTTAAGGTCAGACGAAGATAGTTTTTACACAAAGAGTGATGAATGCCTGAAACACACTCCCAGGTGTGGTATAAAATAGATGATTGTGGCATGTAGGAGGCTATTAAATCGGCATATAAATATGCAGGGAATGGATGGATGTAGATCACTGAGAATATTAATTTAACTTTGCATCATGTTTGAGTTATTGTCAGTGAAGAAAGCCAATGGAATGTTGGCCTTCATAACAAGAGGAGTTGAGTATAGGAGCAAAGAGGTCCTTCTACAGTTGTACCGGGCCCTGGTGAGACCGCACCTGGAGTACTGTGTGCAGTTTTGGTCTCCAAATTTGAGGAAGGATATTCTTGCTATTGAGGGCGTGCAGCGTAGGTTCACTAGGTTAATTCCCGGAATGGCGGGACTGTCGTATGTTGAAAGGCTGGAGCAATTAGGCTTGTATACACTGGAATTTAGAAGGATGAGGGGGGATCTTATTGAAACATATAAGATAATTAGGGGATTGGACACATTAGAGGCAGGAAACATGTTCCCAATGTTGGGGGAGTCCAGAACAAGGGGCCACAGTTTAAGAATAAGGGGTAGGCCATTTAGAACGGAGATGAGGAAGAACTTTTTCAGTCAGAGAGTGGTGAAGGTGTGGAATTCTCTGCCTCAGAAGGCAGTGGAGGCCAGTTCGTTGGATGCTTTCAAGAGAGAGCTGGATAGAGCTCTTAAGGATAGCGGAGTGAGGGGGTATGGGGAGAAGGCAGGAACGGGGTACTGATTGAGAGTGATCAGCCATGATCGCATTGAATGGCGGTGCTGGCTCGAAGGGCTGAATGGCCTACTCCTGCACCTATTGTCTATTGTCTATTGAAGGGTCAGTTCCTGTGCTTGGCTGTTCTGTTTCCTTTTATTGTTAAACAGGGTACACTTCCATTTTTAAAAGACACTGGTTGTTTTAAGTAGTTCAGTAATCCTGTGTACATTATTGAATCCAATACAAATTTCTTATTGTGCAAAAATAGGCACATGCCTCCCAGTATTTGCTGATTTTGGAGCATGATCCAGTTTTCAGACTAGTAATGAAGAGGAGTTTTATATTGTAAAACCATTCAAGGAACCAGTGAATGTTAAAGATCCAAAAGAGTTAAATCTTCAGGCTTTTTTTCAATAGGGAAATGAATAAACGACAAACTGAAGAACAGGCAATCAAAACCTTTGAGAAAGCATTGAAGCTGGAGCAGGAATTTGGAGAATTTTTCACAGGTTGGTGTTTTCCCTACAATATTCCCTACAATTTTTTTTATCACTTGAAAGATTTGACAATCATTTTAATAGATAGTTGAGTGGTAGGAAAACATACGAAAGGTGTGAGAAATTTAAACCAAATCCAAATTTCCACTTTACATTTTGGGTGAAACAAGAGAGAACTAGCAAAGAGAAATGTTATCTGTAACTTGGAATTGATGGACCTCTTTTGCTTTAAAATGGACCGGGTATAAAGGGAGATCTACTTCAGTTCATCTTGCCAAAAATCAATGTTGCATCATCAACATTATTATGGTTGTCAAAAATTGCAGCAGGATCTCGATCTGTTGGGCAGGTGCGCTAAGGAATAGTTGATGAAATTTAGGTGTGAGGTGTTGCATTTTGGGAAGTCTAACATGGGCAGGACGGACACAGTGAATGGTAGGGCTTTGGGGAGTGTTGTAGAGCAGAGAGATCTAGGAGTACAAGTCAAGTCAAGTCAAGTCAATTTATTTGTATAGCACATTTAAAAACAACCCACGTTGACCAAAGTGCTGTACATCTGACCAGGAAAAAAAAGAAACATACAGTGGCAGGTACATAGTTTCTTAAAAGTGGCGTTCGCAGGTAGATAAGGTGGTCAAAAAGACTTTTGGCACTTTGGCCTTCATCGGAGTATTGAGTATAGAAGTGGGGGGGGGTCATGTGGAATTGTATAAGATGTTGGCAAGGCCACATTTAGAGATTGTGTTCAGTTTTGGACACTATGGAAATATGTTACAGGAAATATGTTATCAAGCTGGAATGGGTGCAGAGAAAGTTTAAGAGGATGTTCCAGGGTTCAAGGGCCTGAGCTATAGGGAGAGGTTGAGAAGGCTAGGACTCTATTCCTTGGAGCACAGGAGGATGAGGGGTGATCTATTGAAGTGTACAAAATCATGAGAGGAATAAATCGGGTAAACATACAGCATCGCTTGCCCAGAGTAGGGGAATCGAGAACCAGAGAACATAGGTTTAAGGTGTGGGGAGAACAATTTAATAGGAACCTGAGGGGTAACGTTTTTTACACAAAAGGTGGTGAATATATGGAATGAGCTGCTGGAGGAGGTAGTTGAGGCAGGTACTATCGCAACATTTAAGAAACATTTAGACAGTTGCATGGATACGATAGGTTTAGAGGGATATGGGTCTGTTTCTACACTGTATGACTAACAAATATAGTCTTAGGCTTCACAATCCATTAAGAATATTGAGGTAATAGAGGAGTTATATACTTGAATAACTTTGGTTGTCAGTTTTGAGCTCAGAGATTACACAAAGAAGCAGCTGGACAGTTTAAAAAGGAGCCATCATGTTCGGCATGGACATTATAGTCCAAAGGACCTTTTCCTGTGACAATAGGTGCAGGAAGAGGCCATTCGGCCCTTCGAGCCAGCACCGCCATTCAATGTGATCATGGCTGATCATTCTCAATCAGTACCCCGTTCCTGCCTTCTCCCCATATCCCCTGACTCCGCTATCCTTAAGAGCATTGGCCTCCACTGCCTTCTGAGGCAGAGAATTCCACAGATTCACAACTCTCTGACTGAAAAAGTTTTTCCTCATCTCAGTTCTAAATGGCCTACCCTTTATTCTTGAACTGTGGCCCCTTGTTCTGGACTCCCCCAACATTGGGAACATGTTTCCTGCCTCTAACGTATCCAACCCCTTAATAATCTTATACGTTTCGATAAGATCTCCTCTCATCCTTCTAAATTCCAGTGTATACAAGCCTAGTCGCTCCAGTCTTTCAACATATGACAGTCCCGCCATTCCGGGAATTAACCTAGTAAACCTACGCTGCATGCCCTCAATAGCAAGAATATCCTTCCTCAAATTTGGAGACCAAAACTGCACACAGTACTCCAGGTGCGGTCTCACTAGGGCCCTGTACAACTGCAGAAGGACCTCTTTGCTCCTATACTCAACTCCTCTTGTTATGAAGGCCAACATTCCATTGGCTTCCTTTCAGTGACTGATGCACTAGGACACCCAGATCTCATTGTACGTCCCCTTTTCCTAACTTGACACCATTCAGATAATACTCTGCTTTCCTATTCTTACCACCAAAGTGGATAACCTCACACTTATCCACATTAAACTGCATCTGCCATGCATCCGCCCACTCACACAACCTGTCCAAGTCACCCTGCAACCTCATAGCAACTTCCTCACAGTTCACACTACCACCCAGCTTTGTATCATCTGCAAATTTGCTAATGGTACTTTTAATCCCTTCATCCAAGGTGAACTAGGTGTGCTGCACTATTCTATGAAAGATGAAAACTTGGGAAAATTGAGTTGTTTCTATTATAGATAGCAAGTAATTTTATAAGTTGTTTAAAATTAGGAAGGGACGACACAAATTAGACATGAACAATTTTTGGCATGTTTGAGGGATCAAGAGCAATGGTGCATAGATTTAAGGTTCAATTGAATTAAGTTAAGACTTTACGAGTTGTCAAGATTTAGGGTAGAGGGCAGTTGAAGGAAAATAAAATTAAGGCTACTATCGCTGTGGAAGAATAAATACCAAAGTGTCTTTTCTGACTAAATGGCCAATTTCAGTTTAATTTTTGCCTGACATTTCTATTGCTCAATGTTTCATTTAATTCTGTTTCTTCGTTCAATTGAGTTGTTCGATCATTCCTGATACTTCCTGTCTGCATGATTTTGTGCTCCCCCACCCCTGTATCCTGTTCATACATTTCTTGCAGATAAAATGTTTGCTGACATTAGTGTTTTACTTTTTATACAGTTGTACTTTTTGTTTTCCACAGCTATTGTACAGGGCGATTCATTAGAGGAGATATATAACAAAATTAAGCAGGTCATTGAAGAACAGTCTGGTCCCTACATCTGGATTCCTTCATCTGAAAAACTCTAAGCATGCTCTAATGTTTAGAGAGAAGATGTTGTGGGGGAAAAGTACCCCCTTTTAAGATATGTTGCATATCAAGTTTTATCTTTCTCATTATGTTATTATGAATCCTCACCGTCGCTGTGGCTGTTTCCATACTGCATGGTTTTTATGGAATTCCATCAACGACATGGAAATGCACACCTGAGTATTTTAAAGAACATCTTCAGGAAAGGGGACCAGGATTGCATTGACTTTGTATGTTTGTATTACCTGAAGATCAGCTACGAAAGTTTCATATGGACTAAGTGGTGGTTTTAAGGAGCCAGTGTTCACAGGGTTATCAGTACAAATCCTTAAAAATGATCTTTCTGAAATTTCGTAATGGAGATGGGTTTGAAAGGAGAAAAGAAAACCACTCTACTCCTCGGTGATAACATATAGCAGTGCTTTTAAAGACACACATTGTATACAATTCCTCACCTGAGGAGGAGGAGAATGAAAACTAGAATTTAAATCATTGTGGTACTTTAGATGAAAATATAAAGTAATAATTTTCAACATATTAAATTGCACATTGTTTTACACATCAAACCATGGTTGTCTGCATGGACATTTTACT
Source organism: Rhinoraja longicauda (assembly GCF_053455715.1). NCBI lineage: Eukaryota > Metazoa > Chordata > Chondrichthyes > Rajiformes > Arhynchobatidae > Rhinoraja > Rhinoraja longicauda. The sequence goes on along the minus strand of NC_135967.1, from coordinate 33,904,760 downwards.
TTTTTTTTGCTGTTTTTTTAAAAAGTGATTTGAGTAAAAGCTGACCAATGATAAAGAAAATGTAAGTTGCTCTGACTGCTGTTCTCACATGGCTTTGTACGAATGAAATGTATCATGTCTTTGTCCGAAATGCCCTTTTGTAAAATCAACGGGAATTAATTTGAATTTGTGGTGGTGTGGAAATCTACTATATCATTATCCAACAAAAAATAACTTTACAAATCTGATCTAACTGTCAATACACAATGTAAGTACTTAGTTCCTTTAATGTATTTATATACAATTGTTGCACAAAGTGAGGGAACCAAGATAAATCATCTGCTTTGTTCTCCCAAATAAAAGTAGAATGACCTAACAGAAACTCTGTGCAAACAACTGAGCCAGTTGTTTTACCTAAAAAGCATGAAGGACAGATAGTGTGGCTTTGTCAAAGGTAGTCTTAGATTTTTTTTTGGAACTGGTATCTAAATTGGGCAGATCGAGTGCATTCTTTTTAAAGCACTCTGCCTATTTTTACTCAGAGTTTTGGTATTTTATGGGGGTGGGATGTAAGTAAGCAGGGGACAAATAACAAGGTTATTAGAAATGAAATTGTTTGAAATGCAAGGTGTAATTTTTGAAATATGTGCCAATCCCATGAATAAGGTGCATCTTTGGGCACGGCAATCATTTTAAATAGAAAAGTAAGTATGAGAGTTCAGAGAGCTCCGGCTGCCACACCTCCCCTTGCAATAGGTTAGTTAGTTTATTCATCTTTGGAGCATATGACTGACACCTATCTATCACTGACATTGGTTTTAAATTTAATCACAGTAATCATTTTGCAATCCATAAGATATCAACCTTGCATGTAAACTCAATTATTTATACATTTCTAGTGTAAATAAAACTGAAACTTTGATCACAAAGTAATCATTAGATATCCCCAGAAGATGACTGTGTTAACATGAAAGTGCAGTTAGTCCAGGCCTTTTATGTGGACCACTATTTTATGTTCAACTGTTGTTACCTATAATGTAAAATTTATTTTCTAATGGTAATTGCAACAGTTCACACAGCAACAAATGGATAGGTAGATAGAAAGCATTGCTAAATTGACAGAGATGAAGCCTTGGTGGCTTCTATTTTATTTAGTCCAACTTCATATAATGGCAAGCTTAGACCAATGTGTAGTAAATAATTCATAGTTTTGGGCAGAAAGGGAGATCAAGTGCCTATGTTGTAACACAGAAGGACATTCTGCATTGGATTCATTTCTCCTCTTCCCTGTGCCACAGGAATATTTTTCAAATGTTCCATTTTTGTGGTTGGGTTTTGCTTCCTTCCAGATCTGCAGATAACAGGCTATGAAGTTTTATTTTTAATTAAAAAAATTTAATTCTCAGGGGTTTCAGTGAAGTAACTTTGATAATTGGCCTAAACCATGTTCATTAGACTGGGGCTTATATGCCTGTCTAACTAGACAGCGTTATTGTATATAGTAACAGGAATGATACAAGACTGGAATGTTGACTTGCATGAGTGGAAGGATACTTACCATTATACAGCAGGTGGATGCCTATCCAATTTCCTATTTTTCTGATGAGGTGAATATTTCACTTCCATCACAAAATTTCCAAAGTATATGAGCAACCAAGCAGTATCATTTAAATAGATTACTACTTTGATCTATTGCCCCTAGATTTCTACACTGTTATAATCACACTTTCATAGTTGACAATTACACAATATTATTAAGTGATTATCAATTGCCAATTGGGCAAAATTAACGAATGCTCGTAGTAAAATGAACAAATATACTTAAGACCAATGTGGCAGACCTCAGAGAAGTGTTATGCAATTTGTCAAATGGAAAAATCCAAAAGGTTTAATGTTGCAATGTGAGTTCTGATTTTAGAACTTTGTTTTACACTGAGAGAAAGCTGATTTCACCCAGTGGCTAGTTAAAATAAGCTCCATTAGTCTTTTTTTTGTCGGGACTTCCTTTGATTTTGCTTAGTTATCCCAATTTATTTTTTAATTTTGATATCTGCATTAATGAAATTAAGTCATTTTACTTTAAAATAATTGTGGCGGTGTTAATTTATGAAGAACATGTTTTTAAATTATTTTGCCACATTAAAACAATTAAATGTTTCATTTCACTAGTTGTCCTAAGTGTCATAAGACCCACATTATCATTTTTCTGCATATTACAGGCTAGGCTGTGGAAGTTCCTGCGGTGACTTCTATTTGGCAAGACATTTTGATCTACAAATTGTCTACAATGTAATAGTTACTAAAGTTATTGGTATTTGCCTCTTCTGCTCCTTTACTATCCAAATGTTCATTCTGCAGTCGGGTTTGTTATGCGAAAACTAAGTCATTGAAGTTGCACTGTGTTTAAGGTCCTTTAAATTACTTTGTCCACTGTTTTAACAAAAGCATTAACTGTTTTAAAAAGTGAGATAGTATGATTTCCAAGGTAAAATGTGCTGTGTACCTGCTGTGCTGTTCCAGTTGATTATTGTGCAGTTATATGTATTTGAAATTAGCCTGCACAACGTAGTCCAAGGGGGCAATTAAAGATTTTAGGTGGGGAATACTTTAAAAAAAAAATTAAGTTTAAATCTAAACTCTAGTATAATTAGAGGGCTAACCATCTGCAATTTATTTTTCTTATTCACTATTTGCAGTACATGGTATCAGGTTGAAAGAAAAATTCTGGCCTTTAAATCAGGATATCTTTTTCAGTTAGTATTTCCAATTCTGCTCAATTTCATAACAAAATGAATACATGATAAACCGAGAAAATGTTTTCTATCTGAAGTTTTGAAGCTGGACATCTTTTATGTGCACCATACAGTAAAGTACAAGCCGCAGAGTATATTTTAGAAGGTTTGAAACGGCATTCAGAATGGGTGCTAAATTGTTTTAACTGATGTTTAAGCATGATTGCAAGATTTTTTTTTAATGGAGAATATCATTTATCAAGACCTACTACATTGGCAAATTACCAATAAACAATTTCCATAGTCTGGAGCTATTAGAAAGATACTAGAGATTTCATCCCTGCTCTATAGTTTTTGCCAGCTAACAATGTGTTACAATTGTTACAAAGGGCTAAATTCTGCATCATCAATGCATTGTCAGAGAAGGAGAATTTGAAAAAATGTAGCCATTTGAACTATTTGAAATACTTAGGAATATTAATCTGATGTTTGCACTTTGTCACTAAATAACAATTCTCTTCTGCTATGCTTTGTGTGCAGAAATGATGTAATTTAAGGTTGGAACTGGGAGGAAATATTGCACAGGGAATGTTACCAGTATAGTTTAGGCATAATCAGTTCACATGGGCATAAAGTGAGCAGGCAAACTTGTGGTCAAGGCTATCATGGTACTGGAAATAATAATGGGAGAAGCACTGAATATAATGTGCAGATGAGATCTAAGAATCACCAAGAGTATGAAAGTACTATGTGGGCAAACAGCATCAATTAGTAACAACTCTTCTTAACTATGATATATTACTTACCCCTAGTCCCTGATGTTATGAAAATTCACGTGGTATCCAGGTGATCACATCTCTAGCTTTATTGGAGTATGAACAGACAAATTAATACTCAAATGGATTAGTGTGTTACACATGCATATTTTTGAAAGTGTTGATTGATCTGCAGGAGGCTTCCCTGCAGATCATTCAATACACATACTCTTGATCTAACTGGCAATCTGAAGCCCAGCTAAATTAAATTTGTTGGTGTGGGATCATTTTACTGATGTTCATTTTATGCCCTGCAAAATAAAAGCTGCCAAAAAGAAAACTGCAGCTTTGGCTTTCTGTCCCTTGGGTCATAAACATTGTATATTCTGTTTAAGAAAATATAGCTGTTGTTAGGGATTTTCAGTAGTAAATAGTAATGAAGCCATTCTTTCTCTCAGCTCTGTAGTTATATGCGAATGGTTGGAAAGTTTTTTACAAAAAAATCTCCAATTTGGAATTGGTTCTGTAATCCAAGATTTACGACGAGAAGTCTCCTGGCTACAGCCGTAGAAGAATCTTTTTATAAACCCTTTAATGCATAACAATCCCTGATTACATGTGTGAAATAACTTTAGGGTTCCAAATATTGGAATAATGGCAAATTGAAAGGAATAATGTTTTATTCCAGATTATTTAAAAATAAAATGGGCTATAAAAAACCTGTTTACTTTAATTAAAATCAAATTAAATTGTGGTTGTCTCTAATTTCAAAACCACCCCCAAGATTGCTGAATTAAGTATTACCTGTTATTATTTACACACATAGGTTTGTTCTTTCCTTATTGCTGTCCAGTTTACCTAAATTGCAATCAATCATGCAGAATACCCAGTAACCTCTATCAGCAGTAGTGCTCAGCCTCTTACTTTTTTGCTGCCGCCAATGTATTTGTTAGTGTCACATGGACCTTCATTCCAAATTCACTTTGAATCTATTTCAATTTTGTGAATTATGAACGTATGGATAGTACTATTTCTGTTCCCTCGTGGTATCTATCAGCCAAAAACATTTTGATTGAATGACCAAACTCACTCATCGACAAAAATACTGGTAGAAAGTTCCACAATGCAGAAATGAGAACAGAAACTTAGATACCCTGTTCAGTAGTTAATGGAAAAGAGAACATGCTCTTTTAAAAAGGTAAAATGTTATTCATCCACATTGAGTTGATTGATTGCAACAAGAACACATGTTTGCAATTGTTTTCACATTTCTTGGTTTAAAGACAAAAAATGCATTCTTGCTGCAATCAGCATTTTTAATTATCACTGCTGATAAGTACACTTAAAGGGGAGATTGGACAAGGTCAAGACTGGTTTGTAATAACTTCCTATGATTAAATGGCCTCGTGCTAAATAGCAGAGGTTCAGGTTGGGCCTATGCAACATTTGTAAGGTACCTGTGTCTCATCAGAAATGAGCATCTTTGACAGAAAAATCTGGAAAAAGAAACAACAAAAATGTATATAACATGTGTCAATCAATGACTTCCCATGTAGCCATTTTGACCAACTATCTCAAGTATCAGTGAAATATAAATGGATGTAATAAATTAAATACGTTTATATGATGCCTTTAACTTAAAAGCCCCAATAAGGGGTGTTTATCAGATAATATGTCACACCATGCTGTGGAAGGAAATATTAGGACAAATGTTGAAATCCTTCGTTAAACAGATATGATGATGCTTAAACTTAATGCAATTGAAAAAAACTGATGTGATTCAGTACAGAAATGCATTGATTGATTAAAATAGGGCTGTGCAATTAGGTGGAATTGGAGGAATCCAAAGTGAGTGTTGCAGAGCTGGACAATGCACAGGGAAGGATTTGAAAAGAAGAGTTTTAAAATTAAATCAAGGTCTACAGCTAGTGCAGCTCAGGAAGCAGAATAGGTTGGACCAATTTATTACATTAGCAGATTTTTTTGACGATTTATATTTATGTTGAATAGAAGACATGAGATAAGCCAGGACAGCAATGGACTAATTGAGGGTTCATTAAAATAAAAACATAAAAGAAGTGTTCTTGCTTTTACTATCAAACTCAATTTGTGGATATATTAATTATCTAATCCCTCTGAACCCCATATAAACCAATATCGTGGTTTACCATTGACCAATTGTCAAAGTTCTGTGAGGATGTGATAAGTAAAATAAGGGAAAGCAGTGTATGTGGTGCATTTGGATTTTCAGAAGATGCATGAAAAAGGTCCTACACAGGAAGTTGGTTAACAAGGTTAAAACAATGGGAATAACATACTGACATTGATTGAAAAGTGTTTATCATTCCGAAAGCAAAGAGTCGGAATCATTCTCTAATTGGTAGGTTGTGACTAATGGATATCACAAGTATCAGTGTTTGGGACCTAGCTTTTCATCATCTATAACAGCAAATTGGCTGAGAGGCCAAAACCTTATAATTCCAAGTTTGCTGTTGATATGAAACCATGAGAAGGTAGGGCAATGTAAGAGGTTTCAATTGGAGATAACAAGCTGAGTGAATTGGCAAAGACATGGTTTATGTAATGTAATGTGGAGAAAGGAGGCTATCTGCTTTAATGCACATAACAGAAAAGTGGAGAATTTGTTGTGTTGAGACTGGGTAGTGCTAATGTTCAAAGGACTCAATGTGCATATAAACAAGTTGTTAAAAATCGCCATGTAGGTGCGACAAGTGATGAAGAGGGTCCAACACAGGTACTGACCTCCCCACATAAAAAGCTTCTAGAGGAGGAGCTGCCTCAAACAGGCAGCCAGCATGGTCAAAGATGCACACCCCACCTTGGGCCATGCTCTCATTTCACTCCCACCATCAAGAAGATGGTACAGGAGCCTGAAAACCATGAACACCAGATTCAAGAATAGCATCTTCCCAACAACCACCACACAACACTAACCTCAGCAACTATGAAGTTCAATGGACTGTGTCTCTGGTTGTATTATAGACTTTGCCTTTTTTGCACTAGCATAACGGTTATTAATTGATTGTTTTTACTTATATTTATTTATGTGTATTGTGTTTATAGGCCTATTAAGCTGCTGCAAGTAATAATTTAATTGTTCCATTGTCAGTAGATATGACAATTAAATACTCTCAACTTTTTTTACACATGCCAATAATGCTCAGCTTTATACATTTACTCATCCGACTTCATTCTTTGACCATCTCTACAGGCAGCTATCAAACTTTTTGTAGATAAGTTAAATAACAAAAATAAATCAATGTTTGCAATCCTGTGGCTATTTAGTCACAAAGGTTGGACATGAACTACCTCATGGGTGGGTTTATTTTGCATACAATTGAACTAAATTCTATGTTGCAGAAAGGTAAACTCAGCATTATCCAGAAAAACGTTCCACCATTTCATACCAACCTGGCCATTTTGCATTGTAACTTTAATCCATGGTCAAACTGGGTCATCCTTTGAGAAAGCATTTCAAAAATCATCTTAGCCATATTTCCCTAAACTACTCACCATATTAAATCTCAAAGTGTTCCTAGTTATTCAATGTGCCATTATTCTAACAACCTACAGTGGGCAGCTCAACACACAATTGGTATGCCTGTACCAACGGTTACTTTGCAGATGTAAGATCGACCTTCCTGAGAGTGAATCCACAGAAGCCCCAGGCTGCATCATCAGGACCTGTGCAGACCAACTCGCAGAGGTATTCACAGACCTTTTTAACCTTTCACTACCACATTCTGAGGTCCCAACCTGCTTTAAGAAGACCACCATCATCCCAGTGCCACAGAAAAGCAGGCGAGTGTGCCTAAATGACCACCATCCAGTGGCTCTGACATCCGGCACGATGAAGTACTTTGAGACACTGGTGGTGATGCATCCAATGCAGTTCGCTTACCATCACAACAAATCCACAGCAGGTGCCATCTCCTTAGAACACCTAGATAACAAGATCAGGCTCCTATTTATCAACTATAATTCTGCCTTTAACACCATAATTTCATCCAAACTCATCGCCACACTCCTATACCTTGGAGTCAGCACTGTCCTCTGTCACTGGTTCCTTGACTTTCCAATTCACAGTCTACAATCACAGATGATAGGTGAAAACACCTCCACAATAATTCTCAATGGGGTGGCCCCATAAAAATGCATTCTCAGTGTTTTGTTAGTGTGTTTCCTTTCTGTAACCTGTTCCATTACAGCTACACAACTAATTAACAGAGGCTTTACACTCGAGTCTTGGGTTCAGCCATTTTAATTCAGGATCTCCTTGGCTACTGCTTCATGGGTAATATATCCCCGGTTCTGCACCACCGGGTGCGCTATTCCCATAACATCCCCCTTTATTTACAAAATAGATATGTGCAGGAACTTTACATGTATAGCCATAAATTAAATTCTTCCATGGCATCTTATTTCACTGAGTCCAACATGTCTCCACAAGTCCATTTTCCAACATGCCTTTGACAAGCCATTTCCGTGGTAGCTTCCAACTTTTCCTCCCTTGGATCTGCGACAGTTCAGTGCTCGGAATTATCTAAACTTTGAACAACACATGTCTGGTTCCTCATTCCCTTTTTTAAAAATGGATTAATTTGTTTGTTTATTTATTTCGTTTTAAAATGGCCATTACCACTACTTCTCCATAAAACAATGCATATCAAACTATAACCGAAAATATAACATTAACTTTTTAAACATAACCTAATAGCCCTATCCTTATTTGGGCACATAATCCTGCAGATAGCGTGGTTTTCGAACGCATCTACCAGATCTTGTTGTCAGGGTTTGACGGTGGTTGGCTCATAGGTCGATTTTCTCGCTCCGCTTCAGGCAACATCACCAGGTCATCTAGGTCAACATCAACATGATGAAATGGCTCGTTGGTCTTCCTCAGATGGTCTCGCTCCGGTTCAGGCGATGTCACCAGGTCAACATCAGCGCGATGACACGGCTCGTTGGTCTTCCTCAGATGACGGCGATTCCGACGATAGATGACGCCGTCCTCGGTTCTGACTTCATAAGATCTGGGTTGCGCAACACGGCCTACAACCACAGCATTCCTCCAGGACTGATGTCGATCATCGGTCGGCTTCACTCGAACTGGTTCACCAGCTTTCAAGGGAATCAGATCTTGAGATCCTCTGTTGTAATAGTCTGTTTGTCTGTCTCTAGCTGCTCTCAACTCATCTCCTACTTTTTTCTGAATTTCAGGTTTGAGCAGCCGCTGAGTAGTCGGTAGAATGGTCCTGGTACGTCTGTTCATCAATCTTTGAACTGGACTGCTACTCATGCCAGGTGTTGGTGTGTTGCGAAAAGCTAGTATGCTCAGGTAAGGGTCAGCTCCGGCAGCCTTAGCCTTCCTCAGCAATGACTTCGCAACTTTCACACTGCTCTCCGCCTTTCCATTACTCTGTGGATAATAGGGTGATGTGCTCGTTTGTTCAAACTGCCACTTCTTGGTAAAGGGAATGGAATATGTTATCACCCAACACACGTGCTGCTCCCGATGTTCAGTCATTTAAAAAGGGAATTGAGCAACTAGATCTCAACTTGGTCAAAAAGGCCCACTTCAAAATTTAATCACTACTCTATTCACTCCAACCTGCACGAGATAACCACTTATGAGGTGTTTGCGCAGTAATCGACCTGAACCAGAACCAGAATAGTGCAGAAATAGAAAAGGTTGAGTTCCTTGGTACCAACGATCTGTTGTGGACTAGCCATATTGAAGTGAGACAAGAAGGCACACAAATACCTCTACTTCCTCGGGAGACAGGAAATTTGGCAAGTCTCTTACAAATGTCTACAGATGCACCACAGAAAGCAACCTGTTGGACTGCATTATAGTTTGGGAAGAGCTCTGCCCGAGACAGCAAGAAATTGCAGAAAGTTGTGGAAAGTCCAGTCCATCACGCAAACCAGACTTTCCTCCATTGATGCCATCTATACTTGACACTGTCTCGGGAAAGCAGCCAACATAATCAAAGACCTTTCCCATCCCAATCATTCCTTCTTTTCCCTGCTCCCATCAGGCAGAACATACAAAAGCTTGAAAGTGCACACCACGAGACACCGTCAGACTTCTTCCCTTCTTATCAGGTATCTGAAAGGTCCTTCAATATGGAGAAACAAGTAACTGCAGATGCTGATTTACAAAAAAAGGCACAAAGTGCTGGAGTAACTCTTGGGTATAGTCCAATTCTCCTCTGCCTCACGGTGGACATTGGACTGTCTCTGGAACTGTTGCGCTGTAATGCAGATATTCTGCACTGTTTCTTTCCCTTCTACCTACTGTACTTAGAAAGATAGAAACATAGAAAAATAGGTGCAGGAGTAGGCCATTCGGCCCTTTGAACCAGCACCGCCATTCAATAAGATCATGGCTGATCATCTAAAATCAGTACTCCGTCCCTGCTTTTTCCTCATATCCCTTGATTAGCCCCTAAGAGCTAAATCTAACTCTCTCTTGAAAACATCCAGTGAATTGGCCTCCACTGCCTTCTGTGGCAGGGAATTCCACAGATTCACAACTCTGGGTGAAAAAGTTTTTCCTCATCTCAGTTCTAACTGGCCTACCCCTTATTCTTAAACTGTGACCCCTGGTTCTGGACTTCCCCCAACATCGGGAACATTTTTCCTGCATCTAGCCTGTCCAATCCTCTAAGAATTTTATACGTTTCTATAAGATCCCCTCTCAGTCTTCTAAATTTCAGCAAATACAAACCCAGTCGACCTATTCTTTCATCATATGTCCATTCCCGCCATCCCGGGAATTAACCTGGTGAACCTACGCTGCACTCCCTCAATAGTAACAATGTCCTTCCTCAAATTAGGAGATCAAAACTGCACACAATACTCCAGGTGCATTCTCACCAGGGACCTGTCCAACTGCAGTAGGACCTCCTTGCTCCAAAACTCAAATCCTCTCATAATGAAGGTCAACATGTCATTAGCTTTCTTCATTGCCTGCTGTACCGGCATGCTTACTTTCAGTGACTGATGTACAAGCACACCCAGGTCTCGTTGCACCTCCCCTTTTCCTAATCTGACACCATTCAGATAACAATCTGCCTTCATGTTCTTGCCACCAAAATGGATAACCTCACACATCCACATTTTACTGCATCTGCCATACATCTGCCTATCTAAGTTGCCCTGCAGCCTCATAGCTTCTTCCTCGCAGCTCACACTGCCACCCGGTTTTGTGTCATCCGCAAACTTGGAGATGTTACATTTAATTCCCTCATCTAAATCGTCAATATATGAGTTTGGCTTGATGGAATTTATGTATAGTATTACCTGATTTGATAAGATCGCATGCAAAACAAACCTTTCCATTGTACCTCCATACATGTGACAATTGTAAACCTAAACCTAAACATTGGGGAGATACCTCCAATGCTATCATCACAAATTCTTCCAAATCTGCTGGATGGATATGCAAACCAACAACAGACTCCACTCCTATGCCAGCATTCCCAGAAAAAGACTCCTGACTTCACTTAGTCAGCTCTGTTGGGCAAGCCTCATTGCTCATATTTTCAACACAAGATTACAGAAACACTTGATTCTGAGCTCTTTTGTGATAAGAAATTATCTTGTGGACAAAGGAAATGATTCAAGGATGTTCTCACAGCCATCTTCAAAAAATGCAAAATCCACAAAGACACAACGGTACAGAGTGCACAATGTTAGAAACATTGGTGCAGGAGTAGGCCATTCGGCCCTTCGAGCCAGCACCGACATTCAAAATGATCATGGCTGATCATCCAAAATCAGCACCCCGTTCCTGGGGGTACTGGCTTTCTCCCCATTTCCCCAGATTCCGTTATGTTACGAAGCATCTACCTGTCCATCCTTCAAACACTGCCTACCTATCAATCGTGAGACATGGGAGCTACAATGGGATTACAATGGCTTATCAGTCAACTCCAAAATCCAAAAAACAGAGTGAAAGTAAGTCATCCTCAATCCTGATAAACTGCCTGAGAAAATGTTACACGATTAAGAAATAATACTGAATTTACTGGTAGAAGATAAATGTCAACAAGCTGTACCTTTACATTTAGATTACACACAAAATAATTTTCTTAGATTAATCAAAAACGTGCAGCACAGCTAAATAAACTGAATAGAGCAATGACATCACAACCTGCATGGCAACTGAAATAGATGATGCATTTTCATCTGCTTGTGGTCAAATACAAACAGTGAAATTGACAACTCAAATTTCATGATCATAAGACTCCTGATTTGTTCCAAAGAAATTCTAGTGGTGGCAAAAGCCATTATTCGGAATCTCTTTTTTAATATATTAATGGGGATTTTCTAATTTATAATGCTTTTTTAACATTATAACAGGGTAATTAATGTTCAAACAACTGTCCTTCATTCCCTGGAAAGTCACCGTTTATTTTAAATATACGCGCTGTTTGTGTGTTATCTACAACAATTGTCTCATACTCTTGACAGGCTAGCAACAAAACATTACAAAGCTGAGCAAATGAAATATGCTGACAGGTTTGTATCCTAACAAATTACCAAGTGTTTTCAAAACATTCTTCTTAGTATATCTGGAAAGCCAGTATATTATTCACAAATTTGACATTTGCAACCCAGAATATGGAATACTATTCCTAAAATATTAAATTTGTCATGTAGTTTAGGATTGGATATCACCTTACATTTTATTTTAAACTTCAATGAAATTCAAATAAGCTCCAAAGAAACAAATATAATTTTTAATGTTTTCCTCATTGGTCTTATTGTTTGTGACAAATATAAAATTAATATTAACACGAACATTTCTTATGAAAAGGAACAAATAGAATAGATAATTTAGATAGGTTTACTGTTCCAGAGAACTACCTTTCCATATTCCTGAAATATCCCATGTCCAGTGAATAGAAATTCTGTTACTCTTCGATAGGGAGAATCTTCTTTTCTCTATCCATTCTATCCAAAATTTCAGTGTAGAGCCCCATCATCTGTTGAAACAATCAAGTAATGTGTCAGTCACTCAGTCAAATGTAGACAAGATAGGCAGTCAAAATGTCTTTATCTCTCATCTGTTCTATTGGTGGATTTTAAGGAATCCTAATTCATCAAAAGCTGCACTTAATTGAACTTTGTCAGACATCAAAATCATTTACACTTACAGTTTCTTGCAGAAACCATAAGGGAATACAAGATTGTGTTATTTAGGAGATTAAAGCCTGTAATTGTGTCTCCCTCCGATAGTGAAAGTAACATTTGTTATGAGTTTATAACTCACCATAAACCACCTCACTATTTGGCTATTACATAAATCAAGATTGAATGTGATACTTTGGGGTTGCCTGCTGTATCAGATTTTTTTAATAATAAATTGACAATACCACCACATTTTATCCTCTTCCACAAACCAAATATACAAAGTGATGTTTTAATTAAAATGCATCTATAAAATACAGTAGTATCTTTCATGCCTATAGATCTTAAACAAAACTATTGCAGCCTTTTGTCAAATGTTTCCAGTGAACAGTGAAGCTTAAGCTGACTGTATCTCTGTGACTTAGATCTATGTATTATGTTATATAAATATATAAATATTAAAAAAAGAGAGTGGGGAGAAAAGATTATAAAGCTTCTTTTCCCATTATTGCAGAAACCACAAGGACATAAGATTACTCTCCTTGGGAAATCAGTGCCCTCTGGTCAAACAAGTAAAATAATGGTTAATCACATGATTGAAGACACCAATCTCTTCATCAGATTCAAAATATTTAATTAATAAACATTCAGTTACTCCTTCACCAAACACTTAATTTAGTCAACAATTAGTTTGGTTATTTAGATCAAAAAAGGCTCTGGATCTAGTTGAGCCATTATAAATATTAAATGCTACGGAATAAATAAACAGAGTCCCATTTAGGAGTAACATGGAGGATTGTGAGGGTGATGCATTTAATATGAGCTACATGGATTTCAGTGAGTTTTTCAACAAGGTAAGTCAGTCAAAACAGTATGATTCCACAAAGTCCAAATGAGAGTTTGGGTTATGTTTGGGTCATGAACGGCTGGCGTATGGACATACCATATCTACCAAAGCATGTTTGGATGACCGGCGGGATGGATAGGGATGGATTCTTCTGCTGTTGCAGAGGTGCAGGGACAGGGCATTTCCGTATGCCTTCTCTCCCCAACCATCCTCCTGTTCCCACAAGCTGCAACATTTGGCAGGCTGAGCTGAGCAATGCTGTAAGCACTAACCAGACTCACTCACTGAGTCAGTGAGGTTGGTCCAGTGGCCATTCTTCCCTCTCTTGCTTGCTCTCCAGTTATAGTTGTTACTGTAATCCTCTCCCACAAACCTTTTTTGCTCTTTAATTTATGTACAGTTTAAGTTATGACCAGTTCTCAGGAACAGAAGCCCATCATAACCTGGCCAGTAAAACAGCCCTTAAAAACTGTATCCAAAATTGATTCAATGCAGGAAGCTAATATTTGTGGTTTGACAAATGTCTTTATGATTGTAACAGTTATTAGTGAGACTCTATAGAACAGAGTCCTCAGTTAAGGAAGGAATCAATAGCTGGTTAGTCATACATGTGACTCCAATTCCATGAGATTGATCGTTAATATTCTCAAGACAACCTGAAAAGGGCATTAATTATTGTACTGTCAATGTCTATTAATGTTGCCACTGGCATCCCATTTTTCTCATCTTCAATCCATGTCTATTGGCAGCCTATTTAAAATTTCCTTTTGACCATGTTTTAGCTCATGGTCAATTTAATTTTCTGTGGCATGATCTGGTGATACCCAAGTTGTTTTGTGAATTGTTTTATGCGGGAATATACTTCCCCCAATCACTAGGTTATTGTTAACACAGGTCTCAGCAAATATCTCGCCATTTTCATTCATTTTCCCCACTCCATGTTTTCCCATTGCTGCCTCATATCCCTCGTTTTGGTCTCCAATCTTGGCGTTGAAGTCACCCATCAGGATAATGAGATCTCTTGCTCCAATAATACCAAGTAAGTGGTTCAAGCTGTCATAGAACCTGTCTTTGATCTCCTCCTCTGCATCGTTGGTGGGTGCATAACATTGGATTATGTGGACTTTCACTCTCTTGTTGGTTTTGAAGGTTGCGGAGATGAGGCGAGAGCTGATGGGTTTCCATGCCATTAGAGCCTTTCTAGTGTCCTTCGTCATCATTATGGTCACTCCCTCTGTATGTTTTGCTCTCTCATCTTCCTTTCCAGAGTAAATAATGGACTGCACAATGGCCAATTTGATCTCCCCTGACTGTGTCCATCTTGTTTCTGCCAAGCCCAGGACTGAGAGATTGTAGCGCACCATTTTGTTGGCAACAGTGGCAGCCTTGCCAGTCTGGAACATGGTTCGGGTGTTCCATGTCCCCACAAGGATGGATTTCTTTGGTGTCAGAAGGTGTGTCAGCTTCCCAGCGCCTTGCGGGTTTGGCAGGGAAGCATCATGTTTCCCGTCACTGGGGCACCTTCTTCAACCAAGTGTGTCATTTGGTTTTGGTGTCATTTGGTGTCATTTGGTTTTCATCCGTCAATGTTTCTGCAACTCCCACTTTTTTCCAGTGAATGTAACACATCAACTTCATCGACTTTGAGAAAGCGTTTGACAGCTTAGACAGGATAACACTATGGCGCCTAATGAACCACTATGGAATTCCCACCAAGATCATAAACTTAATCAGGAACTCATATGATGGAACCTCATGCAAAGTTATGCATGCAGGCCAGCTCTCCCAGAGCTTTCGTGTCAAGACGGGCGTCAAGCAGGGATGTCTACTGTCACCATTCCTGTTCCTCCTGGCAATTGACTGGATCATGATGGAAACAACTGAAGGGAAAATAAATGGAATTCAGTGGACAATGTGGGAACAGCTAGATGACCTTGACTTTGCAGACGACTTAGCTCTCCTTTCACATACACAGATACAAATGCAGGAGAAGATGGACAGACTCTTACAAGCTGCAACAAAACTTGGTCTGACACCCAATACAGCAAAGACACAGGTGATGAAGATCCACTCCAAAACCAGCAACCCTATCCTCATGCACAGCACTGCCCTGGAGGAGGTAGAAACATTTACATACCTAGGCAGTGTTGTGGACACCACCGGAGGGGCAGATGCAGACATAAAAAACAGAATTAATAAGGCTAGGGTGGTGTTTAACATGCTCAGGAATATCTGGAGTTCAAAATACATCTCAATCAACACCAAAGTACGCATCTTTAATTCAAATGTGAAGCAGGTAATGCTGTATGGATCAGAGACATGGAGAACAACAAAACACACACCAAACAGGCTGCAAAGATTCAATAACACCTGCCTCGGGAGAATACTAAACATCTGGAGGAGAGACAAAGTAAGCAATGTGGACCTGTGGAAAAGAACAAGCCAGGATCCCATTGACTTGCAATTTCGAAAGAGAAAATGGAGTTGGATTGGACACACCTTCAGAAAACCTGCCACAAACATCACCCGGCAAGCCCTGAAATGGAACCCCCAAGGAAAAAGGAAAAGAGGTCGCCCCAGGAACAGCTGGAGAAGAGGTGTCCAGGCAGGAATGTCTGGGAGTGGGCTCAACTGGGGAGATCTTGAAAGAACCGAGTGAGGTGGAGGACATTTGTCAATGGCCTATGCTCCCTAGAGGATCCAAGGGCTTAAGAAGAAGAAGATGTTTTAGCTCACCTTCTGCTAAAATTCCTTTCTTTGGGTTACTGTAATTTTCTCAATTATGCTTGTGAAGTACCTTGAAAATTTTATCTATAATAGTGTGTTAAATGAGTTCAAAATGCAATTGTTAAACGGGAAGATTAATGGAGAATAAGGTTTTTGTAATTTATCATAACATTGAGCAATGCTATTGTGACAGATCTCTTACCTGACTTTCATAGCTGGCCCTAAGAGAACCCAGATATTTCAGAAACCTCATTCCCAGTCCACACCATTGTTCTGCTTCAGAATATTTCCCAAAACTATACAAGGAAGCCCCAGTGTTCCAAGCACGAGTCATCAGCCACAGGATCTCTATTTCTGGGTATTCCTCCTGCTACACACAGAAAAGTTTATAAAATAACGAGCCTAAACTTATCCTACCCTAAAGTACACGATAAGCATAGTATCTAACCTCCGGAAGTTTTGCTCACTTTGATAAGCTTAAAGCCACATCTGTCCATTGTTTCTCTGGATGCTGTCAGATGCTGAAGCTTCAGGAAGTCCTATACAGAGATTCCCCGACTTATGTAATCTGCAATGTACATAAACTCGCACTTACATAAGCAATTTTTAAGCCCACTGATGCCCTCGTGGTCTCAGTGTCAGACCTCCCACGTGGTCTCCACTTTGAACAGTAAATTTACGCACAATAGCGCTTTCATTTCCGACCTATGTAACATCCAACTTACCCAAGGGTCCACGGGTCAGAACCTGTACATAAGTCTGGGAATATCTGTACTTTGACATGGATGGAATACACAAGAAATAAAACACATTCTATGGTCTGACTCCAACTAGTAACACACTAGGTTTATCTAGCAACACAAAGACAAGAATCTGGAATTAAGAGGGTGAAGCAAGCTCTAAAGCTTTAATAAAATGCTGAAGGAACTCACTTTGTACCCACATGTTAATGAGTTACAGACCCCTCATGATGTCTAGTTCTTCTTTTGTTGCCTCCACCTCCATACCTTTCTCTTTGGCAACAAGTCCACACCTCACACTGACGACCCCTTCTTCCTCATGGATACCACCTTCCCTCGAATTTTTCCATTTCCAATGTGACATTGATGGTCTTGACTTTTCCATTCTCCTCACCAACTCCAATACTCCTAATCCTAACTCTAACCCCAGGAGCTAACATAGAACTCGTGTGAACAGGTGATCGACAGTTGGTGTGGACTCAGTGGGTTGAAGGGCCATTTTCCATGCTGTGTCGCTAGACTCTCTGAAATGACCTAAATTTTCAGGAAACACTGCTCCCCCTCTACTATAGTTGATGGGAGTCCTCATTCAAATGTCCTCCATTTCCCAGACTTCCACTCTCATCCCTTCTTGCCAATCTGCATAGCCAGACTATTGTCTATTGTCTATTGTCAGACAGAACAGGGATACAGTTTCCCTGGTTTTCACCTTTCACCCTAATAGCCTTTCACATCCAGCACAACATCCTTCATCAAATCCACCAGCTGCAATAGGATCCTACCACCAGTTTAGTTTAGTTTAGAGATACAGCTTGAAAGTAGGCCCTTTGGTATTAATCTCTTTATTTCGGGATGTAAATATGTTAGAAGCAGTTGAGAAAACAAAATGACATGGAATGGGCATGCTGTCTCGTGACCAGAAATTGAACAAGCTAGGCTTATATCCAGAGAGCAAGCTTGGAGGGCAGAGCGCCCTACACTTACTCTTAATTATGTTCTTACATTATTTTGAGGCAAGTTGAAAAGATAATTAAGTTTCAAACAAGCAGCAGGTAAAACTAGTGACAGTTGAGAAGCAATTCACCAAAACAAAAGCTATAAAATTGGTTTTCATTGGTGACATCTTTGCTAAAGTCACTCTAAAATCCTTTGCTCAATACCTTCACAAAATACATACCTTTATTATTCTTATTCCTTCTTTAAAGGCATAAAGACTATTTCTGACATCCTCAACTGCACAAAGATGTACTTTTCCCCTAACAGATGTTAATTTCTTATTTACATTTCTGTTGACAGTCCATCAACATGAAAATTAATGTTGAGTCCAGATTTACATTTCCTGCCTGATTCCCTGGGTATTTCCAGAATATGCTGTTTTTAGCGATCTTAGTAAATTATTTTTGACTTATGGACTCCCAGTTTAACTCCTTCAACCCGTGGACTCAGTAAATTACTACGTTTTCTTGGAAGTATATAAATCAAGTGTCGTGATGTGGTAGGTGCAGAACTATCATTGTCCCCTAGGTTTCCTCGCCATGGCCATATCATATCATATCATATATATACAGCCGGAAACAGGCCTTTTCGGCCCTCCAAGTCCGTGCCGCCCAGCGATCCCCGTACATTAACACTATCCTACACCCACTAGGGACAATTTTTACATTTTACCCAGCCAATTAACCTACATACCTGTACGTCTTTGGAGTGTGGGAGGAAACCGAAGATCTCGGAGAAAACCCACGCAGGTCACGGGGAGAACGTACAAACTCCTTACAGTGCAGCACCCGTAGTCAGGATCGAACCTGAGTCTCCGGCGCTGCATTCGTTGTAAAGCAGCAACTCTACCGCTGCGCTACCATCTTTAGGATCAGAAAAAATGGTACCAGCAAACATAAATAACAATAAGCTTTTTGGCTTTTTATTTATACCTGAATATACTCATTTCCAAAAGGAGCATCATTCAAATGGGACCAAGACTTTATGTTAATTTGAAATGAAAATGCACTTTACTGCATTGTTACTCGTAGAAATCATACTTGTTTCAATCTCATTATGACAAAGCAAGATGATGTTCTTTCATAAATTGACCTGCCATTGTTCTGCCATTCAATTTAAGTGTAAAGTGAAGGAGTCTTCAGTGCAAGTTTTTTTAAAGTCCCTAATGCCTTTTCCCAAAGTGACATTAACATGAACTTTTGGTCCATTTTTAATCACCTGCCGTTTTCTCCTAATAATCCCAATTACTCACCGAGCTCTCAGTAATAATTAATACTTCCTCGTAGAAAGACCAGACCTCCTCCAGAATCCGAGGTTCAATTTCAGTCACTCCTGTGGGGAGTGAGATCTGGATGAGACTGTGCAGAAACTTGCTGTGGGGAAATAATTACAAATGCTTACTGAAAATCTACAGATTATAAAAGGATAGAGACAGAACCATTTGTAATAGGTTGCAACGCAGAGTAATTAACCGACAAAGGATTGAGCGTGTGAGGAGAAAGAGGGAATTACAGAACTTCACTTGCATTCTCTCCTCTCCTTCCCCCTTCCTCTGTATCTCAAAATCTGTTTTCTAATTTTTCCTCGTTCCGAATGCGTCATTGACCTGAAATGTTGATTCGATTCCTCGTATCCCAACATTGAGGCCCGACCTGGCTGAAGGTCAACCTACCAGCACGCCCAACGTGACTCCTGGGCCGTATCATGCACAGTCTGAAGAAGGGTCTCGACCCAAAAAGGTCACCCATTCATTCTCTCCAGAGGCTGCCTGTCCCGCTGACTTACTCCAGCTTTTTGTGTCTATCTTCGGTTTAAACCAGCATCTGCAGTTCCTTCCTACATACTGCTGGCAAATTTACAGGCTAATGAGAACAAGCTGGATGGACTTAAATGTAGACTTACCTACCTTAAAGAACTGAGGGACTGCTATGTGCACTGTTTTACATAGACATAGCTTACCCATGCCACATCCGACTGTGCCATTCAACCTGAGGGCTTCTCGCTATACTGTGTGGATCCCAGGTGAATTTACATAAAATCTGACAATGTGCACTTTAACTACGTGATTTTTTTAATTACAAATCTCAAATTGTGGAGTACAGAGGCAAATAAATAAATGATGGGTCTTTGTCTCAAACATTATGGAGGGCACTGTAGATATTGGAAACTGTTCTGAAAAAAATAATCAATAATATCAACCTCTGACGTCAGGCAATGTACTCAGATACCCAGATTAATGAGGCCAATCCTGTGTTGTCAAGATTGATGATTCCGTGTCTTCCAGTTACATGGGGTGAGTGGATATGATGAAGTCTACACCATTAAACAAAGTGTTACATTGCACAGAAGAGAAGATCACAGCCCATCCAAAATCTAGTGATATTCTACACTAGAACTCACAGAATCTCATGAAGCACTGAATTTTGCTTTGTTCTGTTTTAACTCGCATTAAAGAAAAGATAGTATTTCCGCTAACTAAAAAGATATTGCTAATGAATGGAAATGGTGTATATCTGTTATGGGATGAGACAAGGGATGTCATTGATTGATTGATTGATTGAAAGATACAGCATATAAACAAGCCCTTCGGTCCACTGAGTCCACGCAGCCATAGAACCTGTTCACACCAGTTCTATGTTATCCTACTTCTGTATCCACTCCCTACACACTACACACTAGGGGCAATTTGCAGAGACCAATGAACATAGGAATCTGCATATCTTTGGGATATGGGAGCAAACCGAAGCACCCAGAGGAAACCCATACAGTCATAGAAAAAACGTACAAACTCCATACTGATAGCACCCGAGACCAGACTTGGTCTCTGGCACAGACAGCACCTCTATTGGCCCCATCCCTGTGCCAGCCCTGTCATGGGGATGAATCATCTGGTCAAAAGGATTCATAGGGGAAGTTAAGGGTAAATATGCTTTTTCTGTCTATATCATGTGTCACTAATAGCTAGGCTTAGCCTGCAGACCAAGCTGTAATAATATTGTGTAGGAAGGAACTGCAAATGCTGGTTTAAACTGAAGATAGACACAAAAAGCTGGAATAAATCAACGGGTCAGGCAGCATCTCTGGAGAAAAGGAATAGGTGACTTTTCGGGTCGAGACCGTTCTTCAGACTGAGAGTCAGGGGAAAGGGAAATGAGAGATAAAAATGGTGATATAGAGAGATACAGACCAAATGAATGAAAGTTATGCAAAAAAGTAATGATGATCAAGGAAATGGTCCATTGTTGATGTGGACTAGGTGTTAACAAGTTACACAATGAAACTCACCAAGACGACAGTGAAACTAGTACAATGACTAGGGTGGGGGAGGGACAGAGAGGGGATGCAAGGGTTACTTGAAGTTGGAGAAATCAATATTGATACTGCAGGGTTGTAAACTGCCCAAGCGAAATATGAGGTGCTGTTCCTCCAATGTGTGATTGGCCTCATGGATAGCTGTAGAAAACACCATGTATTATGACTCTTTGGGGGTTGATGTGAACGAGTGGTTTTATAAGCTCTCTAACTTGGGATCATTGGGTGTTCAAGGGGTGCCCCCTCGAGCTTGGTTACTGACCTGCACCGTATTACATCCATATGAGGCTGCTTCTTTTGCAGAGATAACGCAATCTTCAAGAGTTTTTTACAGAGTGATGGGTAATGAGCAGGAGATTCCATGGATAAGGCTTCAGTTACAAGAAAATAAAATTTCTATTATTCTCAATGTAGTAGAGTAGCATTCAATTAATTTAATAAGATATTATTCATTCTGTGGCTGGACTAGAAACAGAACTCTAGCAATATTGGATATGCAATATCTTTTCATAGCAGAAATATTAAATATAAACAAATCATGGTACAAACAGGAAACTCAGGAAGTTGACCATGAGTTGTCAATCTTACCTTCTCATTATACTGTATATCTCTTCATGCGCTCTTTCATCAGAAACATGTTTATCCTGTTTTCTTTGATACATTACTCAATACCAAACGTATGAACATAATGGTCCTTCTGAATTGGTCACATTTACAGCTAATTTTTTTAATTTAATTTATCCATTATTCAATTCAATTAATAGTCAAGGACAACCAAGGCCATAATAAATGAACAATCTAAGAATATCAAAGTCTGTCAGCTAACAACAAAAATTATACTTTTTCCCTGTTATTCCTTCCAGTTACCTGCATGGCAATAAGAGTTGCTCAAAAATAATTTACTAAGTTGACACTGAAATATTTTACAAAAATTGTTAAAATTCAAATAATATTTCACAACAATCTAAAAATAATTTAAGAATTTATAGCGGTCATCTTACAGGACTCTACATAGATTACTACAGGCATCGCAGAATTTGCAGAAGAATAGCAAGCAAAATGCTTGAAAGGGAGAATTTCCTTTGTGCAGAGACATAATCTGTTCACAAGCCGCTAACATTCAAATAATAATGCAAATCCTTGTCAGAAAGAAATCCCTCAAAATACTTCCCAAAGTAATACTGAATTACTCTGAGCAGTAGAGTTGTTACCTGGATAAATATAACAAGTAATGTCTGACTATTTACATTATGACAATTAAAAAACACCTGATTTGACTCTAATGGCCACTTTATGGATTAAAAACAAGTGTCTGATATTAAGGTGACATTAATTGAGTTGCTTTAAAATTGTTAACTTTGCACCAATCCTGTCCTGCAAATTAACAGTTAACTGGGTATCTACAAGTAACATAGATAAGATGATCAGGCTAAAATAGACTCCCAACATTTGATTTTACAAATTCATAATTTTGATGTCCAAAATTCAAAATTTTACATCAAAATTCATAATATGGCGCATAGTGCAATTTTTCAGCAAAAACAGTTTGCACGCCAAATGCGTATACGCATTGCGCTACATTCTTCTGTGAAAAACTACTATTATTTCCAACAGTCTGTAGTTCTTGGACTACATTTACAATGTCAGGCCTATCATGAGGAGTATATTCTGCTATTTATAGAAAGGTTATTGAACAGAAATACATTTTACAACACAAAGAAAAAATTGTTTTGTTTTGTTTTTTCTATTTTGCTTTTTCCTTACACATCCCATTTCTCTTGGTATTGAATAAAAGAACAATAAAAGAACAATGGTCATAAAATGTATGACTAAGTTATGAAGAGTTTCATTTAAAACTGCACATACCTAATTTCATTGAAGACAAACTTGCTCCAGTGATCTTCAATAGCAAATCACAACTGTCCATGCCCCCCCACTACCCTCCCCCTCACCCCCCTCCCCTCCTCCACTCCCCTCCCACCCCCACTCCCTTCCCCACCCCCACTCACCCTCCCTTCCTCCACCCCCCACTCCCCTGTCCCCCTCCCCCCCACACCCCCACCCACCCCATCCCCTCTTGACATCAACAGACTTCACGCTAGGTGACAAGGCCCGGCCCGGCGAGCGGCGAGGCCCGGCCCAGCGAGCGGCAAGGCAAGGCCAGGTGAATGGCGAGCCCCGGCGCGGGGCAAGCGGCGAGGCATGTGTTTTGCAGAAAAATGTGAGGCGAAATCGGAATGGCGGAAATGAAATAAGAAAGCGGTAACTTTCCGCCAAATTCGGAAGGGTTGGGAGGTCTGCTAAAGGATTAACTGAGACACAAGAGATGGCAGATGCTGTCATTTGGAGAAAATAAACGAGTTGCTGGAGGAACTCATCAGGTTAAGCACATCTGTGGAGGCAGAAGGATGATCGATGTTTCGGGGTGATGTGATGCAGTGCCTCAGCCCGAAACGGCAACATTCCCTCTGTCTCCATAGATGTTGAATAACTAAGTTATTCCAGCAGTTTGTTTTTTTGATAAAAGGTTGATGCTTACTTACCAGCTAGCGTTTCCAGTGTTTTAGGTTCTATTTGCTTTAGTTGTAATACTCTCTCTAGTACATTCTCTAATTCTGGATCATTCAATTTAGCTCTTGCTTCAAATTCATAAAGTAGTAGCAGTGTCTCTGTTGGGTCTTTTGAAATATCTCCTACAGACACAGAGAGGGTGACTGGTGGTACAACAAAATGATTACACTACATATATTTTGATTCTTACAGTTCAAAATATTAACTTCAACATTTATGGAACAGCGCTCTAAACAATTTTACAACAACGATACTTTAACAATTAAGCAGAATTATATGTTAGATTATATTAAATGCAATCTGTGAAACAAAAATGCTGCAATCATAAGAAATACTCAGCAGACATTACCTAGAAGCCAGTGACACCAAACATATTCAAGTACCCCTCCACATTATCCATCAGGTTAAACAATTGATTTTCTATACTGTTTGTCATTCAATTTTCATTATTTTGCGTGAAGGTTAGATGAATAACTTGTGAAATATAGCTAAGTAATGTCACTTGTGTAAATTGTTCTTTATCCTGAGTGGTACTCTGATGGAATGGATTGCTTGCCTGCTGTAGAATTCACCCAATTTATCATAATATTGTAATTACTGCATTGTATTACAGCAATACAGATAAGGACCTATAAATTTCATACAGGAACTGGAATTTTACCAGTATTTTTTTTCTCACATATTTAGACTTCTGAAGTAAAATGAATTCAGTTAATGGATTGAGAAATGTTAGTCCCTTTAACCCCAGAGACTATGAGTGATAAGTCTCTCATCACCATGCATGTACAGAGATTCCTTGAGGTAGATCCAAATTGTCCTTAATCACTGACCTGCAGCTGTGGATTTCAATGTGGTCCAAATTTCCCAACAAACTTGAATATCCTCCCGTGCTTGAGTCAGACTTCCTATCTAAGAGATGAGAATAATGATGACTGGCAATTTCCAAATTACACATGCTGTGTGTGGATGAGTGAGAACTCTCTGAACTCACAATAACAATAATTTGTTACAAGAAACCATAAAACATTTGTGGACATATATAAATATCCACTTAACTGCAGTTGTCATAAGAACATCCGTCCGTCTGTCTATCTATCATTAAAACTCGGTTTGTTTATGTGCGTATCATGCCCTTGCCCTCTACACAGCCAAAACGGTACACAATAGCGCCACAATCTTTGGCCCACCTTACTCACCATTCCCCTATCGTGTGAATAAACCCACTTTCGTTACTTTTTAAAAACAATTTATCTTAATAAATCTGTTCGTCCCCCCCTCCCCGGAGGACCAGTGGAAGGACCGGCGCCCATCCCGGTCTGCCCAGCGCCTGACCTTCCTCCCCCATACTGCAGCGCACCGCAGAGGCTCTGGCAGAGGGTCCAACAAGATGGCCGTCGCCCACCGCTCGCACCAGGAGAAATGCCACCGAGGTCAGCGCCTTCTCCCTGTCCACTCTCGCCCACCCACGGCCTCGGGAGACGCTCCCCACCCGGCAAGGGGTCCATGCCGTCCCCCCCCCCCCATTCCTCGCGGCAGATTGCAGCCGAGCTGCAGGAGACGTTTTCGCTCCGCAGGAGAAACAGAGCCGACGTCACTGCTTTTCCCCTCTCCCCCCCTTGCTGGCACATCGCCACGGGCGCACTCCCCGCCCGGCAACGGTTTCACGGTTGGGCCGAGGGGGGCGGGAGGGGAGGGGTGGAGCGGGCTGGTGGGGGGGAGGAATGGGGGGGGTAGGGATGGGGGTGAGGGGGAGGGAGGGAGGGAGAGGGGAGGGAGGGGTGAAGGGGGTAGGGAGGGGGAGGGAGAGAGGGGAGGGGGGGGTTGGGGGGAGGGGATGGGGAAGGGGTGAAGGGGATAACTGAAGGGGATGGGGAGGGGTGAGGGAGGAGGGGTGAAGGGGACGAGGGGGTGCTGCACCAATGCAGGAGAGGTTTGGACCCAACGGGTCCACCTGGTGATAAAAACAGGACCAAGCCATTTGACACTGGTGTCTGCTCCATCATTCAATAAAATCATGACAGTTCTTTTACCTCAGCGCCACTTTTCTACACTAACACGATATCCCTTGATTGACTTAATATGTTAAAAAAAACATATTAATCGGGAATATACTCAGTGACTAAATTTCTGCAAAGATTTACTAACTGCAGGGTGAGGAAATTTCTTCTTATATCCACCTCAAATGACTAACCACTTATTTTGAGACTCTTCCCCAGTACCAGACTATCCTCCAGAGTAAAGAGATCCCTGCATTTCAGGGATCAATCAAGCTTGGTACAAATCTTAGACATTTTCATGAGACTACCTCCTATTCTCAATTCGAGAGAGCTTCGGCCCAATGTGCATAACCTCCTCTCAAACCACCAAACCAGGTATCACCTGATTGAACCTTTGTTGTGCTCACTAAATTGCACATATATCCTTCCTTACATCGTCAGTCAAAACCAATACAAAGTATTCCAAAGACATAAGGAATGCAGATGCTGATATCTTGAGTAAAACACAAAGTACTGGAGTAACTCAGAGGTCAGGTGTTGTTTAGAGATGGGATCCTTCTCTTTCAGTCTGAAGAAGGGACCTGATCCAAAATATCACCTAACCATTCTCTCCACAGATGCTACTGCCTGACCCGCTGAGTGAATCTAGCACTTTGTGTTTTTGACAACGCATTACCAAGGTCTACATAATTAGCTTATTCTTGTACTTAAACCATTCAGCAATAAACTAAATATATTGTTGGCCTTGGTAGACACAAAATGCTGGAGTAACTCAGCGGGACAGGCAGCATCTCTGGAGAGAAGGAATGGGTGACATTTGCAATATTTGCAGATTTGTACATTGTACTTTGAATTCCAAATCTAAATCATTTATCGACAGCTTTACTACAGAGTGAATTGTGATTATTACATCTTTGCAAAATTAGCATAACTTTTTTGGCATCAATTGATGTAGATGATAAGCTTGGTTGATAGTGAATTAATATATATTTCAAATTAATACTGAGTTAATACCATTACACTGATAAACATAAACCATCTCACCTGCTCCGAAGTATTTGTTGCTTTTCGACCAATCTCCAGACTAGCTGCTGCGGCCATTAATAAACAAGTCTTTTGACCAACCAAAATGGTCTTGTCAGCTGACAGCATCTGTGAAAACTAAAGACATATACGATATACATTGATTA
Organism: Rhinoraja longicauda; assembly: GCF_053455715.1. Classification (NCBI taxonomy): domain Eukaryota; kingdom Metazoa; phylum Chordata; class Chondrichthyes; order Rajiformes; family Arhynchobatidae; genus Rhinoraja; species Rhinoraja longicauda. The sequence continues at coordinate 33,877,752 of NC_135967.1, read as the reverse complement.
GCTATTTGCAACTGATCTATATCTAAAACATTGTTTTGGTGTTGGATGCAAAATGGACAGGAGAAAATAAATGATTTTTATTCAAATTCAAAAGGATCAGGTTGACATATAGGTAGGTGGGTTGCTTTTGGCTCATCTGAGTATCAAGTACTTCTAGTGATTTAAGTTGATTCCAGGAAAGTGAAGGGCTGGGTGTGGGGGAGGCTGTGGGACTGGGGCCCAAAAGAAAGCTGGTTAGGTTACTATCTTAAAGGGCATTTATCTGAGTCAGGTTCCAATGCAGACCAGGGACCTGCTCAGGTAGATTCCCTTGAAGTCAAAAAGCTAATTTAAAAAACAATATTTACATTTTGTAGTTTTTAAACTGTTGCTTAAAATGTCACTCTGCTTTGACAGAATCAATGCCATTACCCCAGCCTTGCCTGATCTCATACAGTGCCCTCCATAATGTTTGGGACAAAGACCCATCATTTATTTATTTGCTTCTGTACTCCACAATTTGCGATTTGTAATAGAAAAAAATCACATTTGGTTAAAGTGCACATTGTCAGATTTTATTAAAGGCCATTTTTTTACATTTTGGTTTCACCATGTAAAAATTACAGCTGTGTTTATACATAGCCCCCCCATTTCAGGGCACCATAATGTTTGGGACACATGGCTTCACAGGTCTTTGTAATTGTTCAGGTGTGTTTAATTGTCTCCTTAATGCAGGGATAAGAGAGTTCTCAGCACCTACTCTTTCCTCCGGTGTTTCCATCACCTTTGGAAACTTTTATTGCTGTTTATCAACTTGAGGACTAAAGTTGTGCCTATGAAAGTCAAAGAAGCCATTATGAGACTGAGACAAGAATAAAACTTAGAGACATTAGCCAAACCTTAGGCTTACCAAAATCAACTGTTTGGAACATTGTTGAGAAGAAAGAGAGCACTGGTGAGCTTACTAATCGCAAAGGGACTGGCAGGCCAAGGAAGCCCTCCACAGCTAATGACAGAATTCTCTCTTTAATAAATAAAAATCCCCAAACACCTGTCTCATAGATCAGAATCACTCTTTTTGAATTTCAGAATCACTCTTCAGGAGTTGTTGATTTGTCAATGACCATGGTCTGCAGAAGACTTCATGAACAGAAATACAGAGGCTACACTGCAAGATGCAAACCAATGGAGGAGAGAAGGAACTGCCCAAGATCCAAAGCATACCACCTGATCTGTGAAACATGATGGTGGGGGTGTTATGGCCTGGGCATGTATGGCTGCTGAAGGTACTGGCTCACTTATCTTCATTGATGATACAACTGCTGATGGTAGTAGCATAATGAATTCTATCCTATCTGCTCAAGTTCAAACAAATGCCTCAAAACTCATTGGCTGGCGGTTCATTCTACAGCAAGACAATGATCCCAAACATACTGCTAAAGCAACAAAGGAGTTTTTCAAAGCTAGGAAATGGTCAATTCTTGAGTGGCCAAGTCAATCACCCGATCTGAACCTAATTGAGCATGCCTTTTATATGCTGAAGAGAAAACTGAAGTGGACTAGCCCCCAAAACAAGCATATGCTAAAGATGGCTGCAATACAGGCCTGGCAGAGCATCACCAGAGAAGACACCCAGTAACTGGTGATGTGTATGAATCGCAGACTTCAAGCAGTCAATGCATGCAAAGGATATACAACAAAATATTAAACATGACTACTATCATTTACATGACATTGCAGTGTCCCAAACATTATGGTGCCCTGAAATGGGGGGACTATGTATAAACACTGCTGCAATCTCTACATGGTGAAACCAAAATGCATAAAAATTGCCTTTATTAAAATCTGACAATGTGCACTTTAACCACATGTGATTTTTTTCTATTACAAATCTCAAATTGTGGAGTACAGAGGCAAATAAATAAATGATGGGTCTTTGTCCCAAACATTATGCCTGCTCATGCCCCACCGAACTTAAAGCCCCTCAGCACTGCTGGGTCCTACTGCCCACCCTCTACTACAGGTAACTGCAGCAGGGGTTCCACTGGGTCTCCCCCTTCCCCCTCCAGCCAGGCGACCCCCAGTACTCCCCACATCGGTTCTCATGCCCCCCTCTGCCCAGCTAATCCACCACCCCCCCACCATACATCCCCTCCACTTGCCTCCCTGCCTCCATCCGACCCCAACCCCCACCATTGCCGGGTGTTCACCATCCCCCCTGACCTCCCCCTTTCAGACACCGAACGGTCGGTCCTCAGCAGAGGCCTTACCTTTGTTCCCCTCCGCCCCCACATCAACGAGTTCCGCGTCCGCCATGACGTGGAGCTCTTCTTCCGCCGCCTCCGCCTCCGAGCCTTTTACCATGGTAAGGAGTCCCGACCCCGCACTGATGACCCCTTCTCCCGTCTCCAACGGACCCCCTCCACTTTTACCCCCCAGTATGGCCTACTACCCCCACTAGAACTTTTTATTTCAAACTGCCGGCGTGACATCGGCCGCCTCAAATTCTCCACCCCCCTGACTAACTCTAACCTCTCCCCTCCTGAACGTGCAGCCCTCAACTCACTCCGCAACAACCCGGACTTAATAATTAAACCCGCTGACAAGGGAGGGGCTGTGGTAGTCTGGCGTGCTGACCTCTACCGCACCGAGGCCAGACGACAACTATCAGACACCTCTTCCTACCTATCCCTGGACCATGACCCCACCGATGAACACCAGACCTTCATCAGCAGCACCATCACCGACCTCACCAACTCCGGCGAACTACCCCTCAGTGCCTCCAATCTCATAGTTCCCCAGCCCCGCACGGCCCGATTCTACCTCCTACCCAAAATCCACAAACACAATTGTCCCGGCAGACCCATTGTCTCTGCCTGCTCATGCCCCACCGAACTTATCTCTACCTACCTCAACTCCATCCTATCCCCCCTGGTCAAATCCCTCCCCACCTACGTCCAAGACACCTCACACGCTCTCCATCTCCTGGATAACTTCCGGTTCCCAGGCCCCCACTCCCTCATTTTCACCATGGATGTCCAGTCACTCTACACTTCCATCCCCCACAAGGATGGTCTCGAAGCCCTCCGTTTCTTCCTCGACCGTAGAACCAGCCAATCCCCATCGACCAACACTCTCCTCCGCCTAGCAGAGCTGGTTCTTACCCTCAACAACTTCTCCTTTGACTCCTCCCACTTCCTCCAAACCAGAGGCGTAGCTATGGGCACTCGCATGGGCCCTAGCTACGCCTGCCTCTTTGTCGGGTACGTCGAACAATCCCTGTTCCAGACGTACACTGGCCCCATCCCCGAATTCTACCTCCGCTACATCGACGACTGCATTGGTGCTACCTCTTGCACCCATGCAGAACTCACTGACTTTATACACTTCACCTCCAATTTCCATCCTGCCCTTAAATATACCTGGACTATCTCTGACATCTCCCTCCCGTTTCTGGACCTCACCATCTCCATCACAGGAGAAAAACTAGTGACGGACATTTATTACAAGCCCACCGACTCGCACAGCTATCTGGACTACACTTCTTCCCACCCGGTCCCCTGCAAAAAGTCTATCCCCTACTCCCAATTCCTCCGTCTACGCCGCATCTGCGCCCGGGATGAGGTGTTTCAGACTAGGGCTTCCGAGATGTCCTCGTTTTTCAGAAAACGGGGCTTCCCCTCCTCCATTATAGATGAGGCTCTCACTAGGGTCTCTTCTACATCCCGCAGCTCCGCTCTTGCTCCCCATCCCCCCACTCGCAACAAGGACAGGATCCCCCTCGTTCTCACCTTCCACCCCACCAGCCAGCGGATCCAACATATCATCCACCAACATTTCCGTCACCTACAACAGGACCCCACCACTGGCCATATCTTCCCATCCCCTCCCCTCTCTGCATTCCGCAGAGACCGTTCCCTCCGCAACTCCCTGGTCCACTCGTCCCTTCCTACCCAAACCACCCTAACCCCGGGCACTTTCCCTTGCAACCGCACGAGATGCAACACCTGTCCCTTTACCTCCCCCCTCAACTCCATCAAAGGACCCAAACATTCTTTCCAGGTGAGACAGAGGTTCACCTGCACCTCCTCCAACCTCATCTGTTGCATCCGCTGCTCTAGATGTCAACTCATCTATATCGGCGAAACCAAGCGCAGGCTCGGCGATCGTTTCGCTGAACACCTGCGCTCGGTCCGCATTAACGCAACTGATCTCCCGGTGGCCCAGCACTTTAACTCCCCCTCCCATTCCCAGTCTGACCTCTCTGTCATGGGCCTCCTCCAGTGCCATAGTGAGGCCCGCCGGAAATTGGAGGAGCAGCACCTCATATTTCGCCTGGGCAGTTTGCGGCCCGGTGGTATGAACGTCGACTTCTCCAACTTCAGATAGCTCCTCTGTCCCTCCCTTCCCCTCCTCCTTCCCAGATCTCCCTCTATCTTCCTGTCTCCACCTATATCCTTCCTTTGTCCCACCCCCGACATCAGTCTGAAGAAGGGTCTCGACCCGAAACGTCACCCATTCCTTCTCTCCCGAGATGCTGCCTGACCTGCTGAGTTACTCCAGCATTTTGTGAATAAATCGATTTGTACCAGCATCTGCAGTTATTTTCTTATATTATGGAGGGCACTGTATATTCTGCAGATAGGGCCTCAGCAGTATCTGCCTGCTGGCCCTAATTGCCAATGAAGTCATTCTATGCCTTGCCACTCAACTCTGGGAGTATATCTCACCAACATTTGGATCAGGGGTGTGTAGGCAGACAGGGCTGCAGACAATAAATCTAAACAAAGGGCAGAGCCAGGTTGATTCAGCCCATTATGTATTAATTGCAACTCGGAGACACAATTATTTATTTCCAGATATATATGCATCCTCTCATGAATGAGAGTCAAAAGGGCTGAAGTTGTGATTACAATTTTTAATCGATTTAGTTCAGCTTTTATCTTATTGAGATTTTGGCTTCACCCCTTGACCCAGGTTCTCGGGTACAAAAACATGATTCCCTTGCATCAATGGACCTGCCCTGTAAAGTGATATCTGCAAAATTAAAGTTACAAACTGCACCTATATTATTGAGGAGCTCCCTGTACAGTGAAGGTAGCTTGTTGTTCACATATCTAGAAATTAAGCTTTTTGATGATTGGGGATAGATACAAATGGCAACATTACCAATAAAATCCACATCCCATTAAAAAAAATTTTTTTTTAAAGATACACTTCCCAAATACCATAACTCATTTAAAAAAGTTTGATAAATTATTTATATAGAGTAATAAAAATTCATACATTGCTTGAAAGGAACATTACAAATTGCTCATGACCAGGTTAATACACACCTGATAAGAAAGAGTGAAGAATTCCCTCATTCTGGCTGGGCAATCTTCGCACTGCAGTGCTGAATTCCATGCTTATAGAAATAAAACACAATGATTTTATCTGTAATACTTTTTTAAAAATTTGTTTTAGGTTACTGTAATAAAAACGATGGATTAATGGTCAAATTTTAAAAAAATCATTTATTCCAAACTCATTCCACTTATGCTATTTCTATTACATACAAAGTGATATACTCACTAAGCAGCATTCACAATAGCTCTAAATGCACAAAATCTGAATGTATACACAAACTGTGTGTGTATGTTATGACATGAATTCATGCCTGAACCTTTCATTGTTAATAAACATATTTACATTTAGTTTTTATTTGCTTTCTGATTCATAGAAGTGTAATTTTATAGAATTAAAATGTAGAATATTTGGTTTTCCTTCTATGACATTATATACAGTGTTGAAATTTAGAACAATGAATTAGATATGATTGGCTACAAGAAATTATATGTGTCATTTATCCAGCTTTCTTTTTTTTAAAATCAATCAGATGTCTGTCACCTCTTCCCACATTCCCATAATCATTAATTGTTTCTGGAATAGGATTGTGGCCCTTTTGTCTTTGAAAACATTCCAAGAATAAATTTGTCGTTCCTGAATGCCTGGACACAATATACATTCCACAGACAAATTTTATGCGGGTGTGGGGGAGACTTACATTTAAATGTTACATTTTAAAATGCAGTGGGAAAATATTCAGCTTTGGTCAGCAATGCTGCACAGATAAATCCACATCCAACACATACAGTTATGTTAAAATGAATGTGCAGTTGTAAGTACATCAGTGGCATTTCCACATCATTAACTCTGGCAATCAGAGGAATTTTAGTTTCCTGTGCATTCACCCAAGTGGTTTTTTTTAAAGGTGATTGGTGACTAATATGCATTGAGGTGATTTGCCTTTGCATATAAAAATAAGAAACTTGACTCAGTAAGATTTCCTGGCTATCTCTAAAAGATAGGAGATTCATCGGAAAAGAAAAGCAGTTAAAGTATCAAAGAATGCAGAAAGTTTGAGAAGGATAGCCTTAGACATTGGTATTTCATTAATATTTGAAGGTACATGTTTCATATTCAGCAGTACATTCTCACCTATCTTTCGGAACCAATTGGCTTCACTACTTTTCAGCTCAACACTCATCCTCCCTTCAGCTAACTGACTTATCAGTTTCTTATGAGCTATAGCAAACAGAAATAAATATTAAATAACATTATAGTGTTATCATAGAAACATAGAAAATAGGTGCAGGAGGAGGCCATTCAGCCCTTCGAGCCAACACCGCCATTCATTGTGATCATAGCTGATCATCCACAAAGGTAACCTGTGCCCAACTTCTCCCCATATCCCTTGATTCCACTAGCCCCCAGAGCTCTATCTAACTCTCTCTTAAATTCATCCAGTGATTTGGCCTCCACTGCCCTCTGTGGCAGAGAATTCCACAAATTCACAACTCTGGGTGAAAAGGTTCCTTCTCACCTCAGTTTTAAATGGCCTCCCCTTTATTATAAGACTGTGGCCCCTGGTTCTGGACTCCCCCTTTGGGAACATTTTTCCTGCATCTAACTTGTCCAGTCCTTTTATAATTTTATATGTCTCTATAAGACCCCCTCTCATCCTTCTAAACTCCAGTGAATACAAGCCTAGTCTTTTCAAATTTTCCTCATATGACAGTCCCGCCATCCCAGGGATCAATCTCGTGAACCTACACTGCACTGCCATCAATTGTCAAGAAGATGATAAATGGGGGTTAGGCAATTAGTTGTTATTTTCAATGTCTTAAGTTGACCTTTACTGTGTATGTTTTAAAGTATTTTAAACGTAAGTCCCTGGAAAACATAATTTATTGTGTGTCTCTGGCAAACCACAAGGTAAAGAAAGACATCTATGATCAAATTCACCATCACCTTCAGTGCACCAACACAGGTTGTGGGTTATTGAAAAAAATGGTAATTGAGGGACGAGGCCTCACACATTAGCCACAAAACTCACAGTCCACCAGATAACAGCAAATTTTGTCCTCCTATATGTTTCAGAGATCTGAACACCTCAAGGCAGAAGAAAATAATACCAGCATTGTCTCTATATAATTGAAACAGTAAGCCAACTGATATTAGTCTTCGACTTCTCGGTCAATATTTCCAGAATTGAGGCTGAAGTTGCACTCAGATAGTTCTGCTAGGCAGGTTATATCATTTGTAAGGTCGACACCAGACTCCTAAGATAAGCAATAGACACAAAAAGCTTGAGTAACTCAGCGGGTCAGACAGCATCTCTGGAGAAAAGGAATAGGTGATGTTTCAGGTCGAGACCCTGCTTCAGACTGAGAGTCAGGGAACACAAGTGATCTATTCAAACTTCATCGTTGGAGGAGATCATTTACTAGACAAAGGGAAAGATTCATGAATGTGCTCAAGGCCTCATGAAAAAAATGCAATGTCCCAGTGACTCCTGAGAATCTCTGGCCCATGACTTCAAAGTGGAGCAGCAATATTTGGAATGGCACTGAAAACAGCTTTGGGAACAGCATAGCTGATTATCAGCCACAATATGCTCCATTAGCAGAAGAAACTGTGGTTCCCATTCTGGTCACTAGGCCACCTCAGAACCTACAAAATTGGAATGAAAGTAAGTCACCCTGAATCTCAAGCAACTGCCAAAGAAGTTACATCATTAAACACAACTTCATTTTTTAATTACTATTTTTCCAACAGGTTCCAAGATTTTCTGAATGTTTATGAATTTCAAAGATAATTTAGTTCTGACAGCTGATCTGTCTGGAAGCAGAGACCCAATGGCTGTTCAAACTGTTCTGAGTGTCCTGGAGGCTTTCCCATGTTGAATGAGCACATATTGTAAGTGCTCAGCAAGTAGCAAGTAATTTTGAGACAACCATAAATCTGTCCTAATATAAATGCATTCTTAAAGAATGGCCCATTAAAATGTCACTACAAAGAGCAATCACAATTTCTGATGTGACATAACATTTAGAAACTTGTCCATTTACGCTTAAATTAGTTGCTTTGGACTTTGAGAAAGCATAGAATCTGCCATTACAGCTTGCGTTTCTCAAATGGTAATAATTTTGTAGACGATGGAAAAAAGTTCATGTCTTCTAATGACGTTGTAGTGGAGCCTCAGCGACTAGGGAAAGCTACTGCCACCCCCAGATCAGGGGAAAAAATTAGATATGGAAAGATTCAAAATTAAAATAAATTGTCAGACTATGCCAAATAAACAGAGGCTGTTTATACTGCAACGAAAGCTGGAATTGGGCACATAGATCTCAAAGCACATTGAGTCCAGTTATGTTGCATCCCAGAAAATATGTCCTAAGTTTATTGTAAAAATATAATACACTTCTGAAAGTGCAATCAGTGGTATATTCAAAAAAAGAGAACTGTCCTCTTGATAAATAATTTTTAAAAATAACAGATACACGTTGAAAATATAAAATTGATACAAAATACTATTCAGTAAATGCAGAAGATGAAAAAGAACAAATTGCAAACTTAAACACATTTCCGGAGTATATATCAGATTTTTTTCTCCAAATAATACCACTTTTTATAACCATCAGAAAGGTCCCTTATTTAAAGTTTCATTCAACAGATAATTTCTTCTACAATGTAGCACTCCCTTAATACTGCATATTACTTATTTGAGGCTTGTACCAACAACTGATAGATAGGTGAAAAGGCACTACCGACTTAGCGAAAGATAAACAAAATTAGCATGTGGAATGTTTATAACATTGGAATAAAACACCCCACAAAAAAAACAAGAAAATGACTGCCTGTTGGAATAATATTGAAATTATATTGTCCAATATTGGCCATTTAACAGCTGACAGCCTTTATTATAAAATCAATTCTGTTTTTTGTTATAAAGAGCTATGTTCACTTTTTAATATTGAATAAATTAAGGACTTTAATAATACAATTTAAATGGCTGAGAAGTTACAATCACACTGTGATAATCTCTGAATACAAATGATATTATTGTGCCTACCAGTCTTCAAATATGTTAACAGAGAATCCAGTCGCTCACACCTGCCAAAGTAAATAATTATTCATGGTTAGGTGCTGCAGGTTTAAAATAAGTTAGAAATTAATTTTTACGCCCAAAACATAGTCAGAATAGGGTTTACCAGAGTGGTTTCAAGAAAGGCAAGTTTCCTGTATGAGGAACGATTACGATGAGGCCTACAACTCAAATTTAGAACAATGAGAGGAGATTTTGTTAAAATCTACCAAATTCTTACATAGCTCAACAAGGTGGACACAAGAAAGATGCTTCCTTGGCTGAGAAGTCAAGAACCAGGAGACAGTGTCTCACCATCAGAAGTAAGCTATTATTGAGAGGTGCGGAACATTTTACTTACAGGAAGGTGACCCTTCAACCTCTCTACCCTGTAAGCCAGTAGAGCCTGAGTTTTTGAGTTCAGACAAAACAAAGATGAATAGATTTCTAGATTTAAAAGGAATCAAGATTTATGAAACAGTGTGTACAGGAAAATGGCACTAATATTCATGGCCATGATGAAAGGCACGGGAGGCTCAAAGAGCCAGATGGTCTACTTCTGCTCATAATTCTAATGTGCCTATGTTTTTTTGTGTAATTTTAACACAAACTTGCCACATCAGGAATATTCATTTTTGTAGAAGAGAACAAAAATCAGATATTGTAACTCTTAAGTGACTTCTTTATAATTATTTTTTGAGTTATGATTGATACAATATTGAGTGATTACATATTCATGTAGATCTTAACCTATCTCCAGTCCTTCAAACTCTCAGATTAAGAGGGCTCACCTCATTGTTTTGCTGCCCTCTAATGACGCTCCCAGTTCTCCAAAACTTAAATTTTTCAGTCCTAAGTTCTTCCTCCAATGTACTAGTAAATTCATTCAATCATTCAAGATGTTGAAATATTTTGTTCGATTTCTAACTCCTTCAAAGTATCCTTCATAGACAGTCTACCACTACCAGATCTTTGGACCAAAAACCCTCAAAATATTATTCACCTTTAAAAAAAATCACAGAACCAACAACCAAGAATCTTTCGCAATGCTCACTGCTGATGTCATTGATCTTAGTGCAGATACTTGACAAAACAGCATCTTATGAAATGGTAGCTGTGAAATTTAAATTCAGTTGATAATCTAAATTGGAAAAACTAGTCATAGTAAAGATCATTACAAAAATAATTGGATTGTCACAAAAGCACATCTGGTTCTTCAATGTCCTTCGGGGGAAGAAATCTGCCATCTTTACATAGTCAAACCTTATGTTGTTGACTCTTAAGTTCCCACTGAAATACTGAACAAGTTGCATCATGACAACGGGATTAGAAAAGAGAAAGAATAAAACCAGATGGACTGCCTGACATTGACCTAGCCACCACAAATGGACAATGCAAAGTTGCTCTTCACAAACACCTGAGGATTGGTTTCCAAATTCAAAATGCAGTTCCTTAGACTGCGTAAGCAGCAGTTAATGGATATGTACAGAATGATTCTTTGAGAATGACTATGTGCCAGACATTCCATTATAATTCCTAGCTATATCCAATGGATCAAGAGGATGAAGCAACCAGAGCAAGTAGCATAGATATTTACAGGCAGGACTAAATAGTTCTTTGAGTATACAAAGGAATGTCAAATCAAACCATTTCCTTGGAATCGGCATTCATTCCCTCAACTAGTGTTTACCAACTGGCTACAATGTGTGTCATCTGCAATATATATTGCAGTTACTTGCCTAGATTACTCCAACTCAAACCCACAAACTCTACTATTGAGGAGGACTACATCAACTAGCACATGGGAACACCATCTCCACCTGTAGACTCCTCCAACTCATACCACATCCTGATTTGGAAATCTATATTTATTACTAAAGAGTACATGGGAAATATCATTTCAGAGACAGAACTGGTAGAGGGAAACCTATAAACATCTGTGGTTATTCATAAACATAGCACAAAAAGTAAGGAAATTTGTGTTTGGTAGATTATTTCTTTGTTGTAACAATGCTTCTTGGCAATAAATCTTATACCGTTGGAAAGCCTGTTTATTTCCCTTTTAAATGGTGCCACATTTGTAAGGAACATGCATTTGTGGGATGAGCAGCAGAGCTGAGTATATGGGTTGCGCCCATGAAAAATTTGCCAAATCTTCTCTGCCAATGCCAAACAGCTTATTCTGCTGTTGCTATTGACTCTTGTTTTGAGCTTCTGGTACCCCCAGGTGCTGACAATCAGGTGCCTGATTGGCACCTGATTGGCAGCATCTGTGAGCATGGGCCCTACTACAGTGGTCAGTAGGTGTCTGCTCCAAGAATTGGCATGCCACGTTTGACTGATCTGGATAGGGCCCCGTGCGATAGGGCAACTTCAAGTTGGTGTTCCGCAAAACCAAGTTGCGGCATTATTTGGAGTGAGCCCTAGTACCATCTCCAACGTGAAGGCCAAGTTCCATATAACGGGGGATGTCAGAGACAGGCCGCGAAGTGGGCGTCCCAAGAAGACGACCCCCGAAGATGACCGTTTCCTCACCCTGTCAGCACTTAGGAACCGTAGGCTGTCTTCTACAGATTTGCAGTCAAGGTTTGCAGGACGATATGGCCGACGGCTCTCTGCCCAGACAATTCGGAACAGACTGCACGCAGCCGATCTCCGGTCTTATAGGGCTGCCAGGAGGCCTGCCATGACTGCCCTTCACCGTCAGGCCCGTTTGCGCTGGTGTCGGCAACACGTGCACTGGAACCTGAACATGTGGAGGAACGTTATGTTCAGCGATGAGTCCAGATTCTGCCTACGGCAGTTGGATCATAGGGTCAAAGTGTGGAGAAGACGCGGAGAACGCTATACTGATTGCTGCACCGATAGAGTAACATCTTTTGGTGGAGGCAGTGTGATGGTGTGGGGCGGCATCTCCCTCACTGGAAAAACGAGGCTAGTCATCATTGGAGGCAATCTCAATGCAGAGAGATATCGAGATGAGATTCTGCAACCAGTGGCAATCCCATATCTCCACAGTCTGGGACCGAACTCTATCCTCCAAGATGACAATGCTCGCCCCCACAGAGCAGGGTTTCTCAGAGACTACCTCCAGAATTTGGGAGTGGAGAGGATGGAATGGCCTGCCAGCAGTCCTGACCTCAACCCCATTGAACACTTGTGGGATCAGCTTGGGCGTGCTGTTCGTGCCAGAGTGACCAACACAACCACGTTGGCTGACTTGCGACAAATGCTGGTTGAAGAATGGGATGCCATCCCACAACAGTGTGTGACCAGGCTGGTGACCAGCATGAGGAGGAGGTGCCAGGCTGTTGTGGCTGTGTATGGTTCTTCCACACGCTACTGAGGCTCCTGTTTATTAAATGAATAAATTGTTAAATTGCCAATATGTCTTGTTTCTTCAGACTTCAATCATCCAATCCACCAAACAACACCGAACAAGTCAATGGCAGAATAAGCTGTTTGGCATTGGCAGAATAAGCTGTTTGGCATTGGCAGAGAAGATTTGGCAGATTTTTCATGGGCGCAACCCACATACTCAGCTCTGCTGCTCATCCCACAAATGCATGTTCCTTACAAATGTGGCACCATTTAAAAGGGAAATAAACAGGCTTTCCAACGGTATAAGATTTATTGCCAAGAAGCATTGTTACAACAAAGAAATAATCTAGCAAACACAAATTTCCTTACTTTTTGTGCTATGTTTATATGCTGGTGTGAATTTGTGAATGAACTGCAGTGGGAAGACCAGAAGAACCAAGGAGACCAGGACCTTCCGAATAAGAGAGAAGGGAGTCAAGAATGTTTTATTGTCATAAGTCCAGAAACTGAACAATTAAATTCTTACTTGCAGCAGCACTACAGATATGTAAACATAGTACTCTGTAAACATCAAAACAACAAAAAAAGTTCAGTATATAAAAAAAACAAATAGTAATAGTGCAAAGACAAAAACAATGTTCCCCAAGTCTATGTAGTTGGGAACTTATTTGGAGGTTGTCGTGTTCAATAGCCTGATGGTTGTTAGGAAGAAGCTGTTTCTAAACCTGGATGTTAAAGTTTTCAGGCTCCTGTACGTTCTTCCCAATGGCAGGATTGAAATAAGAGCATGGCCAGGGTGGTGTGGGGCCCAGAGGAATAATGCAGGTTACCTTTTTGATGCAGCGACTCCTGTACATCCCTTCGATGGTGTCAAGTCAAGTCAAGTCAATTTTATTTGTATGGCACATTTAAACAATGGTGGGGAGGTCTGTACCCATGATAGACTGGGCAGAGTTCACCATTTCTTGCAATCTTCTTCGATTCTTGGCATTCGAGTTGCCAAACCAGGCCGTGATGCAACCAGTCAATGTGCTTTCCACTGTACACCTATAGAAGTTCTAGAGAGTATTTGTTGACATGCCAAATCTCCTCAGTCTTCGAAAGAGGTAGAGGCATTGATGGGTTCTCTTTATGATTACATCAATGTACTGGGCCCAGCACAGATCTTCAGTGATATGCACACCCAGGAATTTGAAGTTTTTGGCTCTCTCCACCACCAACCCGCCAATGAAGGCAGGTGTTTGGATCTTCAGCCTCCCTCTTCTAAAGTCAGCAATCAGTTCCCCGTTTTTACTGACGTTAAGAGCAAGGTTGTTGTTTTGGCATCATTCCGTCAGTCAATCGATCTCCCTCCTCTACTCTGACTTGTAAACATCCATAATTCATCCAACAACGGTGGTGCCATCAGCAAATTTGAAGACGGAGTTGGCAATATGTCTGGCTGCACAGTCATCAGTAAAGAGCGAGTAAAGCAGGGTGCTGAGCACACAGCCTTGAGGTGCTCCTGTGCTGATGGTTATTGAGGAGGAAGTGTTACTGTAAATTCGTACTGATCAAGTTCTGTTGATGAGGAAGTCAAGAATCAAGTTATAGAGGTGATGATGTTGAACGCTAAGCTGTAGTCTATGAACAACTGCCTGATGTATGTATTTATATTGTCCAGGTGGTCCAAAGCAGAGTGGAAAGCCAGCAAGATTGCCTCCTCCGTTGACCTGTTGTTGACCTTAATAATTAATACACCCTTTAAAATTTGGTCAAATCCGAATGCCTACTGACACATCGACTTGTAAACACTGGAAAGAGTGCAAAAATCCCAGACACTTTGACACAATACTGGCACCCAAGGTTAGAATACAAGAATAATTAAAGATTTTCAAGATTTGCCTTTGAATGTTTGCTTTAGTTGTTACTGGCAAGAGTTTCGGTGATGATGTCAACAATGAAAAAATAAATCTTGATCCAAATTCCTACTGATGCATAAATTTATGAGAACCAGCATGGAGTATATCAATATCTTTCACCAATGAGCACGTTATTACCAGATATTGCTGAATCTTGCTGAACAGCGCCCTCAGGTGGAAAGCCTCAAACAAAAGTGAAGCAACTGTACTTTTTACTTTTGGTTACTGAAAATAAAGTGTTGCAAAATGATCTCAATAACACTGCAGTAAGGTCTCAGTGGCTCAAAATTCAAAACAATGTTGTCCTTCAGTGGTAAGCATTCAAAGCTGTATTCACCCATATCAGTAAAATTGCAACCACTTTTAACACAGCTCTTAGAAACAAAATCACTGGAACAAAGCTACTATCAGAATAAAGATCAGGAAATTACCTTACGTTTTTATCATCAGTGTCCAAAATAGAAGGCACAAGGCGAATTAAACTTCTGCTTAAAACAAATTGTGGAAACATTTGTTCAGAATTTCTCCATATAAAAAACTCTCTAAATACTCAGAAAAAAAGTCTTATAACTTGGAATAAGATTTAGCCATTTAACAGCAAGGATTTCTTATCTCTAGATCGTGAATCTTAGGAATTCTCTATCACAGAGTAGCTGAACACTGAATATATTCAAGGCTGAAATGGACAAGAGTTTTGGTCTTTAGAGTTTATAGAAAGGAGATCAGGTCAACTTTAAATCAGACAGGATCTTACTGAATACTGGAATCGGCTTGAGGAACTAAGCGGTTTACATCAGCTCCTATGTTCTTTCATCTGCAGGCATTACTGTGTAATGCCTAGAAATTCATATGCACCAGAAGAGCACTCCACAAGATTACTAGTCGTGGTGTCAATAACTTGTTACAAGTGCCACAGCTGCAAAAATCTGTGGTATTCAACATCGATTACATTAAATGTGAATTATCACTGATTGCAAGTTTGTCATTGCATGCTGTGAAATACACACAAAGGAAATTATGATGAATGCAGAGCTGATGTTGGGTCCTGGGAGAAAGAGAGATCTGGTGATTAGGGACTCAGATGCACCTAGAGATGAGAGTAAAAAACCAGTGAGGATTGGAGTCCGTGGTGATTGGTGGTGACCTAAGATCAAAGACTAGGTGGTTGGGGGATGGAGAAGGGATATGTGGCGCTCAAACTTGTGGGCATGGATCATAGTCTGGATTCTCCATTAAGAATCTTACATAAAAAAGCACCACTTTAAGTAAAGTATTTTGTTGTGAGCACAATTGATCCAGGAATAATCAAAAACTGGTATCCCACAGAAGATGTAGACACAAGGAACCGCAGGTGCTGGTTTACAAAAAAAAACCCAAGAAGCGCTGGAATAACTCAGCTTGTCAGGCAGCATCTCTGGAGAATATGGATAGGTGACATTTCAGGTCAGGACCATTCTTCAATCTGATTGGGTTGGGGAGAAGAAAATTGGACGAAAGTGGAGGTAGATACAGGTGAGGAGGGGGGGGGGGGGGGGTTGATTGGCAAATGGTTGGACAATGGCCAGAGCTAAAAATACAAAAAGTGAGATGAGGAGATAAGGAAAGAAGAGGCACTAATTGTGAAGCCAGCGGATGGAATATAGGTGGAAGGGAATTGGGGGGGAGGGAGGGTAGAGGGATTGGAAAGGGAAATCGGTGTGCATCTAGGTGGGCACATGGAGAAGATGGGGACCAAAGTGGGGAGGGGAGGTGATGGGTGTTTTTAGATTAACTATCTAAAATCGGATAATTCATTTATATCATTAGGTCGTAAGCTACCCAAGAGGAAAATAAGATTTGTTCCTCTAGTTTGCGTGTGTCCTCACTCTGACAATAGACCCAGGAAAGAAAGGTCAGTGTAGGAATGGGTACAGTATAGTGATATGACAATGATATTCACCTGAAGCTTCTGCAGCTGACGTAAACCACCTCCCAGGTTTCAAGTGACTATCATATTGTCATCCTCTGTGGGTACTGATATGAGGGAGTAGAGCATGGACAACTAATTAGATGGAGAACTATCCTGATGCCACTTTGCATCCTAAAATAACTTCCCATCCGTCCACTCTGTTTACTGCGAGTCAAAAATGAACATTGCAAGGAAGTTATATCTAAAATTTAGTTGAGACTCTGAAATGAGGTGTCATTAGTCAAGTCAAAAATATTGAATTGCCATATGTACCAAAAATATTGAATTGCCATATGTACCAAAAATTAAATTCTTACTCAAAGCATTCCAGGATAAAGTTGCAAAAATAATTCAGTTTTAGATTTATCTGAATGACCAACAGGATATCTCATTTACAATACCACATTAATGCTAGTTCTGTACCTGAGAGCTGTGAATAATTGAGTACTGTCTTGGGAATATTCACATAAATACTCAAATGCTTTTCTGGCAACATCCTCCTGGTCATTCTAGAGATAAACAAGTACTTGTCATTGATCACATTGTAAAATATTAAATCATCACATGACGCATTTAGATAATTAAAAAAGAGAAATATCAGTTAATTCAGAACATTCATTATTGATAATATTCATTTTAACTGTGCTTTATAATGAAACTTTTAACATTGTATTTGATGATGATAATAATATTTATGCAAAAGGATATTCACTGGGAATTGTCTGCAAACCGTTAAAGAATAGAAATTTGTTCTCTGGTGCAACCTGGAAATACAGTTGATTTCCACTTGGGACCAGGTTCAAAAGAAGCTCAACACAAATTTTATATATATTACTTTATATATTTTAGTGCATGCAACCAGATTAATTTTTATCCTTTTACATATCCTAAAAATTATCAGTAACACTCAAGTGTTCAAAATAGCTGACTGTACTGTCTGCTGAACTGTGGAATTAGGCTTTTAATGGAATTTCAAAATAAGCACAGCAGGTAATCGCAATGTTCGTAAATTAAGAGCTTGTTTAATCGCCTCTAAGAAATGCTTTTATCAATACAACCCATTTATCAAACATTTGGAGTGCCATTAAAGCCAAATCTCTAAGCACCATTCCCATCAGGTCATCCTTTGTACAATAACCGAGCATTGAATAGGATGAAGATATTTTCTTGAAATGACAACATATCAATGACCTTTCTTCTTGGGCAGTACCTCGGGGTTGAGGATAACTAGCGTCCACTCCTGGTCTTTGGGTTTTGAGGTAGCTAATTGGGTCAATGTGGGATCAGCAGACTATGACATAAACTGGGAAGAAAGTGCTTGATGGGGCAAGTAGATGGGCGGTATGGGTGCTGCATTCCTCCTATCAACTTAGCTGGGTTAAAACATGTCTGTGACTGAAATGGAATTAGTTGTCAGCTAATAACACTAGGCTGAGCAAGCTTGTTTAGGAAAAAACAAATAAGTAATGAGACCTTGAGGCCTGCAGCTATAACAACATGTAATAAGGAAGTGGGATAAGACCAATTTGTTTATGAAAGAAGGTGATTTGGACTGACTTGATGCCTCATGCAGTAATTAGCTTTGTTTTGAAAATAACTTTGTTTCTGTGTGAGGGTGGCTAATTGTTTTTTTCAAATGTAGCTGGCATCTGTTTGTAGATTAAGAAAGGAGCAGGGTCTTATTGATTATACGACTGCAAGCTGTAAGCAAGTGCACTGGTCGTTCCTTGGGCCAGGTTCCAGAACGGTGCCATGACCCACAGGTTCTCCAGGTCAAGCCAGTATAGGCTTATATAAGCCAGGACAAGCCAGTATAGGTAGGAGATCCTGGCATTCAGTAGAAGGTACCTTTTGTATTTATTATTTTAAATGGTTGAAGTGTTCTTTTACCATCATTGATCCGAATTCTCAAAATAAGCTTATATTTTTGCAGGTAGCCCCTGAGTTTTTTTGTCAGGTCTCAGATCTGGATTTTCAAATATCTTTATGTCATTAAACCTAAGGCTGTGATGACACATTGAAGGGGTAGTGAATTTCAATATAGGCATTTGCGTTTGCCGCAAGGTATGAGAAGTGGTCGAAGTTTTCCATGGTCAGTGAGCACAGGGTGAGAAAATCCTGAGCTTGGCCATTCTCTTGTATGCTTTTGTTATTTCATTCTATTAGTGTAACCCTGTATTCCCTACTACATTAGATGATCATCCAATCTTTTCTTAACAAAATGTATTCATTTCAACTGTTCCCTGTAGTGTTGAGTTTCATATTCTTACATTCTTCACAGAGGCATTTCTTCTGAATTTCCAATTGGATTTCTTGATGACCTATGCGCTTTCCCACGAATGGAAACATTCCATCCGCTTTGGCTCCACCAAAGAACTTCAATTTTATAGACCTCCATTAGGTCTACCCTCATACTCTATGTGTATTTCTTTCTATCAATCAGTTCTATCAAATATATGTAAACAGATCTAAATCACAGTGTGATGGTAAAGTTTAATGCAGAACAATGTACAAAATATGGAAAGTATGCAAGTTTCCCAGTAGTAACAGTACACAATTAACTTTTCATAAATAATTTTGGGAATGGATACTGTTTACATTAACATGCAGTGCACTCTGTTTACTGAAGTCATTTACAATTTAGAACATTTCTTCCTGACAAATTATTTTCGAAAATCTAATTTATTTTCATTATTCAGATCTTTCAAAACTAATCTTCATTACCTCTAGAGCAATTTGTGTTGTGAGACTCAAAATATCAGTCACTGGGATTTCACTGGTTAGCATATTATCCTCATGTCCTTCTGGTTTTTTGGCAAGTTTCCCGATTGTTTTAATTGCCTGCACAGCTGAAGCACAATAGGAATATAAAGAAATTTAATCTTTCCAGTCATATTTTATAATCATTACATTGAAATACCTATTATTTAACTTAGAATACACATTTTCCTTCTGCAGTGATATGGTTAATTGCAGAAATTTTACATTACTATTATATTTTATACATAAATTATTTAACGTAACTCCATTCAAAAAGTAAAAGTACAATTGCATTGTCTTGTGTATTCATCATCCTTCACATTTCATCATCCTTCACATTTCCTTGCAATTCTTCCTAAACATTCCCTGAAGAAGGGTCCTGATCCAAAACATCGCCTATCCATGTCCTCCAGAGATGCTACCTATTCCAGCACTTTGTGCCTTTATTCTCTAAACTACGATATTCTTGTAATTAAATAGGTAAATATTCTGGGCAATTAAATAGGTTCCTTGCCTTATGTTTTCATTTAGGTTTATACCTCTCCCCTTCCCATCCACATATCATTCTCCCATCCCACTTTCGCTTCCATAATCAAAAATATTTCTCTCATTAAAATTTTAATAAAGTAAGACTCTCAGTCTATAAATTGACTTGTAATGTAGAGGTAGGTCAAATACCGTGCAGGGGGTCGACAAACAATTTGCTTGTAGACGTGCGAGATGAAATTCATTTAAAGTACTAATTGAGTTTTACACAAGTGTTTTCTCTTTGCATAGTCCGTAAGGCAAATTAGATTATATCTAAGCCAAGGAATGAGGGAGGCAGGCAGTCGGCCCAAGGAAAGGGAAAAGCAGGTGGGCAGAGGCTAAATGGGGGTCAGAGGTCAGGTATCATACTATCCCGGATCAGGAAGTGGATTTATTCTACACACGGAAGGTCAAATGTAAGAGGGAAGTATACAGTAGATGGCAGGGGGCTTAGGATCAGGGACATACAGATGGATCTTGGTTGGTAATGAAGACATACAGCTTCCTGACCTTCACAGATGGGGCATTTTTTTCTACAAGAGGGAGCTGCATATATGGAACAAGCTGCCAGAAGAAGTGAAAGAGGCTGGTACAGTTATGATATTTAAAAGATACTTAGTCAGTTACATGGATAGGAAAGGTTTGGAAATACATGGGCCAGGAGCAAGTTAGTGGAACTAGCTCGGTTAGGCAATTTGGTCGGCATGGATGAGTTGCGCCAAAGGGCCTGTTCTGTGCTGTGTGGGTCTGAGACACAAACAAATGCTTTCAAAATCTACAGATACTGGAAATTGGAAATAAAAGGTCATGGGCCAAAACATTAACTCAATTTCTCTCCCCCATGTAAATTGATTGGCCTGCTCAGTATTTCTAACATTTTCAGTTCTTGCAATAAATACCTTTTGATACATCATTTTCCAAAATGGCAATTTTGTAGACACTAAACTGTGTAAAGATATTATCGGGGTCAATTTGTTCTGCTTCTTTTATGGCCTCTTTTGCCTAAAGACAAAAAGAGACTAATTATGACACTTAATAATCCACATCCTAAAAAAGTCTGGCTTCTCATCTCTGTAAGAACTAAAGTTAGCATGATTATTTCAAACAGTTAATAGAAGTATTCCGCTGAAGAAGCTGTCAAATGATGCTTAATTTGAGGCTCGTTCCTAAACAAAATTTTGTTATAGTAAGAGAATCTTTTATATGACACCATTAACAGAATAAATGTGTAACAAAGAAAATCAGACATTAAACAGTGAAAAGAACTACAGGGAACCACTATGTGATAGGGATGAGGTAGGGGGTGGGTTGTATTCATAAAAAGAAATCCATTACATAGTTTTCCAGAACACAAAAGCTGCATGCGTCAAGAAATTTTTTGGAAAATACAGTTGTGTTGATTTATTTACATTTTATCCACGTAAATTCCAAGAGAACGAATTTTATTCTTTATCTTAAACATTTGAATGATGATTTGTAAATTCTATAAGGGCAAGTAAGTGTGAATGCGTCTGTGCCTATGTGTGTCTGTGCCCGTGTGTGACTGTGTGTGTACGTGTGCATGTGCATGTGTGCGTGAGTGTGTGTGTGTGTGTGTGTGTGTGTGTGTGTGTGTGTGTGTGTGTGTGCGCGCGTGCTTGCGTGCGTGCGTGTGTGTACACACTAACATTTTGGTCAAAATCCCTTCTTCTGAACTGTTGGGAGAGAAAGCCGGTCTTTTATTTGAAACTAGCCGGGCGTGGACCCGTTGGGTCCAAAACTCTCCTGCGGGCCTGGCAACCCTCCGTGCAAACCTCTCCTGCGGGCGCGGCAACCCCCGTTGGGTGCAAGCCTCTCCTATGGGCCCGACAACCCTCCCCAACTGATGATCCGTAAACCTGTTGCCAGCTGGGGAGTGTCCCCTGGGGCCGTGGGCGGGCAAGGGGGGAGAGGAAAGGGGGGAGAGGAAAGGGGGGAGAGGAAAGGGGGGGAGAGGAAAGGGGGGAGAGGAAAGGGGGGAGAGGAAAGGGGGGAGAGGAAAGTTGAGCGGGTCCAAAACTCTCCTGCGGCAACATTCCGTGCAAATCTCTCCTGTGGGCGCGGCACCCCTGTTGGGTGCAAACCTCTCCCGCGGGCCCGGCAACCCTCCCCCAACTAACGATCCGTGGACCCGATGCCAGCCGGGGAGTGTTTCCCGGGGCCGTGGATGGGCGAGGGGGGAGAGGAAAGGGGAGAGGGAGCTACTCACCTCAGCCCCGAGCGGCCATCGCGTCGGCCAGAACGAGCCATTAGTGGAAACCTCTCATGCAGTGGCAGCGACAGCCATCTTGTTTGACCGTCTGCCACCGCGCTGCACCACGAGAAGCAGGTCAGGCGCGGGGCTTGCCGAGACGGCGCCAGTCCTCCCGGCACTGGGGGGGGGGGGGGAGGGGGAGCGCATTTACTAAAGTTTAAGTTAATTGTTTTTAAAATGCAACAAAACAATGAATTGAGACCGCAGGGAATGGTGAGTAGGGTGGGCCTAAAATTGTTGCGTTATTGTGTACCGTTTTGGCTGTATTTCGGGAACAATTCTATCCACAAACCCACAAATATACAAGATGAGTTTTAGTATTTAGACTAGACTGAGGTGGACCTGTCCATCCCCTTTCAAACCCCCTTATCTCCCCATCCTCCCCCCCACTCACCCACTCCATCCCCCCTCAACTCCCCTTATCCCCTACTCCTCCCCTCCCCTTACCCACTCTATCCCCCCTGAACCCCCCTCCTCCCCTCCCCCCTGAACCACCCTCCTCCCCTCCCCCCTGAACCCCCCTCCTCCCCTCCCCCCACTCACTCCATCCCCCCTCAACCCCCCCTTCTCCCCTCCCCACTCCATCCCCCCTGAATCCCCCTCCTCCCCTCCCTCACCCACCATCTCCACTCAACCCCCCTCCTCCCCTCCCCCCTCACCCACTCCATCTCACCTCAACCCCCCTTATCCCCCCTCTCCTTACCCCCATCCCCTCACCCACTCATCCAACTCCATCCCCCCTCAACCCCCTTATCACCCCCCTTCCCCCGCTCCCCCTTACCCACTCAACCACTCCACCCCCCCCCCTCACGTGGCCGGAAAAGCTACGGGTCGCTGCCGTTTGCACCATCGCAGGTGCAGAGTGACGTCAAAAACGCAGTTCATTCTCCCGGCGGAGGGGGGGGTGCAGGTGAGTGGTTGGGGGAGGGGGTGAGGGATAGGGGGGGGTTGATGGGGAATGGAGTGGGTGAGGGGAGGAGGGGGGTTCAGGGAGGATGGAGTGGGTGAGTTAGTGCCAGCTCGTCGGTCCACAGCCACCCCCCCCCCCCCCCATTGGCCGCCACTCCCGTCACTCTGGAGGGTCCTATCGTGCCCCCCCCCTCATTGGGCATCACTTAGGCGGTCCCATTGTGACGTCATACGCTGAACATGGCAAGCATCAGTTTAATAATTTTTAAACGTTAAAATCTCTCTAACTTTAAAAATATGACCAATTTGAATGAAACTTGTGTTAAACACTCCCCAGGACAATGGTGAGTAAGGTGGTCCTAAAATTGTCGCACTATCATATACCGTTTTTTGGATGAAAACCACATAAAGTAAAAACCACACAACGGGCACAAACAGACAACGGGCACAAACATAGGGAACAAATAAGATGGTTTTAGCAATATATAGACAGATGTTAACTATTTTGCTGCCTAACCTGCTGAGCATTTCCAGCATCTGCAATTTTATGAATTTGATTAATAATACAACACTGAACAGAGACTATTGACTATCTTTATATTAGTCCGACACACAGCTGCCACAAAGGACACAGAGTACAATGAACAAGAACTATAAGGAGTTCCTTAACAACAATTAGCTGTTTCATCTGATGAGCACCTTTTTCAGTCAGAGAGTTGTAAATCTGTGGAATTCTCTGCCTCTCAAAAGGCAGTGGAGGCCAATTCTCTGGATGCTTTCAAGAGAGAGTTAGATAGAGCTCTTAAAGATAGCGGAGTTAGGGGGTATGGGGAGAAGGCAGGAATGGGGTACTGATTGTGAATGATCAGCCAAGATCACATTGAATGGCAGTGTTGGCTCGAAGGGCCAAATGGCCTACTCCTACACCTATCGTCTATTGTCTATATCAGAGACTTTTGGAGGCTGGGGCTTCCACTTTAAGTGGCAAAATCCAGTCATTTTGCAGTCCAGCCATCTGGACTTGAGACACCCCTTTGCATTTGGAATGGGAAATACAAGGGAATCGCAAGAAACTGGTCCCGCATAATCTGGCATAATAACTCTTGATCTTTTCCGTCACTATAAAACCTTAATATACAAAAGTTTCCACTTGTTAACCAGTGCTGTATAGAAGACGTTCAAATGTCAGCTGAAGCCAAAGAAGCTTCCATTTAAAAAGTGCAGTTGCAATTTATATTGTGGAGCATGCCTTTAAGTTCTGCTATCAGGAAATGATACTCGTCTTACTGCTTATGTATGCGCTCATAGTGATCATTATAATTAGCAAGAAACAAATAGTGCCTTTTGCAATACATTGAATGGATACTTCAAAATAGTTGAACCTACTTGCAGCAGGGTATCCAATTTAGCGTTCACTCTTCCAATGGCATAACCCAATATATGTTTTCTACGCCACAAGAAAACTGTCAGTACAAACCTTGCGATAATCACCTGCAAGAACAGACCAATATAGAGTAAATTTACCTGTTCCTTCTGATTCAGATGTAGATAGCACGATGTTCTGTTTCGCTGCAGTCTAGCTAGATTCTGATCCATTTGTCCAGCAGAAAAAAAACTTGACGAATAATTGTACCATTGGAGTGCCTCAGTATAATTCTGCATCTAAAAAATTAGGAAAAACTTGGCTGTTAAAGAATCCCTGACTCTCCAAAATTTAAAAAGTGTTTGGATTTTTCAGAACACACAATTAAACTTATGCCTCAACAAATTAGAATGAAGGAAAACGATCTGTTTTGAAAACTGGGAAGAGAGCGACCAAGGAAACATCTTGGTTCACTGAAAAAGAAAAAGGCTGGCTGTAAATGCACTCAAGCACGGAAGGAACTTAATGAGTTGAACAGAGTGAACCATACTTTCTATGATTACATATTGCTAACTACAGAGGTGTAAACATCTGTTTTTCAATTTGTTATGGAGTCAAAAAGCTTTTCTTTCACATCCATTGTTTTGCAAGGCATTTTACACTCTTAACTTTGAAATGTAAATACTTATGCCTTCATAGCCATGTCCTCCTTGGACACCCAACTTTAGGTTAATGTATCAGGAGCATTTGAATGCTCTGGGCCTGTACTCGCTGGAGTTTAGAAGGATGAGGGGGGATCTTATTGAAAACTATTGAATAATGAATGGCCCTGAGTGGACATGGCAAGGATATTTGCAGTAATAGGAGAATCTAGAATCAATAGACAATAGGTGCAGGAGGAGGCCATTCGGCCCTTCGAGCCAGCACCGCCATTCAATGTGATCATGGCTGATCATTCTCAATCAGTATCCCGTTCCTGCCTTCTCCCCATACCCCCTGACTCTGCTATCCTTAAGAGCTCTATCTAGCTCTCTCTTGAATGCATTCAGAGAATTGGCCTCCATTGCCTTCTGAGGCAGAGAATTCCACAGATTCACAACTCTCTGACTGAAAAAGTTTTTTCCTCACCTCAGTACAAAATGGCCTACCCCTTATTCTTAAACTGTGGCCCCTTGTTCTGGACTCCCCCAACATTGGGAACATGTTTCCTGCCTCTAACGTGTCCAACCCCTTAATAATCTTATACGTTTTGATAAGATCTCCTCCCATCCTTTCCAAATTCCAGTGTATACAAGCCTAGTCGCTCCAGTCTTTCAACATATGACAGTCCCGCCATTCCGGGAATTAACCTAGTATACCTACGCTGCATGCCCTCAATAGCAAGAATATCCTTCCTCAAATTTGGAGACCGAAACTGCACACAGTACTCCAGGTGCGGTCTCACTAGGGCCCTGTACAACTGCAGAAGGACCTCTTTGCTCCTATACTCAACTCCTCTTGTTATGAAGGCCAACATTCCATTGGCTTTCTTCACTGCCTGCTGTACCTGTATGCTTCCTTTCAGTGAGTGATGCACTAGGACACCCAGATCTCGTTGTACGTCCCCTTTTCCTAACTTGACACCATTCAGATAATACTCTGCCTTCCTATTCTTACCACCAAAGTGGATAACCTCACACTTATCCACATTAAACTGCATCTGCCATGCATCCGCCCACTCACACAACCTGTCCAAGTCACCCTGCAACCTCATAGCATCTTCCTCACAGTTCACACTACCACCCAGCTTTGTATCATCTGCAAATTTGCTAATGGTACTTTTAATCCCTTCATCCAAGTCATTAATGTATATTGTAAATAGCTGCGGTCCCAGCACCGAGCCTTGCGGTACCCCACTAGTTACTGCCTGCCATTCTGAAAGGGACCCATTTATCCCCACTCTTTGCTTTCTGTCTGTCAACCAATTTTCTAGCACAGCCTCAGAATAAAAGGACGTATCTTTAGAATAGAGATGAGGAGGAATTTCTTTAGCCAGAGGGTGGTGAATCTATGGAATTCATTACAACAGATGGCTGTGGAGGTCAAGACATTGTGTAGATTTAAAGAAGGGATTAATTTGTAAAGGTGCCAAAGATTACGGGGAAAAGATTGAATGGCGGAGTAGACTCAATGCGCCGAAATGCCTACTTCTACTCCTATGTCTTCTGGTCTTATAACGTATGAGCACCTCGTACATAACGAATGGGCACTTGGGAGGCCAGCAGAATAGATGATGGATATGTCGGCTGCTATGGGGCTGGAAGCATCTTCTGTCAGGTGGGAACAGGTCATTCTTGAGAACTCTCTCTCTCTGCACCCCATTGATGCAAAAATTGGCAGCTGTATCAAGCTGAGTAGATTCATTCACTTAGTCAGTGAGGCCAGCTTGTGGCTACTCTTCCTGTGTCTACTCACTCTCTCATCTGCTCCTGTGATCCTCTCCCACACATGATTTCTGTTTATTTTCAACTTACTAACAGTTCTCAGGAATGGAATCTTATCGTAACCTGGGATCTTACAGTATCCCACTCAATACCTCTTGCAAAGCAGCCGTTCAGTGTTTATAGTGTACCATGGCTTCCCTGCTGACAACTGGGCTTAAATCAATCTAATACATCTTCTGCACATATTGATACTGGAAAAGGTAAAGATTGTGATGATAAACATACTCCATTCTAATACAGATGCTGGTACTCGTAAGTGTTCATTGATTTCCCCAGTCTCCCCTTTTCCTTCATCCAAATGCAGACAGAATATAGACATAGAACAGTACAGCAGAGGAACAGGCCCTCTGCCCACAATGTCTGTGCCATACATGATACCAAGTTAAACAAATCTCCTTGCCTGCTTGCAGGGAAATGCTAAAGTACTGTGTCCTGTATAACAAGAAACCGTCTATGTATTTCCAAGAGTTACATTCCGTCATTAAAAACAAGTTACATTGTGGGTGGGGTTAACCTTAAGTCATTTTTTTGGCCTGCATGGAATGTGGGCTGAATGGCTGTCTTCTGTGCCATAGATTTCCATGACTCTATGACATGTTGGATTGACACTGCCTGATGCTTCAAGTTCATGAGAGATTCTGTATATGCTTACATGGAAGGGAGTTAGAGCCAGAACTCAAGAGAGAAAAAAACCTTTAAAATTGTCCCTTTTGCAATTGTTGCCTTGTCACCAATTGGGCATGAGGTTAAAATTCTACCCCACAGAGTCCAAAAACAGATAATAAATATAAAACATGGAATAGTACAGCTACTATTACAACAATACTACAGGAACAAGCCGTTAGCCACAAATTCTGAGCTGAAAATTATGCCAAGTTAAGTTAACCTCCACTATCTGCATGTGATCCATATCCCTCCATTTCCATGTGCATATCTAATAGCGTCTTGAATGGCACCAACATATCTGCTTCCACCACTACCCCTGGCAGCATGTTCCATGCACTTACCATTGTCTTTGAGAAAAACTTGCCTCAAATTTCCTTTAAATTTTCCTCCTCTCACCTTAAAGCTATGCCTTCTTGTCTTTGACATTTTCACCCTGGGGTGAAGGTTCTGACTGTCTCCTTTATCTATGCCTCTCATTTTATATACTTCTATCAGGTCCTCCACCCCTTAGTCTCCAATGCTCCAGAGGAAACAATCAAAGAATGACCAACTTCTTATTACAGCTAATACCCTCTAATGTAGGCACCATTTTGATAAATCTCTCCTGCACCTTCTCCAAATCATCCACATCCTTCCAGGACTGGTGCGACTCATTACACATAAATGAAGCAAGCTCAAATATAGGTTTAACTATATGTTTGATGACAATTTACACTGACATCAATGGTAAAAAATATCAGACCTCACGAAAAATGAATGCAACCAACATATAGCCACAGTATAAAGATGAATTCAGCATAAACGCGACTTCAGTCTCAGAATGAAGGTAACCCAAGTCCAGGTTGCAAGACATAACATTTGGTTGGATTTCATGAGGATTCTAATATATCTCACCTCAAAATACTTGGCAGCTCTTTCCCAGAGAACAATGTGAAATTGGGTCAGAATATCTGACGACAGCCTTTTCCCTGTGTAATGACCTAAAATTGTCATCAAAAGAATTGACCACAATGTAAGTAAACAGAAAGACCTGATAAATGGAACAAAAGCTTTAAAGCTCAGTACTGTTCAATAATTTTCAATGAAAAATATGTTTGCCTAACATTAAATTCCCAGCAAACCAGCCCGTGAACTGCCTCCATCTGCAAATAATTCTGAAGTGATAACTTTTGTACAAGCTTATTTGATTTTACAAACAAATTCTTCATGATACTGAATGTAGAAAACAGACTTTGGAGCCACAATTAATGAAGCAAATTGTTGAGGCAAGCCATTTTAGAAAAGTGGATCAGTTCAAACTGGACCCAGATAACCCACATGCAGAAACATTTCCCAGCTGTGGAGAATGAACAAACTGGTATGTGCATCTGAAAGGTCTCATGTAAAACAGGAATATGCCAGGATTATCTACTACTGAAGACCCTCCCCGTATACACCCTGACAACCTCTGATGGCTCACCACAAGCAAAAAATTAAAAATATAACATTATAATTATTCAAGCACTCTCCATCTACAGTGTCAGTAATCTCATTCTAACAAAGGAGTTGTGTGTATACCAGCCAACCATAATGTAAAGCTGATACCTGGTGCAAAGGGCATCTAAACCCTCCCTAGCGCATCAATATTCTATCACTGGGCTGAATGGCAAGTCAAGCATTATTGGCATCTGAGCTCTAATTCAACTTGGACTTCTGTATTGGCCAAACAAGAGTAGAAGTCCAAAATAAGCTAAGTGCTATTTTAATCCCGGTCCTGGTTTGGCCTCTTTTTGAGTCCTGGTCCAAATCAGATTAAAGAGGCAAGAAAGATATTCAACCATTGCAGGAAGACAGATAAAAAGCTCAAAGACTAATAGACAAAGAAATGAATTATGAAAATAGCCTGAAGAAATTTGATTCCATTGCTCTTGAAAGAAGACTATGAGAAAGTGATGTTACAGAAGTTAATCTAGAGATAAACTTCAAATTTTGATTGGTAAATTTACATGAAAATTGGTGCATTGTTGATAATGAGGACATTCTTAGGTTACATAGCTAATAATATAAAATGTCAACTAGTAACATGACAGACTGAATTGTATCCTGATAGGTGTGAGGTGATGCATTTTGAGGGGACTAATACAGATTAGACATACACAAGAAAATTATGACCCTGGAAAGTATTAAGGAACAGAAAGACCTTAGTGTAAAAGTCCTAGCATCACTGAAGGTGGGCGGTAAATATAATGGTTAAGAAACCAAACTGGACACTTCCCTTTTATTAGCTGAATGGAAGATCAGGGAGATAATGGTACAGTCTTAAAGAGATTAAGTGGAGTACCGTGCACAGTAATACGCAAAAAAAAAGGAAAAAACATTAATCGTTAAAAACATTGACAACTTTAATCAAAGGAATCACAGCATGAATGATAAGAAATTCTATCCATCTAATGCCAGTCACTCATGCAATGAAGGGGAATTAATGCCACAAATGGTTTCGGTTGTATAACTGTCATGATGTGAAGCCAAGGAACAAACCAAGCTAGGGTGCATCAGGCGACACATAAGACCAAAGAAATAGATTACCAAAGTGGAAAACCTGGATATATTACCACTATTAAACAGCTTAACTCCATACACGATTTATGTAAGCAGATGTTAAAATTCTAGCCATCTTCCTTTCAAATGTGTTTCCTCATCTACTCTTATTAGAAATGCATTTAATTGTAGTCTACTAAAAAGATACTGTGGCATCTAAATTGAACTAACTAACATGGAATTTGCAGTTTTCTGCTGCAACATCATGAAACATAGAACAAGCCTATAGAACAAGCCCATAGAGGGCAGCACGGTGGAGCAGCGGTAGAGTTGCTGCCTTACAGCGAATGCAGCGCCTGAGACTCAGGTTCGATCCTGACTACGGGCGCCGTCTGTACGGAGTTTGTACGTTCTCCCCGTGACCTGCGTGGGTTTTCTCCGAGATCTTCGGTTTCCTCCCACACTCCAAAGACGTACAGATTTGTAGGTTAATTGACTGGGTAAAATGTAAAAATTGTCTCTAGTGTGTGTAGGATAGTGTTAATGTGCGGGGATCGCTGGGCGGCGCGGACTCAGTGGGCCAAAGGACCTGTTTCCGCGCTGTATCTCTAAATCTAAACCCCCTCCAAAAAACAGGCCTATAGGCCCATAATGTCAGTGCTGAACAAGATGCTAAGATAAACTAAGCTCATCTGCCTGCACATGATCAATATCCTCAATTCTCTGCATGTCCATGTGTCTATCCAAAAGCCTCATAAACACCACTATCATGTCTACATCCATCACCACCTCGTCTGCACTCTCTCTAAAGCGTCAACATTTTTCTTGTAATGGGGCGACCAGTACTGCATGCAATACTCCAGCTTAACCAGTCTTATAGAGTTGCATCACTTCCTGACTCTCCTACTCAATGACCTACCAATAAAGGCAAGCATACCATACATCTTCTTTCAAAATAATGATAGAATGTGCCCAAATGTAACAGATGCTCATCAAAAAAGATAAATAAGTGAAAACCATAGATCGGAACAGTTTATGACATATCTTACCCAAATACTGCTAATTTGCGGATTCCAAATCCGATTGATTATTTCTTACCTGTAATTATGTCTTCCAATTTTTGCTTGGCGAGATGATCTTTGCCTCTCTGCAAGAGTTGCATAAAATGCAACAGCAAAATCTTCCCAATATCATGACAGGTTTCAAACTGCTTGGACAGAGTTGTGAGAAATTCAAAGGACAGTACATCTCTGTGAAATATTAAGCATTAGTTATTGAGTCAGCATTATATTTATAGTTTTGGTAAAAATATTTATTAGAGTTAGTACAACCTATTAGCAAGAACATCTCTGGTCTGAATTCTCTTTTCATTATAATAAACGTTTCATAATAACCATGTTTGCAACTGGCCAAAAAAAAGTGAATCAAGAAATATTATCATCAATGCTGAAAGATGGACTGTTTTAATTAACTTTTACCGGTTTCAGTAAGAATTTCAAAAATGAACCACTGATTGATTAACTCTTGTAAGCTTTCCTTTTCTGCATGCTATCCTTTCCTGGAACTTCTGCACTGGAATAATGGGCAATGCAATGGATGCAGCATAACTCTAACACAATTATTGAGGAATATCTGGGTCACAGACTTTGTGAAAGTGTGGCATAAGAATACAAACCTAATGAGAATTAATATTTTAATAAATGGTAAATGCGATCAAGTTTTTTAAAAAAGGTAAAATCTTTTGATTTTGCTTTTTCATTTGCTGTAAATTTTATCTGGGTCATTACACGTTTTAAACCATTAGGAAAAAGGATTGGTTCATCAAGAAAGCACAAAATTGATTCAAGCACAGTAAATATATATTTTAACCAAATAATTTGCTTAAATGGTAAGGTTCCCCACAAATTTAATCAGAAAATGTGACAATAGTAAATAAGTCTTGCAAATAATAAATATATATATACATGGGATTGATTTTTCACTGTCCATGCATCACATAAGTTGAGGTTATAAAGGAAAATAGCCAAGAAATATTACACATCCTTCATACAATCAATTCTCAATACCAATGAAGTAAAACCAAAAATCTACTGAATCATTCTTACATATGTCTAATGCAAATAGTGGATTTTACTAACCGGTCATGTTCCAATAATAGTTTTGCAGCTTCAAGACAAACAGTAAGCGACACTTTTCCAAGGAGATCTCTAACAGCTAACATAAATACCAAAATGGCAAATATAAAGGTCAATTAAAATTAGAAACATCAAAACTTTTAAACAAGATTATGTAAAAATGTTTGAAATTTACTTACTCCATTTTGATAGAATGATGCACAAGATGAATATACCGAAAGAATAGATTACGAGATATATTACTCGTGATAATATAAGCCAAAGTGATCAATACACAGAAAATATTGTGTATATAAACATAGCACAAAAAGTAAGGAAATTTGTGTTTGGTAGATTATTTATTTGTTGTAACAATACTTCTTGGCAATAAATCTTATACCGTTGGAAAGCCTGTTTATTTCCCTTTTAAATAGTGCCACATTTGTAAGGAACGTGCATTTGTGGGATGAGCAGCAGAGCTGAGTATATGGGTTGCGCCCATGAAAAATTTGCCAAATCTTCTCTGTCAATGCCAAACAGGTTATTCTGCCATTGACTCTTGTTCGGTGTTGTTTGGTGGATTGGATGATTGAAGTCTGAAGAAACAAGACATATTGGCAATTTAACAATTTATTCATTTAATAAACAGGAGCCACAGTGGCGTGTGGAAGCACCATACACAGCCATAACAGCCTGGCACCTCCTCCTCATGCTGGTCACCAGCCTGGTCACACACTGTTGTGGGATGGCATCACATTCTTGTCAGCACCTGGGGGTACCAGAAGCTCAAAACAAGAGTCAATAGCAACAGCAGAATAAGCTGTTTGGCATTGGCGCATCCCATATACTCAGCTCTGCTGCTCATCCCACAAATGCATGTTCCTTACAAATGTGGCACCATTTAAAAGGGAAATAAACAGGCTTTCCAACGTTATAAGATTTATTGCCAAGAAGCATTGTTACAACAAAGAAATAATCTACCAAACACAAATTTCCTTACTTTTTGTGCTATGTTTATATTGCAATATATCCTGCATGAAAATATTAGCCAGATCATTGCCAACCAAGATATTTATATCCTTTTTAGTCACGGGTGAAGTCCATGAGTATAGGAAAATTACCAACGTTTTTCTTTTTTTTAAAGAGGAGAAATAGGGATAATGCAATAATTGTTTTCCAATGGTGGAAATATCAAATCCCAAAGTGATTTGGGATTTTTAAGGGGGGAAATTTAAAGATGTGTGGGTGAAGTTTTTTCTTTTTACAGAGAGTGTAGATGCTTGGACGCACTGCCATGGGTGTTCATGGAAGCAGATACAATAGTGAATTTTAAAAGCATGAAAATGTAAGGTATAGAGAGGTATGGATCATGTGCAGGCAGAGGGGTTTTGCTTAATTTGGCATCACATTCGGCACAGACATCTTGAGAGGATGAGCCTGTTCCCGTGCTGCCCTGTTCTATGTTCTAGCTTCTAACCTGTTATCCAGAATCAGTGAATCATCGTGCACATTCTATCTTCAGCCATTGTAGTTCTGAATTCAGTGATTCTGTTTATTCTATTAACTAGGCATAAAAATATTTGGCATATTGAAATAGTTAATTTTGACTTTCATATTTTGTGGGGGGCAGGGTGTTCATAGGATAATTATTAACAGAGGTGACAATGTGGAAATTGTCATTTAAGGATTTGGGTTTATCATGGGTGGGAGGTATTGATTACCTATAAATGCCATTAAAAATGGTGAGGAAGCATTTTCCTGGTCCATTACAGTAATATCAGGGAAGGAGCTCAGCAGTGCTATTATTGAAGAAAGGGCAACATTGTGAATTGGAAATCACAGGAGCAGGAATATATACGCCAAGCAAGGATGATATACGATTTTTAGAATCCACCTTGCTGGTTTTAAAGTTAAAACAGCTTTCTTAGACTTTTAAGGAGATATCGGTCAGAGAGGAAGTTTTGAAGGGTAGTAGTCAATCATTCTGTACAGCGCACACAATGCAGGTATCACATAAATGTTAGACCACAATAAATGCACTGTGGCTTGCTTTGTTCTCAATGAGTTCCAACTTCTTCACTGTCTTTGGTGCTTCATTAATAGAAACAAGTAGAAAGCATTCTACTAAGTCTTCTGAACTGCACTCATAAAGGCAAGTAGAGAACATTCTTCCATGTCCTCAGAACACAGAAAATTAATCGTAACCATGACTTGTGTATTATGGAAAGTGTGCAATGTCATGACTTTCTAAGTGCTAAGGAGGTGTGCAGACTTAAGGTTCTAAAGCTCTCTGTAATAACACCATGGATGCTGCAAGTCATATTCACCACACATTGTGTTAACAAGAGTTTGGGTGACATACCTACTTGGCTCATAATTTTCTGTTGTACAAAATATTAAGTGATCAAAACATGAAAATAATAACATTAACGCAAACAACTGAAATACTTAATTGTGTCAATATTACGATGCCAGTATTGTACTGCCAGTGTTAAATATCATGATGCCATAATCTTCTTTCATTATAATTAATGTTCATTCTGGTCCATATTGAGCTCAAAGAAATTTCTGCGTCTTACCTGCAGAAACAGCTTCATCAGGAAAAACACAGCTCAATATGATTTTTATCTTTAAGAACAGTCCAGCTGGATGGGGATTTTCCTGTTGGATTAAGTAACCAGAACTTCTCATCAGATAACAGTAAACTTTTTCTCTTAAATTCTAAATCATGCTTTTTCATTCATTTACTATGTTTTAGCTATGTGGTACAGTGATGACAATATTTCCTGTCTCCCCAACTAAAATAATGATGCTCTCTGGATCCCAAAACTCACAGCAAACCTATGCCTTATGCTAAAGAAAACTCTTCCCAGCATATCTAAATCAGGAATGTTGCCATGCAAAGATAGACATAAAATGTTTAAGTAACTCTCTGGAGAAAATAAATAGGAGACCCTTGTTCAGACTGCTTGTAGTGGAGGTGGGGGGACTGGAAGCAAGAGATAAACCTCCACCTTCTGATTCCCATTACTAATCACATCTTCCCATCTCCACCCCTTTCCACATTTCGCAGAGACCGCTCCCTCCGCAACTCCTTGATTCACACATCCCTTCACACCCAAACCACCCACTCCCCAGGTACTTTCCCGACAAACACAGGAGATGTAACACCTGCCCTTATACCTTCTCCCTCAATTCCATCCAGGGACTCCAACAGTCATTCCAGTTGAGACAGAGGCTCATTTGGTGTTCCCTATGTGGGCTCCTGTGCATTAGTGAGACAAAGCATAGACCTGGCAATTTTTTCGCTGAACACTTACGCTCAGTCTGCCAAGGCCTACCGGATTTAACCACTTTAACTCCCATTTCCATACTAGCTTTTCTATCCTGGGTCTCCTCTATTGCCAGAGTGAAACCAGACGCAAAGTGGAGGAACGGCATCTTATATTTTGTTCCAGTAGCTTACACCCAGCGGTATGAATGTTGAATTTTCAATTTCAAGTAACTTCTACAAACACCTTCCACCCCTCCACTAAAAAAGTCCATTAACTAGTTTCACAGTTCACAAAGATGTATCCCTTTTGGGCTCAATTTGTCCTGGTATTTTCCTAGCTTCCAATTCTCCCCCCCCCCCCCCCCCCCCCCCACCCCCACTACAATCAGTCCAAATAAGGGTCCTGACCCAAAACATCACCTATCCATTTTCTCCAGAGACGCTGCCTGACCAGTTGAGTTGCTCCAACATTTTGTGTCTATATTTGATATCGATATAAACAGCATCTGCACTTCCTTTTTATTACACGTAATCTTGCATGTTTTGTCCCCAAATATAGCTATTGCTCTTCACTGTCAAAGGCTTCCTGAGTATAATATCCCTAGCTCTAAACAGATCTAGAGTCATAGAATAGGAAGCTGATGGGTGACCTGAAAGGGGTTTACAAAATCACAAGAGGACTAGATGAGATGAATGGTCAGTCTTTTTCTGATGAGTCCAGAACTAGAAGGCATAGATTTTCGATGAGAAGGGAAATATTTCGACAATTTCCTCACACACAGAGGATGATGCATGTATGAAATGAGCTGCCAGAGGAAGCTGTAGACGACCTTTGGTCCGACTCATGCATGCTGACCAGGTTTTATGACTGAGTTAGTTTCATTTGCTTGCATTTGGACCATATCCCACTACTTTTCCTATTCATGTACTTGTCTAAATGTCTTTTAAACGTCACAATTATACCACCTCTACTGCTCCCGCCCCCCAGAATTCCCTCCCGTAATTTACCCACCACTGATGTCGGGCTCACAGCTTTGATTAAATAAACGTACATGAGCCACCGTCCAGTATTCTGGTTCCTCCCCATGGTTAAAGTTGATGCAAATAGATTTGACAGTAGTTAACTAGTTTTAGCTCAAATGTTGAATGGATAATTGGAGAAATTAACAACAGCATTGGGTTAATAGTGCAGAGATATAGGCTGTTGTCACCCATATAGTAATTGAACACGAGTTTTTTGATGATGCAATGGGAGCTAATCACAAAGAAAAGGAACAGGTGAAGGATAGAACTCTCAGTTGCAGTAAAACTGACGATCCAGATAGTAAAAAATTATGCCATTTTGCAAACAATAAGCGTAATCATGAGAAGCACCCTGAAAGAATGGCATTCAGGGGGAAAAATACGTAACTGTGTGAAACAGGCATGTGAGAGAGGTAAACAAAAGAGAAAAAGAGCCGACCAGGGTCAAAAAATTGGAAAAGCTTTGAAAATTTACACACAAAATTACCAGTTTCAAGCCTCTTTTAGTGCATTTCAAAGTAAAAACAGACATTACAAAATAATGTGAATATGTCACTGTACACATAACATTTTGAAGTAAATTTGCACATTAATTGATAATCAGCCCAAAAAGGTGGTAATTGGCTTTTATATTTTAACCCAGTCTTAATTAATTTAGTTATATAATCTTGCACTTAAATTTAATATTTACTCATTACAGTTCCACCACTGATTTTCTGGCACTCTTGGTTCCAGAGCTTTGCTGGTTTATCCAGCAGACCACGGAAGTCGGCTATGAGGATAGGTTTGCTGGCTCCAGTTGGGCTGGAGTTCAGGAGCCCCGGCCGCAGGTTGCAAATTCAATCCACCGATCGGCCATGGAAGTCCCGATGAGGTTGAGATTGGCTGCCTTGCCCAGCCGAGGTGCCACATTTTCGGGGAGACTTCCAGGGCGCGGCGGGTTTCTCGCGGAACCCCGAGCGACCTCTAGCAGAACCCTAGTGTCTATAACATCGTTTTTTTCTTTCTTATTTTCGATCTGATTGCTCCGGTTATTTGGCAAAGTGAAAAACACAGAAATCATGCAATAAGCGAGGAAAATGGATTTGAAACGTGGAAATCCGCGGAAACGCAGAAAATTCACATGCCTGGTGAAAAGGCAGTGAACAGAATAATAACACACCACAATTGAAAGCAAGCAGATGTTTATGCAAAATTAACAGGCATAACATGTGGCGAGTGCATTTATAGAATTGTGTAATACGCCTTACTTCATTTGCCAAAACAACAGC
The DNA here is from genome assembly GCF_053455715.1 of Rhinoraja longicauda. NCBI lineage: Eukaryota > Metazoa > Chordata > Chondrichthyes > Rajiformes > Arhynchobatidae > Rhinoraja > Rhinoraja longicauda. The sequence continues at coordinate 33,840,014 of NC_135967.1, read as the reverse complement.
ATTGAGAGCTCTCTCCTGATGTTGCCTGATGTCCCACTCCAGATAAACATTAGCTAATAAACGCAAAACTTTTGCCTAAAACAGAGAAATATCAGTAGGTTATGAATAATATCTCCTATAATTCTTCATTTTGTTTGCATTTCAATACATTGGAATAGAATTTAGTCGATTCACTAAATGCATAACACAAGAGGTGTACTCGGTATTTCAACTCCAAAATTCGATTACCTTTAATGAAATTGGATTTCATAACAGGAGTCAAATGAGCGCTGTTATCATATTGCACTGGTAATATAAATGCCCACCAGACAAATTCCTATCACTGTACCTTTAACATGGCCTCTAATTATGTACGGCACAGCGTCATTCATGCAGTGGTTGAGGATCCTTCAATGCACAGTACAGAAAATGAACAAGGAGGCACAGCAATAATTGGCAAGATTCGCCTTAATAGACGTGGGTTTGGAATGGTGGAATAATGAAGGTTTGCTATAGAGTTTAATGAGACCACACTTAATAGTACTTGAAATACAAGCTGTAATTTTCATGTTTGTTCCCAAAGAAAGACATTTGCTTAAAGTGCTGCACAAAAATTTAATAGATACAATTTCTTAAGAGTCACAGAGCAGAATGGGCCTCGCTTTGAAAAAAAATCCATCAAAAATTAATCAACCTCAACATTAAATATACTCAACGCCAGGTTTTGTCCACAGGAATAAAACAAAAGTCGAGATGAGAAAAGGAACTTGTAAAGCAAATTTAGTCATGATCTAATTGTCTGGTGGAGCAGGCTTGAATGTATTCAGTCATTCTGTGTTTATATGACTGAGACTGGTACATTTTTGGACAGGTTTGATGGACCACAAGGACCACCACTGTTTCTGCATCCTATTTCCTTATGTTATGTACAGAACATATAAACTGTACATACCTGCACAGGAGAACCTGGGGAATATCTTTTATCCATTTTGCCAATGTCATAGCTCTGACTGGTGGTAGAAAATACAGCTTTAGTTACATTAACAATATTATCAAAATCTATCCCACAAGATCACATCCTCCTTTCATCAAAGGTAGATACAAAATGCTGAAGCAACTCAGCGGGACTGGCAGCATCTCTGGAGAGAAGGAATGGGTGACGTTTCGGGTTGAGACCCTTCTTCAGACTGATGTCAGGGGAGTGGGTGGGACAGAGATAGAATGTAGTCGGAGACAATAAGACTGGTGGGAGAACTGGTAAGGGGGAGGGGATGGAGAGAGAGAGGGAAAGCAAAGGCTATTTGAAGTTAGAGAAGTCAATGTTCATACTGCTGGGGTGTAAGCTACCCAAGCGAAATATGAGGTGCTGTTCCTCCAATTTGCGCTGGGCTTCACTCTGACAATGGAGGAGGCCCAAGACAGAAAGGTCAGATGGGAATGGGAGGGGGAGTTAAAGTGCTGAGCCACCCCCTTTCATCATCCAGCTAATCACATCCATGCAGTTAAAGAAAAATTAGTGTAGATTCAGAATTATAACTGGAAGGTAACACCAGTTAAAAATCTCTGTTTGCAATTTGCCCAATGTAATGCCTTAAATCAAGAAATAAAGTTTAAGTTTAGTTTAGAGATACAGAGTGGGAACAGGCCCTTCGGTACATCAAGTCTGCACTGACCAGCAATCCCTGTACACTGGCGCTATCCTACACACTAGGGACATTTACAGAAGACAATTAACCCACAAAACTGCACTTCTTTGGAATGGATGAAGAAACGGGAGCACCCAGAGAAACTCTATGCGGTCACAGGGAGAACGTACAAACTCCGTACAGAGAGCACCCTACAGTCAGGATCAAACCTGAATTATGGCTATTCCACACTTCTAATAATTGCAACCAAAAAAATACATTTTTACCAATCACTTATCAGAAATTTCTTCAAAGAATTCGCTAAGTTGTAACATTAAATTGTAATGTTTTGGGTCAAAGATCCTTTGTCAAAGTAAGCACAAAGGTATTTGCCAAATGTCCATTTTAGATAGGACTAGACTGAGGTGGACCCATTGGGTCCAAATCTCTCCTGCGGGCCTATCCTGGGGCAACCCTCCCACAACTGACGATCCTGCAGGCCTGGAAACCCTCTCCAACTGATGAAACCCGTTGCCGGGTGGGGAGTGTCCCCCGGGGCCATGGGTGGGCGAGGGGGGCCAGGGAAGGGGAGAGGGTGCCACTCACCTCGGCCCTGTGCCGCCAGCGCCACAGCCAAAGTGAGCCGTGGACCCAAAGCCTCTCCTGCATTGGTCTAGCACCCTCCCCTCCCCCACCCACTCCATCTCCTCTCATCCCCACCTACTCCATTCCCCCCCTCAACTCCCCTTAAAACTCCCCAAAACCTCTTCTGCATGGTCTAGCACCCTCCTCTCCCCCTCCATTCCCCCCTACCCCCCCACCCCTGCTAACCCCCTTCCCCCCAAAGTAGAGGCTTTGGAAAGGGTGCACAATATGTTTACCAGAATGCTGCCTGGATTAGAAGGTATTGACTAAAAGGAGAGATTCATCAAACTTGGATTGTTTTCTCTGGAACGTCAGAAATTGCGGGGAGAACTGCAAGTATGTAAAATTGTGAGGCATAGTTAGGGTGCCCTGGTACCTTTTTCCCCAGGGTGGAAATGTCACAGACTATAGGGCATAGTTTTAAGGAGATAAGAATGGATGCCTGGAATGAGTTGCCGGGAGTGAAGGTGAAGGCAGATAATAATGGCACTAAAGGGGCTTTTAGATAGACACATAGATATGCAGGGATTGGAGGAATATGTATCATGTGCAGGCAGAGAAGATTAGTTTAACCTGGTATCACGTTCGACATAAAGTTTAAGTTTAGTTTAGAGATCACTTCCGGTGGCGCTATGGAGGCTTGAGTCCAGCGCCAACTAGCTCCGTGCCGAGGGAAAAAAAAACGGGAGAAAATTGGGTTTTACCTGCAGCGATCGCAATCTGAACGGCTGCCTGCGTGACGTCATCAGGCGCGCGACTTTAAGATATGTCGTTACAACGCAGCCCCCCCCCCCGTGGGGCACAAAAAAAAGCCGGTAAAAAACCGCAGATGGAAGAGGAAGGCCCTTTAGAGGCCTCGGCCGCAATTACAACGAGGGCCCAGGAAGACCCTTCGAAGAGAATGAAAAAGTCCGAAATGGAGGATTTTAAAACTTTTCTTGCTGCCGAATTAAAAACCTTTGGTGAGAAACTTGACTCTTTTAGGTCGGAATTTAAAACAGAAATGCTTTCTACCGTTCAGCTCATGCTGGAAAGTTGGAAGAGGACGAGGGAGGAAGAGGTCAAAGCGCAAATGGAAGTACTGGAAGCCAGGCTGGTTTTGGTGGAAACGAAGATTAAAACGGAGATGGACCCCGTTCATTATGAACTTGGTCAACATCAAATAGCGTTAACCGAACTGGAGAAATGGGCGACGTCAAATGAGGGAATGGCAAGTCGACTCCTTACTGAAAACCAACGCCTCTCAGATATGGTGATCAAATTAAATGAGAAATGTACCGATTTGGAGGGGCGGCAAAGACGTAAGAATCTAAGGATTGTAGGGGTGAAAGAAGGAGGTGAGAAAGAAATGGGTACTCGGGATTTTGTGGCAGACCTTTTACATAAAGCCTTAAAATTGGATCATAAACCTTTACTCGGTCGAGCCCATAGAGTGCAGCAAAAACGTATACAGGATGATGCCCACCCAAGACAAATTATTGTAAAGGTGCAATTGGATCATGAATTGGATGATATAATGAGGAAAATGGTTCGAGGCGGACAGCTCCTTTTTGAAGGTGCGAGATTCAGTATTTACCGCGATTATCCGGTAGAAGTTCACAAGAAAAGAGTGCAGTTCATTGAGACAAAGAGAATTTTGAAGAAGGTACCTGATCTGAGATACAGCTTGCTTTATCCCGCAAGACTAAGAGTCTCCTACAAGTCCAAGGTACACTTTTTTACAGACCATGAAAAAGCAATGGAATATGCTAAAGAAGTCGGAAACATGACAGACTGAAGAATTCACATTACCCTTTAGGAGTCCCGCCAGATCTAAAAAGACCTTTAAAGTTTTTTCAAGAGCTTTGAGGAGATCCGGAAACCGAAATGGATGGAGGACATTGGAGAAAACCGTGATCTTTTCTGTTTTTTCTGTTTACTAATCATTATTATTATCTGTATACTCATATATAACTATATATGTAATAACCAATATTTATTAAATATCTATATTACCACTAAAAATTATTAATAAAATTATTAACATTAACATAAATCATATAAATTTAATACTGTATATGATTGATAACAATGATGAATAATCAATAGTCTTCGATTAACATAGAAATGAATTACACAATTATATTATTTAGGAAGATATGCAAGAGGTAAATTAGCCTAAGTCATAATAAAGTTTGACCGTTTTTCTCTTTACTTTTCAATTTAAAATTAAATTTATGATAGATTTAGTGGAAAAATTAATATGATATGTAGAGATATGTAGAGGTTATGTGCTTATGTATGCATACATACGGGTATGTATATATATATATAGGGGTATATCGTGTGTGTGTGTATGTATGGGTATGTAAATAAGTTTGTTACTCCCAAAGAAGATATATGAATGTTAGAAATAACCCTTTATTTTCTTTGCGCACGGAGCTAGAATTTTTTTTTTTTACAAAGGCTACGGAAGTCTTTAGAATTCTAGCCACGTTAGTGTGGCTATCACTAACTACACTAATTGTAGAGGTAGTTTTTTTTCTTTCACCCTATATTAATCAACTCTATCACTTTTCTCTTTTTAAATATTTTTGTAACTTAATGTTAGAATGGGAAAATAAGACAAATACAAGGAGATGTGTTCGGAAGAGCGTTGTATATGATTTTAAATTCATCTATTTGAGGTTCGGGAGCAGGGTCAGGTTCTGTGTGTTGTACCTTCTGATCGGTTATAGACCACCTTAGAAACAATATGCAAGACATTAATATGACAAGTGGGGGTCAGGGAATAACATTTTGTAGTTGGAATGTCAAGGGAATCAATGAACCAATTAAGAGAGGTAAAGTTTTGGCACATCTAAATTTAATCAAAACTGATATAATATTTCTTCAAGAAACACATCTCAAGAAGGAATCTCAACATAGACTTAAAGCTAAGTGGATTGCTGAATCATATCACTCCTCCTTTTCCCACAAGTCTAGAGGAGTTGCAATACTAATTCGTAAAGGAATACCTTTTAAGAACTCCTCAACAATAGTGGATATTGATGGCAGATATATTATATTAGTTGGAGAATTAAATGGAGAAAAAGTGATTCTTCTTAATGTTTACGGGCCTAATTTTGATAACCCTATGTTCTTTAATAAAACATTTAATAAAATTCCTGAATTCACACAATATAAATTAATAATTGGAGGAGACTTCAATTGTACATTAGATCCATACTTAGATAGATCATCAATGCAAAAAAAAAAAAAAATCTCAATCAAGTGTATTTTTAATTCATTTATTAATACCACTAATATTAAGGATGTCTGGAGAATAGAAAACCCAACTGGACGGGAATATTCATTTTACTCACCAGTACACAAAACATACTCAAGAATAGATTATTTTTTAGTTGACTCTACGTTTATTCCATTTATTTATAATTCAAAATACCATAACATTATAATTTCGGATTCATGCACCTGTAACATTCATGATTAAATTAAATGGAATGTCCGAGAAACAAGCATATTGGAGATTTAACCCACAAAATTTGAACGAAAAGTCATCCCAGGAATATATTATTAAACAGATTCAAATATTTTTGGAGGTAAATGACAACCCTGGACACACCTATTTCTCTTATGTGGGAAACGTTTAAAGCGTATGTTCGAGGTACATTAATTTCTGCTCAAGCATTTTATAATAAAGAGAACAGGATTAAGCAACATACATTGGAAAGTGAAATTAAACAACTAGATATAGAAAATGCGAGAATGCCATCTACTTTAAAACATAATAAAATTGCTGTATTGAAATATAAATTAAATAAAATGTATTCAGAACAAGTAATAAAACTTTATCAAAAAACAAAACAATTACATTTTGAATTTGGAGACAAACACAAAAACTATTAGCACGTCAATTACGAAAAATGGAAGGGGAAAAAATAATTCATAAAATTAGGAACAGAGACAGGAGAATTATTAAAATGCCCAAGGACATAAATGATAGATTTCTTCAATATTATCAGAACCTTTATTCAACTAAAACCGTAGCACAATCAGAAGGAATAGCAGACTTTTTAAAAAATTGTAATTTAAAAGGTTAGATTCAAACGATAGAGAATTATTAGAAAGGGAGATTACGATAAAGGATATTGAGGAGTCTATTGGTTCTTTAAAAAACGGTAAAGCAGTAGGACCAGATGGTTTAGGCTCCGAATTTTATAAAAAATTCTATGATTTGCTTAGCCCACGTTTACATAGACTGTATGAGTATATATATACTCAACAGAAACTTCCAGATACTTTAAATGAATCTATAATAATACTGATTCCTAAAGCTGATAAAGATCCGGAAGACCGGGATCATACAGAGCAATTGCACTTTTAAATACAGATCAAAAATTTTAACTAAAATACTAGCGAATAGATTAAGTACGGTGATGAATAAATTAATACACCCTGACCAAACAGGCTTCATTCAGAACGATACTCATACTATAATCTAAGAAGATTATTAATATTATATATTCCAAGAGAATTATTAATGAAGATCTAGCAATAATCTCACTAGATGCTGAAAAAGCATTTGATCAGGTTGAATGGTCTTATTTATTTTTGGTGATGGAAAATATGCAGCTAGGGGAGAAATTTTGTACATGGATAAAACTGTTATATACAAATCCCATGGCTAGAATATTTACAAACCAAAGGTTGTCATCGAAATTTAGCCTAGCTAGAGGTTGTAGACAAGGATGCCCGTTATCCCCATTATTATTTGCGCTTGCTATTGAGCCACTGGCAGAAAGAGTTAGGGGGCATCCGGAAATACACGGATATAACACAAAGGACACAGAGAACAAAATTTCTCTATATGCAGATGACGTATTAATTTACATCACAAAACCAGAAATTAGTATTCCAAACTTATTAAAGCTAATAACCCAATTTGGATCACTTTCAGGATACAGAATAAATTGGAATAAAAGCGAAATTATGCCAATAAGGGAACATAACAAACAGATAATACAACAATTTCCATTTAAAATAGTAAATGAAAAATTTAAATATCTAGGTATCTATGTAACTAAGATATATACATCATTATTTAAAGCAAACTTCCCCCCGTTACTGAACAAACTACATAAGAATATTCAATACTGGAAAACACTCCCCATCTCAATGGTAGGCAAAATTAATGCCATAAAAATGATTTTTTTACCGCAAATACTATACCTTTTTCAGACAATTCCGATATATTTGACAAAAAACTTTTTTAAAAAATTGGACTCTATTGTTAATGATTTCATCTGGGATTATAAGAATCATAGGATAAATAAAAGACACTTGTGTAAATCAAAAATAAATGGAGGCCTGGCTTTACCCAATTTTTTGTTTTATTTCTGGGCAGTTAATATTAAAAATATGAATTTCTGGTTGGAAGAAATAGATCTTCAACCAGACTGGTTAAAAATGGAAAAGGAAGATTGTTTGCCTTTTGATATTGGTTCGATATTATTTGCCACGTCTAAATTAAACAAAAAAATTTATAGGGAAAACCCTATAATATTTAGTGCTATACGAATTTGGAAACAATTAAAAAAGACATTAAAACTAGATAATTTATCGCTTTTTCTTCCAATTGTGAATAATCCTTTGTTTAAGCCTTCATGGTTAGACCGGGGTTTTACACAGTGGAAGAATTATGGAATTAAAAATATGGGACAACTTTATAAGGAAGGCACCTTTCTGACATTTCAGGAGTTGCAACAGATTTATGGTCTTCGTGGAAATGATTATTTCAGATATCTTCAACTTAGAGATTACGTAAAGTCGAACTCCCAAAATTTTCAAATTAGAAATTCAGAAATTCTTGACGAATGTTGGAACAAACATCCTAATACAGAAAAATTAATATCTTATATATATAATATTTTATTAGACAGTGACATGCCTTCTACGGATTTATATAGACAAAAATGGGAAAAAGAATTAAATCAAGTAATAACGAAAGATACTTGGGAAGAAAGTTTGCAACATATAGATCAGTGTTCACTAAACGCCAGACATTCTCTAATACAATTTAAAGTATTACATAGGTTACATTATTCCAAAACAAAACTACATAAAATTTTCCAACATATTTCACCTAAATGTGATAAATGTCAACATTTAGAAGCTACATTATCTCATATGTTTGCAAACTGTATAAAAATTAAAAAATTTTGGGTAAATATTTTTAGTATAATATCTAAAATAACCAGCACACAATTGGACCCAGATCCAAAATTAATTATACTCGGAATATTAGAATTAGAATTAAATAAAACATTCAGAACAACACAAAAAAACTTTATTGATTATAGTTTAATAACAGGAAAAAAATTAATTCTAAAATTTTGGAAAGGCCCTACGGCCCCCACAATTAAAATGTGGATTATAGAAATGACGGAGACCTTAAACGTGGAAAGAATCAGATTTTCCCTGTTGGACAAACAGGAATTATTCATTGAAACATGGTCTCCTTTTATTGATTACTTAAAGGGTCAGAATAGTTCAGCACAGGAACCTGACTAGCACTCGGACTAAAGAATGAATGAAATGCTATACTTTGGAATGTACGAATATATCTCGAATGAAGTTTTTGTTATTTTAATAAATTTTTCCATTCTTCTTTAACTAATTTTTTCCTTATTTTTATTTTTTTTTTTTGTTTTTAGTTATTTTTTCTTTTAAATTGGTTTTTGTTTTTAGTTTTCTTCTCTCTCTTTTCTTTCTTCACTTCATCTACTTCGTTAGCTTTATTTAGTTTATATAAAATAAATTTAAAAAAAAGGGGTAAAAGGTATATAATAATAATTGACAATATTATCAATTCAAAAATGTATGACTGTAAAGATGTAAACAGGTTATGTACCTATCCCCAATAAAATTTTATTAAAAAAAAAAAAAAGGAAAGAGAAGGGGACGGACACTGAACACGGTCTCCGGGGCTGAACACCGGCTCCACTTTCAGCGAAAGATCAGGAGTGTTGGAGTCGGTGCGTGGCTGCAGGTTTAACAATGTCAGACCAGGCTCCGACTGTGCCCGACCTGCCTGCTTCAGGGGAGAGGAGATAAGACGACGGACGGGGTAAAAGGCGGGGAGGGAACGAGCAGCCGGCCGCTACAATAGGCGGAATGGTCCTGTCTACAGTTAACCCCGCTCACAGTCTCTGATGGGGCCGGTTTCACAGACTTAACCGTGACCGGCCTCGTTTAACCAGGGCTCTGGGAACTCGGCATCTGATGGGGACGAGGAGGGTTCCAGAGGGAAGGCAGGGACAACTTAGGGTCCGGCAGCAGAGCGGCTCCGTTAATGAATTCATTCCACAGTGAGTTCAGTTCGGTAACAACACACGCCGGTAGATCCGCGGCCACTGGTTCAGGAGATCGATCCAATTATTGACCAACAGGCGGGTTGAATCCGACTGTGACAGACTCCACAGTGAGACGTGTCCACAGGAGCGGGTGTTCGCTCTGATCAATTACTCAGACACAGTGAACTTCACAATGTAAACCCCTCCCAGTCTCACCGTCCCGGAGAGCTGCCTGTCCCGAGCACTGGGACAACTCTGGGCAAGGTCCCACTGAAGGCAAGAACTACATGCTAGTGGGTCCCGGCAGTGAGAGAAAGAGAGGGTTAGTTTCGGCTGTCTGAAAATAAGAAAAATCACAGCGTTAATTCAAAAATATTTCACTGAGAGGATTGATATACTTTAAATATTCTTGTACAACTCTCATCAGTTTGCAAGCTTGTAACATGAACAGAATCAGGTGTTCACACCGGTTAACACACGGAGTTATAAAACTTGAATTGTTCTGCTCACTTACCAGGGATTCCAACGGCAGCAATGATCACGTACAAGATTTTCTCCACGGCGTAATATTCCCAAATATGTTGTGCCATATTCTCTGCCCAGCGACGTGTCCCCGTGAGCTACCGGTAATCTCTCGTGGAATGAAATGCTGGGGCAGAACATTCCCGGAGATTTTATACCATTTTCCGTCTCCACCGGGACAGCGAAGTTTCAACAGAGTTAAAAAATAGAGATTTTGAAATGATTCGCAAACAGATGACATCAGCCAAGTGAAATCCCTGCTGAGACAGGTCGTGATTTATTCAGGGAATTGATTGAGAAACTCCAAAGACTGGGAATGGTGGCGATACTGAGGGATGGAAATTGGGAGCGGCATTGTTCCAGCAAAGGGAATATTGTTTCAAACTCCATCAGGTCCAACTCTCCGCCTCATGTTGTTTGTCTGATTTCCTTCAATCCGCTTCACTCACTAAGGCAATCCCAAATTCTAGGGACCCTCTCATGGCTTCTGGTGCCTAGTTTGAAGGTGGACTGGGCGACGTTTGTCCACAGGTTGAGGAATTAGTTCAACAGATCACCTCGCACTAAAATGGCCGTTCTACTATGCTTCACCACTCAATATGATCGCGACTTAACTGACTGCAACCTCAACCCCACACTTCCGGCGAGGCCGGTAACCATTCACTCCTTGCTTGCCTGCAGTGGGTCTGATTTTGCGCCGGGACAATAACATTCTCTGCCTTCGTCACCTCTGAGGAGGAACGACCCAAAGACTCACGACACTCAGAGAACATTAACATTGTGGCTTCAGGAATATCCGAAACACAAATAAAACAGCGAATGGTGCGGCACATCTCCCTCCTCCCTTTCTCTCTCCCTCCATCCTTACTGCTGTCCTCAATTTGAACTGTGACACTCTCTCCTACCCTCCCTATTCTCTCTCTCCCTGCGCCTCTGTCTCTGTCAACCTTTCACCCCTTACTCCTCCCTCCCCTCTCACTCTCACTACATCTCTCCCTCAGTTTCTCTCTATCTATCTCACCCTTCCCTCTCTCCCTTTTTTCCAACACACTCGCTCTGAACTCCCCTCGCTCTCCATCTTCCCACTCTCCCTTTGATAGTTCACTCTCCCTCCATCTCTTCCCCTTTCGTCTTCTCAGCTATCTCTCCCTATCTGTCTCTTTCTCTCTTCCCCAACTCTCCTCTTGCTCGCCCTCACTTGTCTCTCCAACGCCATTCTTGGGCAGTGCGGTTAAAACGGTTAGCCGCCATGGGATGTAACAGCTGTCCCTATGCCTCTTCCCTGGGGAGGGGAGAAAGTGTTTCCAACACCAGTCTTTGTGATCCCATCCCACACCGGCCCCTCCCCCCCTCTTTGTGACCCCCTCCCCTACCGCCTCATTACCCCTTCTCTGCGACCCCCCCCCCCGGCCCCTACACCCCCTCCCTCTCCCCGTCTGTGTGACCCACCCCCTCCACTCCGCCCCCACACCCCTCGTCCTCTCCAAAGCCCCCACATCCTTCCTGTAATGGGGACGACCAGAACTGCACGCAATACTTCAAATGCAGCCTGACCAAAGTCCTGGGGAGACTCATCTTGACGTCCCGGCTCTTGAACTCGATGCCCCGGCAGAAGAAGTCAAGCGGACTAGACGCCTTCTTCTCCGCTCTGTCTACTTGTGTTGCCACTTTCGGGGAGTTCTGGAGTTTATCAGGAACAGTTTCTTCCTCTCCACAATCAGACTACTTCACGGTGTTAGTATTTAGAGTCACAGAGTGATGCAGAGTGGAAACAGGCCCTTCCTTCTCCCAAATTTGCCCACACCGACCAACATGCCCCATCTACACTAGTCCCACCTGCCCGCGTTAGGTCCATATCCCTCCAAACCTGTCCTATCCATGTACCCTTCCAAGTGCCTCTTAAACGTTGTGATAGTCCCTGCCTCGACTTCCTTCTCCGGCAGCTCGTTCCATATACCCACCACCCTCTGTGTGGAAAAGTTGCCCCTCGGATTCCTAATAAATCTTTCTCCCCTAACCTTAAACCCATGTCCTCTGGTTCTCGATTCCCCTACTCTGGGCAAGAGACTCTGTGCATCTACCCGAATGATTCCTCTCATTTAATAGCATTTATTTCAAGAGGGCTTGTATACAAACGCAGGGATGTAAGCCTCTGGTCCGGCCGCATTTGGAGTATTGTGAACAGTTCTGAGCCCAATATGTGAGGAAGGATGTGCTGGCTCTGCAGAGGGTCCAGAGGTTTACAAGAACGATCCCAGGAATGAGTGGGTTATCCTACAATGAGCGTTTGTCGGCACTGGGTCTGTACTCACTGAAGTTTAGAAGAACGAGGGGGGACCTCATTGAAACTTTACCGAACAGTGAGCGGCCCGGATAGAGTGGATGTGGAGAGGATGTTTCCACTAGCGGGAGAGTCTAGGATCAGAGGGCGCAGCCTCGGAATTAAAGGACGTTCCTTCAGGAAGCAGATGAGGAGGAATTTCTTCAGCCAGAGGGTGGCGAATCTGTTAGATTATTTTCCACAGACGGCTGTGGAGGACAAGTCAGTGGATATATTTAAGGCAGAGATGGACAAATTCTTGATTAGTACGGGTGCCAGGCGTTAGCGGGAGAAGGCAGGAGAATGGTGTTAGGAGGGAGAGATAGATCAGCCGTGATTGAATGGCGGAGTGGACTTAATGGGCCGAATGGCCTAATTCTACTCCTATCGCTATCTTCTCATTAGCTTCTTGGTCGTTGCCTATTTACGTTCTCCACAGACGCTGCCTGACCCGCTGAGTTACCCCAGCACTCTATGAAACGTCACCTATCCATGTTCTCCACAGATGCTGCCTGACCCGCTGAGTTACTCCAGCTCCGTGTGTGTGTGTGTGTGTGTCTATCTTCGGTAAAGTGCGGCATTCCTGGTGAATAATTGAGGTGGAAGAGCACCGTGTGTGGATGGCAGTCTCTGTTTAATGTGTCAGACAGAGGGGGGGAGAAAGGGTGGCGAGAGAGGGGGAGAGGGGGAGGGGAGAGAGAGAGGGGGGGAGAGAGGGGGAGAGAGAGGGGGACAGAGAGAGAGGGGGAGAGAGAGGGGAGAGAGAGAGGGGGAGATGGGGAGGGGGAGAGAAAGAGGGGAGAAAGAGAGGGGGAGAGAGAGAGGGGGGAGAGAGAGGGGGTAGAGAGGGGGGAGAGAGAGAGGGAGAGAGGGAGAGGAGGAGAGAGAGAGGGGGTAGAGAGAGGCGGAAGAGAGAGAGGGGGAGAGAGAGGGGGAGAGAGGGGGAGAGAGAGGTGGGGGAGAGAGAGGGAGGGGGGGAGAGAGAGGGAGGGGGGAGAGAGAGGGGGGGAGAGAGAGGTGGGGGTGAGAGAGGGAGGGATGAGTTTCCAAGTCGGTAACCAACCCAGGCGACGATTTGCTTGCTCGCCACAGAAGATCTACAGCCACACTTACATTTCTTCACAACATTTCTTCACTAAACGTTATTCCCTTTATCCTGTATCTGTTCATGTGGACGGCTCGATTGTAATCATGTAGAGTATTTCTGCTGACTGAATGGCACTCAACAAAAAAGCTTTTCACTGTAGCTTGATACAAGTGACAATAAACGGAACTGAACTCCGCTTCCCGCTCTCGTATCCTCCCCTACTCCCCTCTCCTCTCGTCTCCTGCCCTCTCCTCCCACCTCCCCTCTCCTCTCGTCTCCTCCCATCCCCTCACCCTCCATTCTCTCCTCTCCTCTCCTGCCCTCTCCTCTCCACTCCACTCTTCTCCTCCCCTCTCCTATTTCTCCCCTCGTCTCCTATCCGCTCCCATCTCCTTTCCTCTCCTCTCCTCTCCTCCCCTCTCCGCTCGTCTCCTCCCCTCTCATCTCCCCAGGTCACATAATATCTTGCACACCTGCAAGGAGAATATAAAGATGGGGAACAGAATGATGAGGCCGGTCAGCGTTAACGTGCCGGTATATTCCTCTAAATCGGAGGGTGTAACGGAATCTGTGAATGATGGAGCGTTGAGTTGTTCTTACACTATTATTAACTGTTTGTCTTTTTCTTTTTTGTTGTTTCTGAGGGTGTTTACAGAGGAACACCCTAAGTTTACATAATTGCTGTGCTGTTGCAAGTAAGAATTTCATTTTATTTTCCAGCACATCTCAATACTAAAACTCTCCTTTGTTTGTTTTTTTGTTCCTAAAATACAGGCAAAACGGTAAAAGTTAGCGTGACAATTTTAGGCCGAGTACACCTTCTAGTACACACCTCCGAGTACACATGGTCCTAACGGAAGACGTTTCATTGAAATCGGTTTTATATATTTTAAGTTGTTCACATTTTAAAGTTTAAATCTATTTCCTAGGGAGGGAGAGGGAGGGAGGGAGGAGGGAGCGGGGAGGAGGAAGGATGAGGGGGTTGAGGGGGGTGAAGTGGTGGGGAGGGCAAGGAGGAGTCAAAAGGTGGGCGGTGAGGAGGGAGGGAGGAGGGAGGGAGGAGGGAGGGAGGAGGGAGGGCGGGCGAGGATGGAGGGCGGGGGTAGTGGGGGACAGGAGAGGAGAAGAATGGAAGGGGAGTGGGGGAGGAGAAGGTGCTAAACCAATGCAGGAGTGCTTTGGGCCCAATGGGTCCACTTGGTCCAGTATGACAATTAAACTCTTTTGGCATTTGACATTGGAATTGGTGAATGAGTCAGTTCCTGGCTCGCAGGCTTGCAACACTTGTATTGGAAGCACCGACTGGTCATGGTGCGGCTAACGGGTTTCGTGGTTCCCCAATCACCGGAACCGACCGAAAGATGGACAGTCAGGTATAAACTATCTACTCTTTGACACGCTGGGCTCTCAGGATACGCTCACGTAACAGAGTTATCCGGTAAAAGACCAACAGTTCAATAACTCCCAGTCATACAGCAGGGATGCCAGGAACGAATCACTCGGTCCAGACTGTCCGAGAATGGACTGACAGCGGCCGATCACTCCCTCGGTGGCGGCTGTGCTCTCGGAACCATTCATTCGCTTTCTTCCAGGATTGTCGAGGATGGACCGAACACTCGGGTCCATACCTCAACGTCACTCTTTTGAAACACGAACCAAAACGCTGAAACCCAGAGATGAGGTAAGAGTGTCTGCGACATCAGAGCTGGTTAAGACCCAGTAGATTAGTATGGTAATACCGAAGGTAATGGAGATCGAGGTCATATTAGGGCTGTGGTTGGGTACAAATGGCATACAGAAAGACGGCAGAGTTGTCAAAGATCAACGTCATAACTCAGGGCATCGCGACACGCATTTCGCATTGCATTTCCATAGGTCCAACCTTTTTCAACAGTTTGGCAACGTGATCCTTCTTTCATTGGATCAGATATATTAATGTTTGCTGATAAATGCACTTTAGAAGCCTCTGTGTATAAAAAAATACATGTGTACTTACAGCACCATCTCGGCTAAATTCAGACATGGGCTGATAGATGGGAAGAGACATTGGGGGAATGAAGTGCTCGCAAACGACCATCTCTCATATCATGCCAACATATCCCAGGCATTCAATAACATTGTCACATGCTCGACCCCGCCATCAATAAAAACTAAACGTGCACGGGGTTACACAGTGTCTCCGGCAACATGTGTGAAGGAAATGGGCAGACAATGGTTCGGCCCTGGACCTTCCTTCTCTCTTCTGCATTATTCTCAGACGGGTGCCAATCCGAACCGCCGTTTGTTCATTTCCTCCGCAGATTTCACTTGACGCGCTGACATCCTCCAGCGCTTTGTACGTTGTTCAAGATTCCAGTATCTGCAGACCTGGCGTCCCCTCAATCAATACCAAAGATACTAAAGGAATAAGATAGACAACTAGACTCTTAAAACCGTAGTACGTCAAGGCGCCGTTTTAGTAGGCAGAAACTTGCAGAAACATTTAAAAAAAAAGGAAAATAACAAAAATCTGTGAATTGGTAGATGAGATATATTCTGCATTTTAATAGTATAACCACACATACTGTTCCCCAAAACACTGATTGCACTGCGAGAGGCATAAAGAACTGCGGGTTTTGCCCACTGACATGGCTCCTTTGCCTTCTACATTTCAGTATAGGCGATTTCAACAGAGTGGTCCATCTTGTTCCTCTAGTTCAATTGATCAATATCTTGAGCGGTACCACTGACCCGAAGCTCGGCGGAACAGTCAGGTAATGTCGTACCTTGGCTTGGTGAAAGTGGAAAGACGGTGGCAGTTGAAGATAAATGCTCAGATTGACGTCCTTTTAAATTAAATTAAATTAAAGATTTATTCGTCATATGTAGGTTGGCACAGGGTCAACGATACAACGAAATGTATTTGACAAAACAACGGGTCACCTCAGCAGTAATATTCCAAGGATATTTTTTAATTAAGAATAAAAAATGACATTAGTAAGGTAAAAAGAGAATATTAAAATAATCAGCATATATGATGTGAAATGCGTTTATGAGTTCAGAAACCTGATGGCCTGATGGTAGAAACTGTTCTTAAGTCTGGTGGTACGCGCAGCCATACTCCTGTATCGTCTGCCTGACGGTAACGAGGAGAGCAGCCTGTGGTCCTTGATGATGCTGTGTGCCTTCCGCAGGCACCGCCGGTAGAAAATGTCCTGAATGGCCGGGAGACAGTTGCCAGTGATGTGCTATGCCGTCTTCACCACTCTCTGTAGTGATTTGTGTCTGTGGGCAGAACAGTTCCCGTACCAGACTGTAATGCAGCCCGTCTGCAGGCTGTCGATGGTGCATCTGTAGAGGTTTGTGGGGATGCTGGCGTTCATGCCAAACTTCCTCAGTCTTCTCAGGAAAAAGAGCCGCTGGCGGGCCAAGTGCACAACGGGGATTGATGATGGTCCCACTGTCGTTTTTCATCTATGTTAAAGATTTAGCTCACAATACTTTTTAAATTGCTAGCACGTTTGCTGACGATGCTAGATCGCTCGTGTTGGTGATAGTGAAGGGGCTTATCGAAGATCACATCAGGTTCAAGATGAACAGGGGAAATGGGACAAGGAATATCTCAATGTGCGACGTGTAGAACTTGGTAAACTACTGGGTCGTAATTATTGAAGTAAGTTATCTAATCTTTTGGGAAATGGAAAGATGGACACTTCCTTGAAGAAGGTGGGGACTGCAGACGGCGATATTCAGTGGCGAGAGGTTGGATATCTCGGCCAACAGCGTGGCCCATGGATTGGCGCACGATTTCAAAACTCGGCCAGGGACTACATTTGGCCGATTGCCGGAAATTTACCGGCCGTTTTCCGAGAATTTACCTGAGTCAAATATGTCATAATGTTGAAAAATGTAGAGAAGATTTACGAGGATGTTGCCGGAACTAGAGGGCCTGGGCTACAGGGATAGATTGGGCAGGTTAGGTCTTTATTCCTTGGAGCGCAAAATACTTGAGGCTGAACATAAAGGTTTATAAAATTATGAAGTGAATAAATACTGTATATGCAAAGTCTATTAAGCATGGTAGCGACTTAATTACTGGAGATGTTAGGATCAAGGCAAGAGTGAATTATGATGTAATGTGAATTATGACGAGGGGGTGGGCCAACCTTTTCACAGATGGCCGTGGTTACATAGAACGAGTTCTCGAGAAAATTGTTGAGGTAGATGCAATAGGGCAAGTTAAATGCCACTTGGTCAGATAGGCGGATAGGAAAACTTTAGAGCTTTGGAGCTAAACGTGGGCAAATTTGAGTAGTTTAGACATGGCATCTTGCCCGATATGGAGGAGTTGGACTGCAGAGAATGCTTCCGAGCTGAATGACTCGATGACTCCATGATCTCTGCCGCCGGTATGTTTTAGAAAGACCAATAGGTGACGGGGGGACGCGTCATGGCGAAACTTTATTGGCTTTATTGGCTTGTTCAGAGCAGTTTATCCAGTGGAGATGCAGCGACCAGCTTCTAAACTGTGATGGTATTCAAGCCCTGCCGCAGCTGTCTGGCATTCGCTCTATAAAAACCAGCCTCAAACGTTATATCGAATTCTCTTTTTTGGTATCCCTGTCAGCATTACGGAGAACACTGACAGGGAACACTTCGTGTATAGTTCAGGGTCATCTTACTACAAAACCTTTTACACTGGATACACTGACCCCGGAGACGGGAGTCCGGTCCCGAAGCCGAGCTGCCCGACTCTCCCCCCGACACCCCGGGACTCTGATTCTCTGCTTCTTCCCCCAGTCTCCGTCACCCTGGATGTGGAAACAGCGCATCCGGTGCTCGAGGTGTCTGAGGATCGGAAGCGGGTGAAATGGACCGGGACCTGGACGAGTCTCCCTGACACCGGGAAGAGGTTTACAGACCGGCTGTGTTTGCTGGGATCGGAGGGATTCACATCGGGGAGACATTACTGGGAGGTGGAGGTGGCGAGGAGTGAGGGCTGGAGTCTGGGAGTCGCCGCAGAGTCTGTAGAGAGGAAGGTAGAGGTCACACTTTAACGTTTAATAAAGTCTTTAAAAAATAACCCGTCGCTGACTTTTCTGCGAGTCTCCACGTCACGGTACAGAGATCTCTTCAAACAGCAGACACAAGGATCCGTGGATACTGGTTTTACAAAAGAAAAAAAGACACACAGAGTGCTGGAGTAACTCAGCGGGTCAGGCAGCATCTGTGGAGAACATCGATAGGTGACGTTTCGCAGAGTGCTGGAGTAACTCAGCGGGTCAGGCAGCATCTCTGGAGAACATTGATAGGTGACGTTTCATGGAGTGCTGGAGTAACTCAGCGGTTCGGGCAGCATCTCTGGAGAACATGGCGAGGTGACGTTTCGCGTCGGGACCCATCTTCAGACTGAAAGGAGTGGCGGGGTGGGGGTGGGTGGGTGTGAATCTGGAAGAGAGGAGGGGCAGGACAAAACCTTACGAGTGATAGGTGGATGAAGGTGAGGGCGGAGGTTGATAGACAGACAGTTGGACAAAGACCAGAGATGAAAAGACAGAAGGTGTGAAACAAAATAGACACAAAATGCTGGAGTAACTCAGCGGGTCAGGCAGCATCTCTGTAGTGGTGAAATGGGTGACGTTTCGAGGCGATACACTTCTTCAGACTCCCGCCCCCTCCCCTGACATCAGTTAAAGCAGCATCTGCAGGGTTTTTTCCTATACAAGAAGATAATGTTCACCTCTTCTCTCTTGTTATTACAACTTTTGTCTTTTTATGTAGGAAGAAGGAACTACAGAAACTGGTTGATACAGAAAAGGACATAAAATGACACAAGGACACAAAGTGCTGGACTAACAATGGGTCAGGCAGCATCTGTGACGAACATAGATGTCTATGATCTCCAGAGTTGGGGCCTGACCCGCTGAGTTACTCCAGCACTTTGTGCCCTTGTGGCTTTTTATGTTTAGTGTATAGTTTATAGTTTTAGAGACGCAGCGCGAAAACAGGCCCATCAGCCCACCGTGCCCGCGCCGATCAGCGAGCACCCCGTACACTAGTTCTATCCAACACACTAGAGACAAGTTACAGAAGCCCATTAACCGACAAACCTTTCCGTCTTTGGAGAGTGGGGGGAAACCGGAGCACCCGCAGGAAACCCGCACGATCACAGGAGGAACGGACAAACTCCGTGCAGGCAGCATCCCGTGTCGGCTGTTCCGTGTTAGCAGTTTTCCAAGTGTCTTGTGACATGCGGAGAAATAAGGAGCTTCCGGGAATTCCAGCAGCCCCAAGAATCTTTCATTCATTGAACACCAACCATCAGTTATTACAGCCGGAGTTTTCCCCGACCACCCGGATAACGATACGATGCCTCTCTGCCAACCGGCTAAAGCGGTCTTCCCGGACGAGATTCTGTTGTGCTTAATTAGGAGCTGTCCATGTGACCACCTTTACATCTGTGCAATCAAGCAGAGCTGAGCGATGGTTTTGCCGAACGCGTTCCCTTTCCGACAAGGTCTGCGGGATCTCTCGGTTGCTCCCATTTTCTCTCCCCTTCCCATTCCCAGACTGTGACCTTTTGTGTCCTGGGCCTCCTCCGTCGCCACAGTGAGGCCTCGCGCAAACTGGAGGGGCAACACCTCCTCAGCTCAGGAGATAAGGGCGGCACGGTGGCGCAGCGGTAGAGTTGCCGCTTCACAGCGCTTGCAGTGCCGGAGACCCGGGTTCGATCCCGTCTCCGGAACTTGTCAGTGCGGTGTTTGTAGGTTCTCCCCGTGACCTGCGTGGGTTTTCTCCGCGATATTCGGTTTCCTCCCGCACTCAAAGACGTTCAGGTTTGTAATTTAATCGGCTTGTTATGAATGTAAATCGTCCCTAACGTGTGTAGGGTAGTGTTAATTTGCAGGGGCCTGTGATCGGTGCGGACTCGATCGGCCGAAGGGCCTGTTTCCGCGCTGTATCGCAAAACTAAAATACCTCATATTGCGCCTGGATACCTCACAACCCAACGGTATGAAGATTGAATTCATAAAGTTTAATTTAATTAACAACGACCTCTCTTCCTTTCTCACCCGCCCCCTCCCCATCTTCCTTATGCCCCAACGATGCGCCCTATTTCTCCCACTATGCTGCCTAACAATCCCAAACATGTCCACTTCAACATAACACTTTCCTCTGCCTTCACATTTCGCGCACATTCACTGCAGATTTCACGACTTTTTAAAAAAATCTTTCCATTTCTGGCCTTTGTCCACCCATCTGATAATCAACACCCCCCCCCCCCCCCGCCCCGCTTCACCTGTATCCACCTATCACTTGCATGTTTTTTTCTGGGCACCACCTCTCTTCCAACTTTGTTTTAACCCCTCCCCTAGTGTAAGGGTCAAACAGACCATGTCAGCTGTAATGCTGTTTTCATCCACATTTTGCAGCACAGCATTCCAATCCCTTCTGAAACAAGTCGAAGGTTTCGAAGACGTTTCCAAACAGGGCGAAGACGTTCCAACATGTTCCCAAACAATTCAGGTTACGCCTGGGTTTGCTGAGCAAAACACTGCGATAGCTGGGCGGACCACCTGCGCCCCCTGCCGCGAGTAGTGCAGAAACGGTGCGCCTAACGGGCTGACGATTGCCTCACGGGAGGGGGTATGGCACGGTCTGAATGGACGAGGTGCCATAAAGGACCGTGTCGGGCGCCCTCCTAGAGCAGCAGACAACCCCGGCCTCGGACCGTGTCGGAAACGGTGCCAGGAGTTCGACAACAGTTCACTACACGCGACGCACGTTGCTGTGTACTCGGGGTACGCCAGTGTGTACGCGGATACATGGCTCTGTGTGCATTAATTGGTAGTGTAACAAAATACCTTGGTACATAAAACTATGTTGTCAGAATCCGGTGATCTATCAAACACAACACTTCCTTCTACATTCATTCTGGAGAGGGTCTTGACCTGAAACCTCGTCTACCCAAATTCCGCAAAGATGCTGCTTGGCCCGTGGAGTTACCCTATCGCTTTGTGTCAATTTTCTGTAAAGCAGCTTCTGCGCTTGCTCGTGTGCCCCTGGTGATCAACGTCAGGCTGGTCTGCGTGTGTGGGGGGGGGGGGGGGGGTCTGGCTGCCTGCTGCTCCCCGTCCACAATAAGGAACAGCTGGATCTTACATCAGAGCTGGGCCGCGCAGGGTTAATGTCAGGGACCTTCTGCATAGGGAGGCCAGGGGAAATCAAGACGACTTTCACCGAGAAGATGAATGTGTTGCACGCAGTAACAGAGTATTCTCTTTCCTGCTTTTTATGCAACCAAATCTCAGCGATTGTCGCGCGTCTGTCACCTCACAACACAACACTCTCTCCAGGTCTTTGATTTTATTGCAGACGTTATTTTACCAGCAGTCGCTCTAAGTTGATGTTTAACCACCCTTTCACGCTCTACGTAGTGCTAACTTAATACATCTCCCATTTCGTTTCTGCCCTTCCTTAGACTGCCCGGCACTCGCCAGCCCGGTTCCTATCACGTTCAGACTCGTTTAACGTGTTGCCAGACTCTTGCTGGTGTGTAATCAGTGGCAGATTGCCAGAGGCCCTTCACGCTGAACACTCGCAGCAAAACAACATTATTCAGCACAGAATCAATTCCCCGCGCACTGCAGGTCGTGTCGTTGACACCTGCGGTTCTGTACGGGTCCGCCTCTCCCTGAAGGCCGATGCGCTTTGAACCAGGAAGTGGTCGGAATTAAAAATGGCTTCGAAACACCAGGTCCAGAGTTTAACTGAAGATACGATTTGTCCCATTTGTCTGGATTTCTTCAGCGATCCGGTTATACTGGAGTGTGGACACAACTTCTGCCGCTCCTGTATCACACAGAGTTGGGACAGGGAGGGGAGAAACTCCTGCCCGGTATGTAGAGAGGAGTTTGCCGACCGCGCCCTCAAAGGAAATCGGGCCTTGGCGAGTATCACTGAGACAGCTCGAGCACTGAGCCTGAATACGGAAGGGAAGGAAAGTAAACTTCACTGCGAGGAACATCAGGAAGAACTGAAGCTGTTTTGTGAAACCGACAAGAAACTGGTCTGTATGATTTGCGTAGCTGCGCGGGAACACAAGTCTCACCGTTTCGTGCTGATTCAAGAAGCTGTTGAAAGCTACAAGGTAAAAACGAACAGATTTTGATCAGTTGATGACTTTTCCTTTCTGTCAATTTGCGGACCACGCTCCCTGGGCGACTGCTCGGTTCACCCAGCCTCCCACACAAACCAACCCTTCCACAGGTACATGCCCCAGCCACCGCTGGAGATGAAACACCTGTCCCTTTACCTTCTCCCTCAAATCCAGGGTCTCCAGCAGTCCTTGCAGGTGAGACAGCCCGCGGCTCTCTGCTGATAAGCTTCCCGACCAGATGAGTTCTCCAGCAGTTTGTGTCTTTTTGTAAACTTTCATGTGCAGTTCCGTGCCTGCAGTTTATTGGTTCCGTCTGGTAAAATTATTTCACTGATTGAATCTGAATCTTCCACGGGAGGGTGGGAGTTTATCTCAGTTACGAGTCCGGGACTCGTAACTGATATTGCAAAAGACTCTCGGAAGAATGGGAACAGAAGTTCTAGAGGGGAAAAGAAATTAAGGGCAGGGCCAATTGTGAACGATGTGAGAGGGGAGGTAAATACAGAAGTTAAGGTGTTGTACTTAAATGCGCGTAGTATAAAAAATAAAGTGGATGAGCTTGAGGCTCAGTTAGTCATGGGCAAGTATGATGTTGTAGGGATCACTGAGACATGGCTACAAGAGGACCAGGGCTGGGAACTGAATGTTCAGGGGTACACAACGTATAGAAAAGACAGACAGGTGGGCAGAGGGGGTGGGGTTGCTCTGATGGTCAGGAATGATATTCATTCCCTTGCAAGGGGTGACATAGAATCAGGAGATGTTGAATCAGTATGGATAGAAATGAGAAATTGTAAGGGTAAAAAGACCCTAATGGGAGTTATCTATAGGCCCCCAAACAGTAGCCTCGACATAGGGTGCAAGTTGAATCAGGAGATAAAATTGGCGTGTCAAAAATGTAATGCTACGGTGGTTATGGGAGATTTCAACATGCAGGTAGACTGGGAAAATCAGGTTGGAAATGGACCCCAGGAAAGAGAGTTTGTAGAGTGCCTTCGAGATGGATTCTTAGAACAGCTTGTACTGGAGCCTACCAGGGAGAAGGCAATTCTGGATTTAGTGTTGTGTAATGATCCTGATCTGATAAGGGGACTAGAGGTAAAAGAGCCATTAGTAGGCAGTGATCACAACATGATAAGTTTTACTCTGCAAATGGAAAGGCAGAAGGGAAAATCGGAAGTGTCGGTATTACAGTATAGCAAAGGGGATTACAGAGGAATGAGGCAGGAGCTGGCCAAAATTGATTGGAAGGAGGCCCTAGCAGGGAAGACGGTAGAACAGCAATGGCAGGTATTCCTGGGAATAATGCAGAGGTTGCAGGATCAATTTATTCCAAAGAGGTGGAAAGACTCTAAGGGGAGTAAGAGACACCTGTGGCTGACAAGGGAAGTCAGGGACAGCATAAAAATTAAGGAGAGGAAGTATAACATAGCAAAGAAGAGTGGGAAGACAGAGGATTGGGATTCTTTTAAAGAGCAACAAAAGTTAACTAAAAAGGCAATACGGGGAGAAAAGATGAGGTACGAGGGTAAACAAGCCAATAATATAAAGGAGGATAGCAAATGTTTGTTTAGGTACGTGAAGAGGAAAAAAATAGTCAAGGCAAATGTGGGTCCCTTGAAGACAGAAGCAGGGGAATTTATTATGGGGAACAAAGAAATGGCAGACGAGTTAATCCGTTACTTTGGATCTGTCTTCACTGAGGAAGATACACACAATCTCCCAAATGTTCTAGGGGCCGGAGAACCTAGGGTGATGGAGGAACTGAAGGAAATCCACATTAGGCAGGAAATGGTTTGGGTAGACTGATGGGACTGAAGGCTTATAAATCCCCAGGGCCTGATGGTCTGCATCCCAGAGTACTTAAGGAGGTGGCTCTAGAAATAGTGGAAGCATTGGAGATCATTTTTCAATGTTCTATAGATTCAGGATCAGTTCCTGTGGATTGGAGGATAGCAAATGTTATCCCACTTTTTAAGAAAGGAGGGAGAGAGAAAACGGGTAATTATAGACCAGTTAGTCTGACGTCAGTGGTGGGGAAGATGCTGGAGTCAATTATAAAAGACGAAATTGCTGAGCATTTGGATAGCAGGAACGGGATCATTCCGAGTCAGCATGGATTTACGAAGGGGAAATTATGCTTGACAAATCTACTGGAATTTTTTTAGGATGTAACTAGGAAAATTGACAAGGGAGAGTCAGTGGATGTGGTGTACCTCGACTTTCAGAAAGCCTTCGACAAGGTCCCACATAGGAGATTAGTGGGCAAAATTAGGGCACATGGTATTGGGGGTAGGGTACTGACATGGATAGAAAATTGGTTGACAGACAGAAAGCAAAGAGTGGGGATAAATGGGTCCCTTTCGGAATGGCAGGCAGTGACCAGTGGGGTACCGCAAGGTTCGGTCCTGGGACCCCAGCTATTTACGATATACATTGATGACTTAGACGAAGGGATTAAAAGTACCATTAGCAAATTTGCAGATGATACTAAGTTGGGGGGTAGTGTGAATTGTGAGGAAGATGCAATAAGGCTGCAGGGTGACTTGGACAGGTTGTGTGAGTGGGCGGATACATGGCAGATGCAGTTTAATGTAGATAAGTGTGAGGTTATTCACTTTGGAAGTAAGAATAGAAAGGCAGATTATTATCTGAATGGTGTCAAGTTAGGAGGAGGGGGAGTTCAACGAGATCTGGGTGTCCTAGTGCATCAGTCAATGAAAGGAAGCATGCAGGTACAGCATGCAGTGAAGAAAGCCAATGGAATGATGGCCTTCGTAACAATAGGAGTTCAGTATAGGAGCAAAGAGGTCCTTCTACAGTTGTACCGGGCCCTGGTGAGACCGCACCTGGAGTACTGTGTGCAGTTTGGTCTCCAAATTTGAGGAAGGATATTCTTGCTATGGAGGACGTGTAGCGTAGGTTCACTAGGTTAAATCCCGGAATGGCGGGACTGTCGTATGTTGAAAGGCTGGAGCGATTGGGCTTGTATGCACTGGAATTTAGAAGGATGAGGGGGATCTTATTGAAACATATAAGATAATTAGGCGATTGGACACATTAGAGGCAGATAACATGTTCCCAATGTTGGGGGAGTCCAGAACAAGGGGCCACAGTTTAAGAATAAGGGGTAGGCCATTTAGAACGGAGATGAGGAAGATCTTTTTCAGTCAGAGGGTGGTGAAGGTGTGGAATTCTCTGCCTCAGAAGGCAGTGGAGGCCAGTTCGTTGGATGCTTTCAAGAGAGAGCTGGATAGAGCTGTTAAGGATAGCGGAGTGAGGGGGTATGGGGAGAAGGCAGGAACGGGGTACTGATTGAGAGTGATCAGCCATGATCGCATTGAATGGCGGTGCTGGCTCGAAGGGCTGAATGGCCTACTCCTGCACCTATTGCCTATTGTCTATTGTCTATTGGGACAGTTTCATTTTACGACGCGGCCACCAATTCCCATCTCCACACCTTCACTGGGAATAAATTCACGGAGAAACGTTATCCTTTCTTCGGGACTTGGGATGGAGAGCAGTGGCTGATAATCTGCTCCGGTTCCGCTCCGGGTGTGTAAAAGGGTCGGGTCCCGGGACCGGCATCTGGAGCGTGGCTCAGGGGCTGTGGGGCAGAAGCCCGGTGGACAACAGGTCGGCGCTGAGCGGCTCCCATTTAATCCCCAAACTGCAACATGACCTCCCATCTTCCATCCTCAATACTCTGACTGATGAAGGCCAATGTGCCAAAAGCCTTTTTGACCGCCTTATCTACCTGCGACTCGGCCTTCAAGGAACCATGCCCCTGAACTCCTCGATCCCTCTGCTCTACAACACTCCCCAGAGGACTACCGTTCACTCTGTGGGTCCTGCCCTTGTTCGACGTCACAAAATGCAACACCTCATTACAACATCGCAGGCTCCAGTCTGCGACCCGCTGGCGCGCACATCACCCGCTGTGGCTCCGCTCACAATTGTAACTCTACACCTTTAACTTGACGTTTAATAAAGTCTTTAAAAATAACCCGTGTTTGAGTTCTCTCAGCGTCTCCGCGTCACGGTACAGAGATCTCTTCAAACAGCAGACACAAGGATCCGTGGATACTGGTTTTACAAAAGGAAAAAGAAGCACAGAGTGCTGGAGTAACTCAGCGGGTCAGGCAGCATCTGTGGAGAACATGGATAGAAGACGTTTCACAGAGAGCTGGAGTAACTCAGCGGGTCGGGCAGCATCTCTGGATAACATGGATAGGTGATTTTTGGCAGAGTGCTAGATAACTCAGCGGGTCACTCAGCATCCGTGGTGAACATGGATAGGTGACGTTTCACACAGTGCTGGAGTAACTCGGCGGGTCAGGCAGCATCTGTGGAGAACGTAGTTATCCATGTTCTCCGGAGTTTGTGCCTGAGCCGCTGAGTTACTCCAACAGTTTATGTCCTTGTGTCTTTTTATGTTTCGTTTATAGTATTTGGTTGTAGAGACACAGCACAGAAACAGGCCATTCGGACCACCGTGTCCATGTCGACCAGCGATCACCCTGTACAATAATTCTATCCTACGTACTAGGGACAATTTGCATTTTTACCGAAAAAAATTAACCTACAAACCTGCAGGTTGGAAACCGGAGCACCCGGAGAAACCCCAGTCGGTCACAGGTACAAACTCCGTACTGACAGCACCCGTAGTCAGGATTGAACCTGTGTCTTTGGTACTGTGAGGCAGCAACACTACCAGCTGCGCCACTGTGCCGACCCTGGTTTAGGTTTGGAGATACAACGTGGAAACAGGCACTTCGTCCTATCGTGTCCACGCCGCCCATCGATCACACGTTCACACACTCGTTCTGTGATATCCCACACTCTCATCCTCTACTAATAGGGGGGACATTTACAGAGGGCCGATTAATCCACACGTCTCTGGGATGTGTGTGGGGGGGGGGGTGGAGCACACGGAGAAACCCCACGCGGTCACGGGGAGAACTTACAAGCTCTGTACAGACAGCACCCAAGGTCGGGATGGAACCCGGGTCTCTGTCACTTTGAGGCAGCAGCTCTACCCGCTGCGTCGGGGCAGCTGACCGCGACCGGGGGTCACGGGTACAGGGCAGAGGGTGGCGGGAGGAGGGGAGCTGCGGACGGGGTTACGTGTGGAAGCGGGTGAGGGCTGAGGGAGGGAGGGAAGGGATGGGAGCCGCCATCTTCTGCTGCTTCTGCGCCTTCACTTTCTGCTCCACGCTCCTCCGTACCCGGTCCTGTGGGCAGAGCGGTCCGTTAGACGGCAACCCCAGACCCCAGACCCCCGGGGGAGGGGGACACGGTGACCGCCCTCCCTTCACCAACATACCCCACTCACTCCACCCCGCTCACCCTACTTCCCCTCACATCCCCCTCCCCTTTCCTTCCTCGCCTCCTCACCCTCCACTCCCCCCTCCGA
The DNA here is from genome assembly GCF_053455715.1 of Rhinoraja longicauda. NCBI lineage: Eukaryota > Metazoa > Chordata > Chondrichthyes > Rajiformes > Arhynchobatidae > Rhinoraja > Rhinoraja longicauda. The sequence goes on along the minus strand of NC_135967.1, from coordinate 33,811,947 downwards.
CTCCCCTGCTTCCCCTCACTCATCCTCCCTCCCCTCACTCTTTCCCCTCACCCACTCCTTACCCCACCCCCTCTCCCCAGCTCCCTCTTCCACTTCATCCCCTCTCTCCCTCCCCCCTCCCTCTCCTCCCACCCCCATCCCCTCTCTCCCTCACCCTCTCCCCACCCCACCCCCTCTCCCTTCCCCCCTCCCCACTTCCTCCGTCCCCTTCCCTCCCTCCATCCCCCTCCCTCACTCTCTACCCCCTCACCCTCTCCCACCCTCTCCCCACTCCCTCCCTCCCTCCCTCCCTCCCACCCCCTCACCCTCCGGTTGCCGCTGGCCACCAGCTTCTTCCTGCGATCCAGGTTCCCGCTGGAGCTGCGGCCCTTCATCCGCCGCCTGGGCTCAAACTTGTCCGTGTCCGTGGGGTCGTAGCCCTGCGGGGGGAAGGTAGGGGGTCATGAGAGGTGGGGGAAGGAGGACGGGGAGAGGGTTTCGTGGGGGGGGTGGGACTAACACCGGGCGCTGCACCCTGTCGCTTTGCCTCTGCCCAGGGCAGTGGGTCGGAGCGGGAGAGGGTCGTGGGGGGGGGGGGTAGAGGGAGAGGGTGGGGTTCGGGGGGGTCTACACGCACCAGGCGGTGCACCCTGTCGCGGTGCCTCTGTTCCAGGGAGAGGGGGTCGACCTGCCCCAGACGCTCCGGCTCCAGTGAGATCAGCTCCGGCTGCAGCTGTAACACAGGCAGGGTCTGCGACACGCAGAGAACCCCACCCTCACATGGGGAACCCCCCCACTGCCCTCTCACCCCACAGGGGAGGCAACTCCCCCACATACACTCAGACCCCCCCCACACACACATACAGACCCCCCCCCACAGACACACAGACCCCCCACACAAAGACCAGAGATGAAAAGGCAGAAGGTGTGAAACGAGAAGATAATGGTAGACACAAAATGCTGGAGTAACTCAGCGGGTCAGGCAGCATCTCTGTAGAGATGAAATGGGTGACGTTTCGGGGCGATACATTTCTTCAGACTCCCGCCCCCTCCCCTGAGATCAGTTAAAGCAGCATCTGCAGGGTTTTTTCCTATACAAGAAGATAATGTTCACCTCTTCTCTCTTCCTATTACAACTTTTGTCTTTTTATGTAGGAAGAAGGAACTACAGAAACTGGTTGATACAGAAAAGGACATAAAATGACACAAGGACACAAAGTGCTGGAGTAACAACGGGTCAGGCAGCATCTGTGGAGAACATAGATATCTATGATCTCCAGAGTTGGGGCCTGACCCGCTGAGTTACTCCAGCACTTTGTGCCCTTGTGGCTTTTTATGTTTAGTGTATAGTTTATAGTTTTAGAGACGCAGCGCGAAAACAGGCCCATCAGCCCACCATGCCCGCGCCGATCAGCGAGCACCCCGTACACTAGTTCTATCCAACACACTAGAGACAAGTTACAGAAGCCCATTAACCGACAAACCTTTCCGTCTTTGGAGAGAGGGGGGAAACCGGAGCACCCGGAGGAAACCCGCACGATCACAGGGGGAACGGACAAACTCCGTGCAGGCAGCATCCCGTGTCGGCTGTTCCGTGTTAGCAGTTTTCCAAGTGTCTTGTGACATGCGGAGAAATAAGGAGCTTCCGGGATTCCAGCAGCCCCAAGAATCTTTCATTCATTGAACACCAACCATCAGTTATTACAGCCGGAGTTTTCCCCGACCACCCGAATAACGATACGATGTCTCTCTGCCAACCGGCTAAAGTGGTCTTCCCGGACGAGACTCTGTTATGTTTAATTAGGAGCTGTTCATGTGACCACCTTTACATCTGCGCAATCAAGCAGAGCTGAGCGATGGTTTTACCGAACACGCTCCCTTTCCGCCAAGGTCTGCGGGGTCTCTCGGTTGCTCCCATTTTCTCTCCCCTTCCCATTCCCGTACTGTGACCTTTTGTGTCCTCGACCTCCTCCGACGCCACAGTGAGGCCTCGCGCAAACTGGAGGAGCAACACCTCCTCAGCTCAGGAGTTAAGGGCGGCACGGTGGCGCACCGCTAGGGTTGCCGCCTCACAGCGCTTGCAGCGCCGGAGACCCTGGTTCGATCCCGTCTACGGGTCCTGTCAGTGCGGTGTTTGTACGTTCTCCCCGTGACCTGTGTGGGTTTTCTCCGCGATATTCGGTTTCCTCCCGCACTCCAAATACGTGCAGGTTTGTAATTTAATCGGTTTGTTATGAATGTAAATCGTCCCTAACGTATGTAGGGTAGTGTTAATATGCAGGGGGCGGTGATCGATGCGGACTCGATGGGCCGAAGGGCCTGTTTTCTCGCTGTATCTCTGAACTAAAACAGCTCATATTCCGCCTGGGTGCCTCACAACCCAACGGTATGAGGTTTGAATTCATCAAGTTTAATTCAATTAACAACGACCTCTCTTCCTTTCTCACCCCCCTCCCCATCTTCCTTATGCCCCACCGATGCACACCCATGTCTCCCACTATGCTGCTTAACAATCCCAAACCTGTCCCCTTCAACATAACCCTTGCCTCTGGCTTCACATTACGCGCACGTTCACTGCTGATCTCACGAGCATTTATTAAATCTCTTTAGCATTTCTGGCCTTTGTCCGCCCATCTGATAATCAACACCCCCCCCCCCCCCCCCCGCCCCTCTTCACCTGTATCCACCTATCACTTGCATGTTTTTTTCTGGGCACCACCTCTCTTCCAGCTTTGTTTTAACCCCTCCTCTAGTGTAAGGGTCAAACAGACCATGTCATCTAAAATGCTGTTTTCAGCCACATTTTGCAGCACAGCATTCCAATCCCTTCTGCCACAAGTCGATGGTTTCGAAGACGTTTCCAAACGGGGCGAAGATGTTCGAACATGTTCCCAAACAATTCAGGTTATGACTGAGTTTGCTGAGCAGAAACACTGCAATAGCTGGGCGGACCACCTGCGCCCCCCTGCCGCGAGTAGTGCAGAAACGGTGCGCCTAACGGGCAGCCGATTGCCTCACGTGAAGGAGTATGGCACGGTCTGAATGGACGAGGAACCGTAAAAGACCGTGTCGGGCGCCTTCCCAGAGCAGCAGAGAACCCCGGCCTCGGACCGTGTCGGAAACGGTGCCAGGAGATCGACAACAGGTCACTACACGGAGGCGCATGTTGCTGTGTACTCGCGGTACGCCAGTGTGTAGGCGGATACATGGCTCTGTGTGCATTATTTGGTAGTGTAATAAAATACCTTGGTACATAAAACTCTGTTGTCAGAATCCGGTGATCTATCAAACACAGCACCTCCTTCTACAATCATTCTGTAGAGGGTCTTGACCTGAAACCTCGTCATCCCAAATTCCCCAGAGATGCTGCTTGGCCCGTGGAGTTACCCCATCGCTTTGTGTCAATTTTCTGTAAAGCAGATTCTGCGGTTCCTTGAGTGCCCCTGGTGATCAACGTCAGGCTGGGCTGCGAGTGGTGGGTCTGGCTCACTGTGCTGCTCTCCGGGGCTGGAGGGGTTAACAGGGCATGCAGGCGGAAACCGTTTCCATTGTGGAACCCGTCCACAATAAGGAATAGCTGGGTCTTACATCAGAGCTGGGCCGCGCAGGGTTAATGTCAGGGACCTTCTGCACAGGAAGGCCAGTGGAAATCAAGACGACTTTCACCGAGAAGATGAATGTGTTGCACGCAGTAACAGAGTATTCTCTTTCCTGCTTTTTATGCAACCAAATCTCAGCGATTGTCGCGCGTCTGTCACCTCACAACACAACACTCTCTCCAGGTCTTTGATTTTATTGCAGACTTTATTTTACCAGCAGTCGCTCTAAGTTGATGTTTAACCACCGTTTCACGCTCTACGTAGAGCTAACTTAATACATCTCCCATTTCGTTTCTGCCTTTCCTTAGACTGCCCGGCACTCGCCCGCCTGGTTCCTGTCACGTTCAGACTCGTTTAACGTGTTGCCAGCCTCTTGCTGGTGTGTAATCAGTGGCAGATTGCCAGCGGCCCTTCACCCTGAACACTGGCAGCAAAACAACATTATTCAGCACAGAATTAATTCCCCGCGCACTGCAGGGCGTGTAGTTGACAGTTGCAGTTCTGTGCGGCTCCTCAGCTTCCTGAAGGCGGAAGCGTTTTGAAACAGGAAGTGGTCGGAATTAAAAATGGCTTCGAAACACCAGATCCAGAGTTTAAGTGAAGACGCGATTTGTCCCATTTGCCTGGATTTCTTCAGCGATCCGGCGACACTGGAGTGCGGGCACAACTTCTGCCTCTCCTGTATCACACAGAGTTGGGACAAGGAGGGGAGAAACTCCTGCCCGGAATGTAGAGAGGAGTTGGCAGACCGCAGCCTCAAAGTAAATCGGGCCATGGCGAGTATCACTGAGAAAGCTCGAGCACTGAGCCTGAACACGGAAGGTAAGGAAAGTAAACTTCACTGCGAGGAACATCAGGAAGAACTAAAGCTGTTTTGTGAAACCGACAAGAAACTGGTCTGCCTGAGTTGCGTAGCTGCGCAGGAACACAAGTCTCACAGTTTCATGTCGATTCAAGAAGCTGTTGAAAGCTACAAGGTAAAGGCAAACAGAGTTTGATTCGCTGATGATTTTTCCATTCAGTCTTTTGCGGACCGCGCTCTCTCTGCGACTGTTCGGTTCACCCAGCCTCCCACCCACACCAGCGCTTCCCCTGGTGCTTGCCCCAGCCACCGCTGGAGATGAAACACCTGTCCCTATACCTTCTCCCTCACGTCCATGCAGGGACTCCTGCGGTCCTTGCAGGTGAGAGAGCCGGGGCTCTCTGCTAATACGTAGAACAGAGCAACATAGAAAAATAGGTACAAGAGTAGGCCATTCGGCCCGTCGAGCCAGCACCGCCATTCAATATGATCATGGCGAATCATCTAAAATCAGTACCCCGTTCCTGCTTTTCCCCCACATCCCTTGATTCCCTTCGCCCTAAAATTTGATCTAACTCTCTCTTGAAAACATCCAGTGAGTTGGCCTCCACTGCCTTCTGTGACAGAGAATTCTACAGATTCACAACTCTCTGGGTGAAAAGGTTTTTCCTCATCTCAGTCCTAAATGGCCGACCCCTTATTCTTAAACTATTGTCCCTGGTTCTGGACTCCCCCAACATCGGGAAAATTTTCCGACATCTATCCTGTCCAATCCTCCAAGAAATTTATATGTTTCTATGATCCGCTCTCATTCTTCTAAATTCCAGCAAACACAAGTCCAATCGAACTACTCTTTCATCATACCTCTGTTCCGCCATCCCGGGAATTAACCTGGTGAACCAACGCTGCACTCCCTCAAAACCCATAATGTCCTTCCTCGAATTAAAACACCAAAATTGCACACAATACTCCAGGTGCGGTCTCACCAGGGCCCTGTACAACTGCAGTCTTAACTCCTTGCTCCTAAAATCAAATCCTCTCGCAATGAAGGCCAACATACCATTGCCTTTCATCACTGCCTGCTATACCTGCATGCTCACCTTCAGTGAGTGATGTACAAGCACACCCAGGTCTCGTTGCACTTCCCCTTCTCCTAATCTAACACCATTCAGATAATATTCTGCTTTCCTGTTCTTGCCACCAAAGTGGATAACCTCACATTTATGAAAATTATACTGCATCTGTCATGCATCTGCCCACTCACCCAACCTGTTCAAGTAACCCTGCAGCCTCATTGCATCCTACTCGCAGCTCACAGTCCCACCAAACTTTGTGTCATCGGCAAACGTAGAGATGTTACATTTAATTGCCTCATCTAAATCGTTAATATATATTGTAAATAACTGGGGTCGCAGCACCGAACCCTGCGGCACCCCACTAGTCACTGCCTGCCATTCTGAAAATGACCCATTAATTTGTACACTTTGCTTCCTGTCTGCCAACCAGTTCTCTATCCATGTAAACACTGTACCCCCAATACCACGTGTTCTAATTTTGAACACTAATCTCTTGTGTGGGACCTTGTCAAAGGTTTTTTGAAAGTCCAGCTACACCACATCCACTGGCTCTAGCTTATCCATTCTACTTGTTACATCCTGAAAAAATTCCAGAAGATTAGTCAAGTATAATTTCCCCTTCATAATTCCACGTTGACTTTGACCGATACCGTCACTGCTTTCCACGTTTCCTGACACGATGAGTTCTTCAACAGTTTATGGATGTTTGTAAACATTTCTTCATGTGTAGTGTCCACGGTTCATTGGTTCCGTCTGGTCTAATTCTTTCACTGACAGAATCTGAATCTCAATCCCAGGAGCAGATTAAAACTTCCTTGGAGATTCTCACAAAAAATAAATCAGCGATGGAGGAAATGGAGCAGCAACAGAAAGAGAAGATTTCTGGAGTCCGGGTAAGGTTTCCTGTTTCCTTTCTCTGATCTTGTGCTATTGTCTTAGATTCCAGGCTCGATAATATTGACCTTCACCTTTCATTTGACAGGAACAGTCACAGAACCTGTTGACCTACATCACATCGGTATTTGCTGAACTGCGCGAGATTCTCAATGAGAAAGAGCGGCTCTTTCTCAAGGATCTCCGGGAAGATGAGGAGAGCATTCTAAATCCAATGGAGAATAATCTACGAGCGATTCAAGAGGAGATAAACTCTATTCAAGAGAAACTCTTAAAGCTACAGGAGCGGATGAACCAAACGGACAGTTTGATATTTCTGAAGGTAGGGGGTTACAGTTTCACTTTGATTCAGTGTAAGGGCACAATTACAAAATGAATGCCCAATTTCCCCTAACCCTTCCCACTTGGCGCCCAGCACATTCTCCCCAGTTGAGTTCCACGCCATGCCTCCATTGCATTCCCCATTTATCTTCCTGGTCAGATTCCAATTCAGTGGCCAGTGTAGACACATAATGCTGGAGTAACTCAGCGGGACAGGCAGCATTTATGGAGGGATGAAATGGGTGACGTTTCGGGTTGAGACCTTTCGGGTCAGACTGACAGTAGAGACGATATGGTTCCTCCATTGATGACCTACATGGAGCAAGAGTAATCTGGGGTGCATGAAGGAGCAATGCTGGATCTCCATCAGCCTAGTAATACCGAATGGCCGACTCCTGCACCTATTGTCTACTAAAGTCCATTATTAAATATACTTTTACCTACAATTAATACTTCATACTGGACTGCTGGCGGCCCCGCATCAGCATTAAGAACTGGGATCTGTCGGCACATTGTAACAATTTGGCTGAAATTCCTGCTGTCACGATGTGGACGCTCAGTGTAAATTAATTGATCTTTCTGATGTTTTATATTTCAGGAGGAAACTCATCAGAAGAGGAGGTGAGACTCTGCACTGTTTTGGTAATTAACTCAGAAATCGTTGATGCGGGTCTTATAACCAGGTGTGTAATTCATGCAGGATAAGTGATGATAACAAGTCGTTGTCAGTAGCAGACGGTGCCCTGGACGTTGGAAAGTTCGATGACCCATTTTTGTTCAACACGGTGTTGAGAGAAAAGACTGATTCCGTTAAAAGAGGTAAAACATAAATAAATGTTCATGATCTGTAAGTATTAGAAACATAGAAAATAGGTGCAGATGGTGGCCATTCGACCCTTCGAGCCGGCACCGCCATTCATTGTGATCATGGTTGATCAGCCACAATCAATAACCCGTGCCTGCCTTCTCCCCATATCCCTTGATTCCACTAGCCCCTAATTCATTGCATGTAAAGGGCATATTTAATATTGGAAATGGGACTCAACTTACTCTTGTTCCAGGCTTGAATTACCTCCTTTATCCAACAGGGGTCCCCCTCGCTTCACTGTTAACCGCTTGCGTTTAATATCTGGATAACATGCCTTGGAATTGTCTTCAATCCGACTCGCCAAGGATCCTTCATTGCTCCCTCTCGCCCTCCTGATTCCCTGTAGGTCAGCCAGGGGGGAGATTGAGGACATGTAGAGATTGGATCACATGCATTTGAAACGATGGAGATGTAGGAAGGGGGGTGGGGGTTAATGAACAGAGTGGGGCTGATGTGCTGAACGTTGTTACACTGGAATTTAAAAGGATGAGAGGGGATCTTATCGAAACATATAAGATTATTAAGGGGTTGGACACGTTAGAGGCAGGAAACATTTTCCCAATGTTGGGGGAGTCCAGAACCAGGGGCCACAGTTTAACAATAAGGGGTAGGCCATTTAAATCGGAGATGAGGAAAAACTTTCTCAATCAGAGAGTTGTAAAGCTGTGGAATTTTCTCCCTCAGAAAGCAGTGGAGGCCAGTTCTCTGAATGCATTCAAGAGAGAGCTAGATAGAGCTCTTAAGGATAGCGGAATTAATAGGTATTGGGAGAAGGCTGGAAAGGGGTACTGATTGAGAATGATCAGCCATGATCACATTGGATGGTGGTGCTGGATCGATGGGCCGAATGGCCTACTCCTGCACCTATTGTTATTCATTGCAATGTTTTCCCCAACCGTTTCCTCCGCTCGGCCAGGTCTATCCAGACACGGGGTTTGAAATCAGTAGCGTAAACCCCTTGGCAACAGATCCCCACGGAGTCTCCATCCAGCTGATTGAGTGTTGTCCCTGCTGTTGGATGTTGGTGGAGTTGCGCGCGGTCCTGATGCCAATTTACAGGAAGCGCAGTCCGTCATTCCCGTCCCAGACTCTCCTCCCTGCTCTCCTGCAATCCCAAAACTCCTGCCATTGACTCCATTTACACCTCCCGCTGCCTCGGCAAGGCCAGCAGCATAATCAAGCACGAGTCGCACCATGGCCACTCCCTCTTCTCCCCTCTCCCATCAGGAAAGAGGTACAGAAGTGTGAAAACGCACACCTCCAGATTCAGAGACAGTTTCTTCCCAGCTGTTATCAGGCAACTGAATCATCCTACCACAACCAGAGAGCAGTGCTGAACTGCTATCTTCCACTTTGGTGGCCCTCGGATTATCATTGATCGCACCTTGCTGGCTTTACCTTGCACTAAAAAATATTCCCACATCATGTATCTGTAAACTTATTGATTGTAATCATGTATTGTCTTTCTACTGACTGGTTAGCACTCAACAAAATCTTGTCGCTGTACCTCGGTACATGCAACAATCAACTAACCTGTAACTTCTCTTCCTGCACCTCCAGTCCCACGCGGTCCCCTCCTTTCCTCGCTACTGCAGTCCGCTTCATCCTCCCGCCTAACGGCTCCTTATCCTCCATCTGAAGGCGTCTCCACATCTGTCTGTCCGCATCTGCTTCTCTCCCCTCTGCACAAGTGCAACTCCACCACGTTGGGAAAGGTTTCTCCTGCCCACCCGACGTACCTGGGCTGCAACCCCGGGAAATCTCTCTGTTGTCCGCCCGCCTGTGCCTGAGCGGCCTCTCCCCCGGTCCCGGGGCCGCGCTGCCCAAGTCTCCCCCCGACCCCCCGGGGACTCTCTGATTTTCTGCTTCTCCCACTAGTCTCCGTCACCCTGGATGTGGAAACAGCGCATCCGGTGCTCGAGGTGTCTGAGGATCGGAATCGGGTGAGATGGACCGGGACCCGGACGAGTCTCTCTGACACCGGGAAGAGGTTTACAGACCGGCTGTGTGTGCTGGGATCGGAGGGATTCACATCGGGGAGACATTACTGGGAGGTGGAGGTGGCGGGGAGTGAGGGCTGGAGTCTGGGATTCGCCGCAGAGTCTGTAGAGAGGAAGGTAGAGGTCACACTGACCCCGGAGACTGCAGTCTGGAGCATCTGGCGGTGGGGTGACGAGTTTGTTGCAATCACCTCCCCTCGATCCCATCTCCTCGCCCTTCCCTTCCACGGGAGGGTGGGAGTTTATCTCAGTTACGAGTCCGGGACAGTTTCATTTTACGACGCGGCCACCAAGTCCCATCTCCACACCTTCACTGGGAATAAATTCACGGAGAAACTTTATCCTTTCTTCGGGACTTGGGATGGAGAGCAGTGGCTGATAATCTGCCCCAGTTCCGCTCCGGGTGTGTAAAAGAGTCGGGGCCCGGGACCGGCATCAGGAGCGTGGCTTAGGGGCTATGGGGCAGAAGCCCGGTGGACAACGGGTCGGCGCTGAGCGGCTCCCATTTAATCCCCAAACTGCAACATGACCTCCCAACTTCCATCCTCAATACTCTGACTGATGAAGGGCAATGTGCCAAAAGCCTTTTTGACCGCCTTATCTACCTGCGACTCGGCCTTCAAGGAACCATGCCCCTGAACTCCTCGAACCCTCTGCTCTACAACACTCCCCAGAGGACTACCGTTCACTGTGTGGGTCCTGCCCTTGTTCGATGTCACAAAATGCAACACCTCATTACAACATTGCAGGCTCCAGTCTGCGACCCGCTGGCGCGCACATCACCCGCTGTGGCTCCGCTCACGTTTGTAACTCTTCACCTTTAACTTGACGTTTAATAAAGTCTTTAAAAATAACCCGTGTTTGAGTTCTCTCCACGTCTCCGCGTCACGGTACAGAGATCTCTTCAAACAGCAGACACAAGGATCCGTGGATACTGGTTTTACAAAAGGAAAAAGAAGCACAGAGTGCTGGAGTAACTCAGCGGGTCAGGCAGCATCTGTGGAGAACATGGATAGATGACGTTTCACAGAGAGCTGGAGTAACTCAGCGGGTCGGGCAGCATCTCTGGATAACATGGATAGGTGATTTTTGGCAGAGTGCTAGATAACTCAGCGGGTCACTCAGCATCCGTGGTGAACATGGATAGGTGACGTTTCACACAGTGCTGGAGTAACTCGGCGGGTCAGGCAGCATCTGTGGAGAACATAGTTATCCATGTTCTCCGGAGTTTGTGCCGGAGCCGCTGAGTTACAGTTTATGTCCTTGTGTCTTTTTATGTTTCGTTTATAGTATTTGGTTGTAGAGACACAGCACAGAAACAGGCCATTCGGCCCACCGTGTCCGTGTCGACCAGCGATCACCCTGTACAATAATTCTATCCTACGCACTAGGGACAATTTGCAATTTTACCGAAAAAAAATTAACCTACAAACCTGCAGGTTGGAAACCGGAGCACCCGGAGAAACCCCACTCGGTCACAGGTACAAACTCCGTACTGACAGTACCCGTAGTCAGGATTGAACCTGGGTCTTTGGTGCTGTGAGGCAGCAACACTACCAGATGCGCCACTGTGCCGACCCTGGTTTAGGTTTGGAGATACAACATGGAAACAGGCCCTTCGGCCCACCGTGTCCACGCCGACCGATCACCCGTTCACACACTCGTTCTGTGATATCCCACACTCTCATCCTCTCCTAATAGGGGGGGACATTTACAGAGGGCCGATTAATCCACACGTCTCTGGGGTGTGTGTGTGGGGGGGGGGTGGAGCACACGGAGAAACCCCACGCGGTCACGGGGAGAACATACAAGCTCTGTACAGACAGCACCCGAGGTCGGGATGGAACCCGGGTCTCTGGCACTTTGAGGCAGCAGCTCTACCCGCTGCGTCGGGGCAGCTGACCGCGACCGGGGCTCCCGGGTACAGGGCAAGGGGTGGCGGGAGGAGGGGAGCTGCGGACGGGGTTACGTGTGGAAGCGGGTGAGGGCTGAGGGAGGGAGGGAAGGGGTGGGAGCCGCCATCTTCTGCTGCTTCTGCGCCTTCACTTTCTGCTCCACGCTCCTCCGCACCCGGTCCTGTGGGCAGAGCGGTCCGTTAGACGGCAACCCCAGACCCCAGACCCCCGGAGGAGGGGGACACGGTGACCGCCCTCCCCTCACCAACATACCCCACTCACTCCACCCCGCTCGCCCTACTTCCCCTCACATCCCCCTCCCCTTTCCCTCCTCGCCTCCTCACCCTCCACTCCCCCCTCCGACTCCCCTGCTTCCCCTCACTCATCCTCCCTCCCCTCACTCTTTCCCCTCACCCACTCCTTACCCCACCCCCTCTCCCCCAGCTCCCTCTTCCACTTCATCCCCTCTCTCCCTCCCCCCTCCCTCTCCTCCAACCCTCATCCCCTCTCTCCCTCACCCTTTCCCCACCCCCTCTCCCTTCCCCCCCTCCCCACTCCCTCCCTCCCCTTCCCTCACTCCATCCCCCTCACTCACCCTCTCCCCCCCTCTCCCCACGCCCTCCCTCCCTCCCCCTCTCCCCTCCCCACATCCCCACTCTCCTCCCCCCCCTCCCTCACCCTCTCCCCCCCTCCCTCACCCTCTCCCCCCCCCTCACCCTCCGGTTGCCGCTGGCCACCAGCTTCTTCCTGCGCTCCAGGTTCCCGCTGGAGCTGCGGCCCTTCAGCCGCCGCCGGGGCTCAAAATTGTCCGTGTCCGTGGGGTCGTAGCCCTGCGGGGGGGGGGCAGCAGGGGGTCATGAGAGGTGGGGGAAGGGGGACGGGGAGAGGGTTTCGGGGGGGGTGGGACTAACACCGGGTGCTGCACCCTGTCGCGATGCCTCTGCCCGGGGAGGTGGGGTCGGGGAGGGAGAGGGTCGGGGTTCGTGGGGAGAGGTTCGGGTGGGGGGTAGGGGGTTCGGGGGTTCGGGGGTTTGGGGGTTGAGGTGGGGGGTAGGGGGTTCGGGGGTTTAGGGGGTTCGGGGGACTCTAACACACACCAGGCGCTGCACCCTGTCGCGGTGCCTCTGTTCCAGGGAGAGGGGGTCAACCTGCCCCAGGAGCTCCGGCTCCAGTGAGATCAGCTCCGGCTGCAGCTGTAACACAGGCAGGGTCAGCGACACGCAGAGAGACCCCCACCCTCACATGGGGAACCCCCCACTCCCCTCTCACCCCCACAGGGGGGGGGGCAACTCCCCCTCCCCACACAGACCCCCCCACACACACAGACCCCACACACTCAGACCCCCCCACACACACACACACAGACCCCCCCCCACACACACAGACCACACACACACAGACCCCCCCCCCCCACACACACAGACCACACACACACAGACCCCACACACACAGACCACACACACACACACACACACACACAGACTCCCCACAAAATAAACAGACCCCCCCCACACACACAGCCCCCTACCCCCACCCACACACAGACCCCCCCCCACACACACACACACACAGACCCCCCACACACACAGACCCCACACACTCAGACCCCCCCCTCACACACACACACACAGACCCCCCCCCCACACACACAGATCACACACACACAGACCCCCCCCACACACACACAGACCACACACACACAGACCCCACACACATAGACCCCACCCTACCCTACCCAACCCCTCCCCTCCTCCCCCCCCCAGACCACCCAACCCCTCCCCTCCTCCCCCCCCGGACCACCCTCCCCTCCCCCCGGACCATCCTACCCCCATTCCTCCTCCCTCCAGACCACCGTACCTCCCGCTCCCCTCACCCGACCACCCTACCCCCCGAACCACCCTACCCAACCCCCCCCATCCACCCCTCCCCCGACCACCCACCCCCCCCCCCCACCCGACCTCCCTACCCAACCCCTCCCCTCCTCCCGACCACCCTACACCCCTCCCGCCCGGACCACCCTACCCAACCCCTCCCCTCCCCGGACCACCCTACCCCTCCTTCCACCTCCCCCCAGACCATCCTACCCCCCTCCGCTCCCCAGACCACCATCCACGCGAGCACCCTACCCTCCTCCCCGAGACCACATTACCTTCCCTTCCCTTCCCTCCCCCCCTCCACCAACCACCATACCTCCACCTCCCACCCCGGACCACCCAACCAACCCCATCCTATCCACCTACCGGACCACAATTCCTTCCCCCCCCTCCTTCGCCGGATCACACTACCCCTCCCCCCGGACCACACTACCCACTGCACCCCATCCCACCCCCATCCTCCTGCCTTCTCCCCGTAACCTCTGACACCCGTTCTAATCAAGAATTTGTCTATCTCTGCCTTAAAAATATCCACTGACTTGGCCTCCACAGCCTTCTGTGACAAAGAATTCCACAGATTCACCGCCCTCTGACTAAAGAAATTCTTCCTCATCTCCTTCATAGAAACATAGAAACATAGAAAATAGGTGCAGGAGTAGGCCATTCGGCCCTTCGAGCCTGCGCCGCCATTCAATATGATCATGGCTGATCATCCAGCTCAGTAGCCTGTACCTGCCTTCTCTCCATACCCTCTGATCCCTTTAGCAGAAAGGGCCACATCTAACTCCCTCTTAAATATAGCCAATGAACTGGCCTCAACTACCTTCTGTGGCAGAGAATTCCACAGACTCACCACTCTCTGTGTGAAGAAATGTTTTCTCATCTCGGTCCTAAAAGACTTCCCCCTTATCGTTAAGCTGTGACCCCTGGTTCTGGACTCCCCCAACATCGGGAACAATCTTCCCGCATCTAGCCTCTCCAACCCCTTAAGAATTTTATATGTTTCTATAAGATCCCCCCTCAGTCTTCTAAATTCCAGCTAGTACAAGCCCAGTCTATCCAGTCTTTCCTCATATGCAAGTCCCGCCATCCCAGGGATTAATCTGGTGAACCTTCTCTGTACTCCCTCTAAGGCAAGAACGTCTTTCCTCAGGTTAGGAGACCAAAACTGCACACAATACTCCAGGTGCGGTCTCACCAAGGCCCTGTACAACTGCAGCAGAACCTCCCTGCTTCTAAACTCAAATCCTCTTGCTATGAATGCCAACATACCATTTGCTTTCTTCACTGCATGCTGCACCTGCATGCTTGCTTTCAATGACTGGTGCACCATGACACCCAGGTCACGTTGCATTTCCCCTTCTCCCAATCGGTCACCATTCAGGTAATACTCTGCTTTCCTGTTCTTGCTGCCAAAGTGGATAACCTCACATTCATCCACATTATATTGCATCTGCCATGCATTTGCCCACTCGCCTAATCTATCCAAGTCACTCTGCAGCCTCCTAGCATCCTCCTCGCAGCTAACACTGCCACCCAGCTTCGTGTCATCCGCAAACTTAGAGATGTTGCATTCAATTCCCTCGTCCAAATCATTGATATACACTGTAAATAACTGGGGTCCCAGCACTGAGCCTTGCGGTACCCCACTAGTCACTGCCTGCCATTCCGAAAAGGACCCGTTTATTCCTACTCTTTGCTTCCTGTCCGCCAACCAATTTTCTATCCACCTCAAAACTGAACCCTCAATACCGTGTGCTTTATGTTTGTACACCAATCTCCTATGTGGGACATTGTCGAAGGCCTTCTGAAAGTCCAGATATAACACATCGACTGGTTCTCCCTTATCCACTCTACTAGTTACATCCTCGAAAAATTCTATAAGATTCGTCAGACATGATTAGCCTTTGGTAAATCCATACTGACTTTGTCCGATGATTTCACCACTTTCCAAATGTGATGCTATCACATCTTTAATAACTGACTCTAGCATGTTACCGATGTTAGGCTAACTGGCCTATAATTCCCCGTTTTCTCTCTCCCTCCCTTTTTAAAAAGTGGGGTTACATTAGCTACCCTCCAGTCCTCAGGAACTACTGCAGAATCTAGAGTTTTGAAAAATTATCACGAATGCATCCACTATTTCTGAGGCTATTTCCTTAAGCACTCTGGGATGCAGCCTATCTGGCCCTGGGGATTTATCTACCTTTAATCCATTTAATTTGTCTAACACCACTTCCCGACTAACCTGGATTTCCCTCAGTTCCTCCATCTCATTAGACCACCGGTCCCCCGCTATTTCCGGCAGACGGTTTATGTCTTCCTTAGTGAAGACAGAACCAAAGTATTTGTTCAATTGGTCTGCCATCTCTTTGTTCCCTATGATCAATTTACCTGTTTCCGACTGCAAGGGACCTACATTTGCCTTAACTAATCTTTTTCTCTTGACATATCTATAAAAGCTTTTACAGTCTGTTTTTATGTTCCTTGCCAGTTTTCCCTCATAATCTATTTTCCCTTTCCTAATTAAGCCCTTTGTCCTCCTCTGCTGGACTCTGAATTTCTCCCAGTCCTATCATATCATATCATATCATATCATATATATACAGCCGGAAACAGGCCTTTTCGGCCCTCCAAGTCCGTGCCGCCCAGCGATCCCCGCACATTAACACTATCCTACAACCATTAGGGACAATTTTTTTATTTTTTTTTACATTTACCCAGCCAATTAACCTACATACATGTACGTCTTTGGAGTGTGGGAGGAAACCGAAGATCTCGGAGAAATCCCACGCAGGTCACGGGGAGAACGTACAAACTCCTTACAGTGCAGCACCCGTAGTCAGGATCAAACCTGAGTCTCCGGCGCTGCATTCGCTGTAAAGCAGCAACTCTACCGCTGCGCTACCGTGCCGCCCCTCTGGTATGCTACTTTTTCTGGCTAATCTGTATGCTTCATCTTTTGTTTTAATACTATCCTTGATTTCCCTTGTTAGCCACGGATGCACTACCTTTCCTGGTTTGTTCTTTTGCCAAACTGGGATGAACACTTGTTGTAGTTCATCCATGCGACATTTAAATGCCTTCCATTGCATGTCCACCGTCAACCCTTTCAGCATCAATCGCCAGTCTATCTTGGACAATTCACGCCTCATACCCTCAAAGTTACCTTTCTTTAAGTTCAGAACACTTGTTTCTGTATCGACTTTGTCACTCTCCATCCTAATGAAGAATTCTACCATATTATGATCACTCTTGCCCAAGGGGCCTCGCACAACAAGACTGCTAACTAACCCTTCCTCATTACTCAATACCCAGTCTAGAATGGCCTGTTCTCTCGTTGGTTCCTCGACATGTTGGTTTAGAAAACCATCTCTCAAACATTCCAAGAAATCCTCTTCCTCAGCACCCCTGCCAGTTTGGTTCAGTCAATCTATATGTAGATTGAAGTCACCCATTATAACTGAAGCACCTTTAGTGCATGCATTTCTAATTTCCTGCTTGATGCCATCCCCAACCTCACTACTGCTGTTAGGTGGCCTGTACACAACTTCCACTAGCGTTTTCTGCCCCTTAGTGTTTCGTAGCTCTACCCATATCGATTCCACTTCCTCCAAGCTAATGTCCTTCCTTTCCACTGCTTTAATCTCCTCTCTAACCAGTAACACTACCCCACCTCCTTTTCCTTTCTGTCTATCCCGCTTGAATATAGAATATCCCTGGATGTTGAGCTCCCAGCCTTGGTAACCCTGGAGCCATGTCTCCGTAACCCTAATTATATCACAATCATTAATAACTATCTCCACATTTAATTCATCCACCTTATTACGTATACTCCTTGCATTGACACACAAAGCCTTCAGGCTTGTTTTTACAACTCTCTTACCCCTTATACAATTATGTTGAAAAGTGACCCTTTTTGATTTTTGCCCTGGATTTGTCTGCCTACCACTTTTACTTTTCACCTTGCTACCTGTTGCTTCTACGCTCATTTTACACCCCTCTGTCTCTCTGCTCCTGCTCCCATCCCCCTGCCACATTAGTTTAAATCCTCCCCGACAGCACTAGCAAACACTCCCCCTAGGACATTGGTTCCATTCCCGCTCAGGTGCAGACCGTCCTGTTTGTACTGGTCCCACCTCTCCCAGAACTGGTTCCAATGTCCTAAAGATTTGAATCCCTCCCCCTTGCACCATTTTTCAAGCCACGTATTCATCTGAAATATCCTCCTATTCCTACTCAAGTTAGGAACAGGGGACGTACAACGAGATCTGGGTGTCCTAGTGCATCAGTCGCTGAAAGGAAGCATGCAGGTAGAGCAGGCAGTGAAGAAAGCCAATGGAATGTTGGCCTTCATAACAAGAGGAGTTGAGTATAGGAGCAAAGAGGTCCTTCTGCAGTTGTACAGAGCCCTAGTGATACCGCACCTGGAGTACTGTGTGCAGTTTTGGTCTCCAAATTTGAGGAAGAATATTCTTGATATTGAGGGCGTGCAGCGTAGGTTTACTAGGTTAATTCCCGGAATGGAAGGACTATCATATGTTGAAAGACTGGAGCGACCAGGCTTGTATACACTGGAATTTAGAAGGATGAGAGGGGATCTTATTGAAACGTATAAGATTATTAAGGGGTTGGACACGTTAGAGGCAGGAAACATGTTCCCAATGTTGGGGGAGTCCAGAACCAGGGGCCACAGTTTAAGATTAAGGGGTCGCCCATTTAGAACTGAGATGAGGAAAAACTTTTTCAGTCAGAGAGTTGTGAATCTGTGGAATTCTGCCTCAGAGGGCAGTGGCGGCCAATTCTCTAAATGCATTCAAGAGGGAGCTGGATAGAGCTCTTAAGGATAGCGGAGTCATAGGGTATGGGGAGAAGGCAGGAACGGGGTACTGATTGTGAATGATCAGCCATGATCACAGTGAATGGCGGTGCTGGCTCGAAGGTCCGAATGGCCTCCTCCTGCACATATTGTCCAACCCACGCAGGTTATGGGGTGAAGGTACAAACTCCGTACAGGCAGCGCACGTGGTCAGGATGGAACCCGGGTCCCTGGCTCTGCGAGGCAGCAACTCTACCGCGGCGCCGCCATTGTGCGGTTTCTTCTTTCGGGTTTAATTTGTAAAACAACATTGTATATTGAAACCATTAAACTACAATGGGCGGGTGGTGCAGGGGGTAGAGCTGCTGCCTCACGCTGAGGCCACTCCGACCAGCGATCCCCGCACGCTGGCACTATCCCGCACACTATCCTATCCTGAGTCTGAAGGAGGGTCTCGACCCGAAACGTCACCCATTCCTTCTCTCCAGAGATGCTGCCTGTCCCGCTGAGTTACTCCAGCTTTTTGTGTCCAGCTATCCTAAACACACCAGGGACAGTTTAACATTTTTACCAAAGGCAATTACAGTCATAGTCACAGAGTGACACAGTGTGGATACAGGCCCTTCGGCCCAACTTGCCCATAGCGGCCAACATGTCCCAGCTACACTAGTCCCACCTGCCTGCGCTTGGTCCATATCCCTCCAAACCTGCCCTATCCATGTAATTTTCTAATTGTTTCTTAAACGTTGGGATAGTCCCAGCCTCAACTACCTCCTCTGGCAGCTCGTTCCACACACCCACCACCCTCTGTGTGAAATAGTTACCCCTCGGATCCCTATTAAATCTTTTCCACTTCACCTTGACCCTACGTCCTCTGGTCCTCGATTCCCCTACTCTGGGTAAAAGACTCTGTGCAGCTACCCGGTCTATTCCTCTCGTGATTTTATACACCTCTGTAAGATCTCCCTTCATCCAAGAGTAATCTGGGCAATTAACCTACAAACACGCACGTCTTTGGAGTGTGGGAGGAAACCGGAGCACTCGGAGAAAACCCACGTAGGTCACGGGGAGAACGTACAAATACCGTACAGACAGCGCCCGTAGTGGGGATCAAAGCCGGGTACCTGGCGCTGCGAGGCAGCGGCTCTACCCGCTGTGCCACTGTTGTGCCCACTCACCTGGCACCAGCATGCTGGTGAAGCCCAGCCCGTGACCCACTCCCAGCACATCCTCATAGGGGCAGAACTGGAGCCCGTGCACGGCCTGACGCACAGCGTGGGTCAGGTACGGGCTCCGCACCGTCGCGCTGCGCACGTCTTTGTAAACCTGCCGGAGGGAGAGAGTGAGGGAGGGGGGGAGAGGGAGAGGGTGAGAGAGAGAGAGGGAGAGGGTGGGAGAGGGAGGATAGAGAGGGGGAGAGTGAGGGAGAGAGGTTGAGAGAGAGAGGGTGTGAGAGGGAGAAAGGGAGGAGAGAGAGGGAGAGGGTGAAAGGAGAGGGAGAGAGGGAGGAGGATAGGGAGAGAGGGAGGAGGAGAGAGAGGGAGAGAGGGTGAGGGAGTGAGCGAGAGGGGGAGAGAGAGGAGAGAGAGAGAGAGGGTGAGGGAGCGAGCGAGAGGGGGAGAGAGGAGGGAGGAGAGAGAAGGAGGAGAGAAGGAGGGAGAGGGAGAGAGAGTGAGGGAGCAAGCGAGAGGGGGAGAGAGGGAAAGAGGAGGAGAGAGAGAGGGGGGAGAGAGAGGGAGTAGGAGAGAGAGGGGGGGGAGAGGAGGGAGAGGGAGAGGGTGAAAGAGCGAGGGAGCGAGCGAGAGGGGGAGAGAGGGAGGGGAGAGAGAGAGAGGGAGGAGAGAGAGGGGAGAGAGGAGAGAGAGAGAGGGAGGAGAGAGAGAGGGAGGAGAGAGAGGGAGGAGAGAGAGGGAGGAGAGAGAGGGAAAGAGAGAGAGTGAAAGAGGGAGAGGGTGGGGGAGGGTGAGAGAGGGAGGAGGGAGAGGGAGGAGAGAGAGGTGGAGAGAGGGTGAGAGAGAGAGGTGAGGAGTAGCTTACATGCACTGTGTTCCCACAGGCGACCCCCAGCAGGTCTCGCTGGTTGAAGGTGAGGTGTGCGGCCCCTGCTGGGAGCAGGTAGGAGTGCAGGGGCTTGTAGGTCCGCACGTCAAAGATGTTCAGCTTGTGATCCAAGCCCGATGTGGCCATGTACCTGCCCCACAGACACACACACACACACACAGAGGGAGGTCAGTGATGGAGAGGGGGAGAGGGGTCGGTGAGGGAGAGGGGTCAGTAAGGGGAGAAAGAGGGGTCTGTGGGGGAGGGGGGAAATCAGAGAGGGAGGTGTGGGAGGGGAGGAGTTGGGGCCACTGAACCATATTACCCACCCAACCCCACTCCTCTCCCACCCCACTGTGTCCCGGCCACCACCCCTCTCTCCACTCCCCTCTCCCTCCCCTCACACCCTCCCCACTCTGCACTCTCCCCTTCCCACTCCCCCTTCCCTCCCCAACCCTCTCTCCCTCTACTATCCCTCTCCCCACCCTCCCTTCCCCCCTTTTCACCCAGAGAGTTGTGAAACTGTGGTATTCTCTGCCACAGAGGGCAGCGGAGGCCGATTCACTGGATGTTTTCAAGAGGGAGTTAGATTGAGCTTTTCGGGCGAAAGGAATCAAGGGATGCGGGGAGAAAGCAGGAACGGGGTTCAGATTTTCAATGATCGGCCAAGGTCGTATCACTTTCCCCTCTCCCCCTCCCCATCTGCCCCTCCCCACCCCCCCCCCCCCTCCCCCACTCACAAGCCACTCTTGTCCACAGCGACGGCCCGGACCCCCCCTTTGTGGCAAAGCATCTTCACCAGCGGCTCCTTCACGTTGGGACTCCACAGCGTCACCGTACCTGGGCACGAGAGGGTAACCGTGAGGGGGTGGAGGGGGTGATGCTCAGCACAGTGGCGCAGCGGTAGAGCCAGAGACCCGGGTTCCATCCCAATGACGGGCGCTGTCTGTACGGAGTTTGCACGTTCTCCCCGTGACCTGCGTGGGTTTTCTCCGGGTGCTCCGGTTTCCTCCCACGCTCAAAAGACGTGCGCGTTTGTAGGTTAATTGGCTCGGTGTAAATGTAAAGATTGTCCCTAGTGTGTGTAGGATAGTGATAATGTGCGGGGATCGCTGGTCGGAGCGGACCCGGTGGGCCGAAGGGCCTGTTTCCGCGCTGTATCTCCAAACTAATCTAAACAAAACGCCGTG
This sequence comes from Rhinoraja longicauda, assembly GCF_053455715.1. NCBI lineage: Eukaryota > Metazoa > Chordata > Chondrichthyes > Rajiformes > Arhynchobatidae > Rhinoraja > Rhinoraja longicauda. Next base: position 33,790,590 of record NC_135967.1, on the reverse strand, counting down.
AAGGGGCAACACCGTGGGGGGGGAGAGTGGGGAATCGGAGAGGAGGGGGCAATCTAGGGTCACATGGGAGTGGGAACGGGGAGAAAAGGGGAGAGTCAGGGGGTCACTGAGCGGAGGGGGAGAGGAGTAGGGGGTCATAGAGTCATCGAGTGATAGTGTGGAAACAGGCCCTACGGCCCAACTTGCCCACACCGGCCAACATGTCCCAGCTACACTAGTCCCACCTGCCTGCGCTTGGTCCATATCCCTCCAAACCTGACCTGTCCATGTACCTGTCTAACTGTTTCTTCAACGATGGGATAGTCCCTGTCTCAACTACCTCCTCTGGCAGCTTGTTCCATACACCCACCACCCTATGTGTAAAAAAGTTAACCCTCAGATTCCTATTAAATCTTTTCCCCTTCACCTTGAACCTATGTCCTCTGGCCCTTGATTCCCCTACTCTGGGCAAGAGATTCTGTGCATCTACCCAATCTATTCCTCTCGTGATTTTATACACCTCTACAAGATCACCACTCATCCTCTAGGGGCTAGCGGAATCAAGGGATATGGGGAGAAGGCAAGCACAGGTTGATGATTGTGGAGGATCAGCCATAGGGGTGTATTATAGACCGCCAAATAGGGAACGAGAATTGGAAGAGCAAATATGTAAGGAGATAGCAGATATTAGTAGTAAGCACAGAGTGGTGATTGTGGGTGATTTCAATTTTCCGTATATAGACTGGGAATCACATTCTGTTAAAGGGCTGGATGGTTTGGAGTTTGTAAAATGTGTGCAGGATAGTTTTTTGCAGCAATACGTAGAGGTGCCTACCAGAGAAGGGGCAGTGTTGGACCTCCTGTTAGGAAATGAGATGGGTCAGGTGACGGAGGTATGTGTTGAGGAGCACTTTGGGTCTAGTGATCATAATGCCATTAGTTTCAATATCATTATGGAGAAGGTCAAATCTGGACCAAGGGTTGAGATTTTGGATTGGAGAAAGGCTAATTTTGAGGAGATGAGAAAGGATTTAAAAGGAGTGAAATGGAAATTGTTGTTTTTATGAAAAGGATATAATAGAGAAATGGAGGATATTTAAAGGTGAAATTTTGAGAGTACAGAGTCTTTATGTCCCTGTTCGGTGGAAAGGAAAGAATAATAATTTGAAAGAGCCGTGGTTTTCCAGGGAAATTGGACACTTGGTTCGGAAAAAGAGGGAGATATACAATAAATATAAGCGGCAGGGAGTAAATGAGGTTCTTGAGGAATATAAAGAATGTAAAAGGAATCTTAAAAAGGAAATTAGAAAAGCGAAAAAAAGATATGAGGCTGCTTTGGCAAGTAATGTAAAAGTAAACCCCAAGGGGTTCTACAGATATGTCAATAGCAAAAGGATAGTGAGGGATAAAATTGGTCCATTAGAGAGTCAGAGTGGACAGCTATGTGCTGAGCCGGAAGAAATGGGGGAGATATTAAACAATTTCTTTTCTTCGGTATTTACCGAGGAGAAGGATATTGCATTATGTGAGGTAAGCGAAACAAGTAGGGTAGTGATGGAAATTAGGAGGATTAAAGAAGAGGAGGTACGGACACTTTTGAAGAATATAAAAGTGGATAAGTCTCCAGGTCCTGATAGGATATTCCCTAGGACATTGAGGGAAGTTAGTGCAGAAATAGCAGGGGCTATAACGGAAATATTTCAAACGTCATTAGAAACAGGGATGGTGCCGGAAGATTGGCGCATTGCGCATGTTGTGCCTTTGTTTAAAAAATGTTCTAAAAGTAAACCTAGCAATTATAGACCTATTAGTTTGACGTCTGTGGTGGGGAAAATTAATGGAAAAGATACTTAGGGACAATATATATAATTATTTGGATAATCAAGGGCCTGATTAGGAACAGTCAACATGGATTTGTGCCTGGAAGGTCATGTTTGACTAAACTTCTTGAATGTTTTGAAGAGGTTACCAGGGAAATTGATAAGGGCAAGGCTGTGGATGTTGTCTATATGGACTTCAGTAAGGCATTTGACATGGTTCCACATGGAAGGTTGATTAAGAAGGTTAAATCGTTGGGTATTAATAGTGAGGTTGCAAGATGGATTCAACAATGGCTGAATGGGATATACCAGAGGGTAACGGTTGACAATTGTATGTCAGGTTGGAGACCAGTGTCTAGTGGAGTGCCCCAAGGATCTGTGTTGGGTCCACTGTTGTTTGTCATTTACATTAATGATCTGGATGATGGTGTGGCAAATTGGATTAGTAAATATGCAGATGATACTAAGATAGGTAGAGTAGTTGATAGTGAGGTAGATTTTCAAAGTCTACAGAGAGACTTGGGCCTTTTGGAAGGGTGGGCTGAAAGATGGCAGATGGAGTTTAATGCTGATAAGTGTGAGGTGCTGCATTTTGGTAGGACAAATCAAAATAGGACGTACAGGGTAAATGGTAGGGAATTGAGGAATGCAGTGGAACAGAGGGATCTGGGAATAACTGTGCATTGTTCCCTGAAGGTGGAATCTCATGTGGATAGGGTGGTGAAGAAGGCGTTTGGTATGCTTGCCTTTATAAATCAGAGCATCGAGTATAGAAGTTGGGATGTAATGTTGAAATTGTACAGGGCATTGGTGAGGCCGAATCTGGAGTATGGTGTGCAGTTCTGGTCGCCAAATTATAGGAAGGATGTCGACAAAATGGAGAGGGTACAGAGGAGATTTACTAGAATGTTGCCTGGGTTTCAGCACTTAGGCTACAGAGAGAGGTTGAACAGGTTGGGTCTTTATTCTTTGGAGCGTAGAAGGTTGAGGGGGGACTTGATAGAGGTTTTTAAAATTTTGAGAGGGACGGACAGAGTTGACGTGGGTAGGCTTTTCCCTTTGAGAGTGGGGAAGATTCCAACAAGGGGACATAGCTTCAGAATTGAGGGACAAAGGTTTAGGGGTAACATGAGGGGGAACTTCTTTACTCAGAGGGTTGTGGCTGTGTGGAATGGGCTTCCGGTGGAAGTGGTGGAGGCTGGCTCGATTTTATTATTTAAGAGTAAATTGGATAGGTATATGGATAGGAGGGGATTGGAGGGTTATGGTCTGAGTGCAGGTAGATGAGACTAGGTCAGGGAGAATGGTCGGCGTGGACTGGTAGGGCCGGACAGGCCTGTTTCCATGCTGTAGTTGTTATATGTTATATGTTATATGATCACAATGAATGTTGGTGCTGGCTCGAAGGGCCAAATGGCCTCCTCCTGTCCCTATTTTCTGTTTTGTATCCTGCGCTCCATGGAATAGAGACCCAGCCTACTCAACCTCTCCCAAAGCTCACACCTTCTAGTCCTGGCAACATCATAGAAACATAGAAAATAGGTGCAGGAGGCCATTCGGCCCTTCGAGCCAGCACCGCCATTCATTGTGAATCCTTGTAAATCTTTTCTGAACCTTTCAAGCTTGACTATATCTTTCCTATAACATAGTGCCCCGAACTGAACACAAATGCGGTCTCACCAACGTCTTATACAACTGCAACATGACCTCCCAATTTCTATACTCAGTACTCTGACTGATGATGGCCAATGCGCCAAAAGTCTTTTTGACCACCTTATCTATCTGCGACTCGACCTTCAAGGAACCATGCACCTGTACTCCTAGATCCCTACGCTCTACAACACTCCTTGTTTCTTGTATATTTAATAAATAAAATAAAATAACGTTTTTTTTTAAATTAAAGGGCGGCACGGAGGCGCAGAGGTAGAGTTGCTGCCTTACAGCGAATGCAGCGCCGGAGACCCGGGTTCCATCCCGACTACGGGCTCCGTCTGTACAGAATTTGTACCTTCTCCCCGTGACCTGCGTGGGTTTTCTCCTAGATCTTCAGTTTCCTCCCACACTCCAAAGACATAATAATAATAATAATAATAATAATAATATTCATTTATTGTCATTGCAACGAGTACAACGAAATTAAAAAATAGCCAATCCTGACGGTGCGTACAAACATATATGCAATAAATGCAAAAACAAATAAATACATAAATACAATTAAATACAATTATATGACCGATTTTTTAACGGTGTTGCCTAGTGCAAGGTAGTGTTCAGTTCTCGTATGGCCCTGGGGTAAAAACTGTTCTTAAGTCTGTTTGTTCGGGATTTGATCGACCTGAAACGTCGACCAGAGGGCAGATGAACAAACAGACGGTGGCCGGGGTGGGATGGATCTTTTATTATTTTGCCTGCTCTACTGAGGCAGCGTAGGCTGAACAGGTGCTCCAGGGAGGGCAGTGAGCAGCCGATGATTTTCTGGGCCGTCGTGATGACCCTCTGAAGGGCCTTCCTGTCCTTTTCTGAGCAGCTGGAATACCATGTGGTTATACAGTATGCCAGCACACTCTCGATGGAGCAGCGATAGAAGGACAACATGAGCTTCTCCTGCAGGTTGGTTTTCCTGAGGATCCTCAGGAAGTGGAGTCTCTGCTGTGCCTTCTTTACTGTGGTGATGGTGTTGGTAGACCAGGTGAGATCCTCTGCGATGTGCGTACCCAGGAACCTGAAAGCTGGTACCCTTTCCACACAGACCCCATTGATGTAGAGTGGGTCGTAATCTCCACTGGTTTTTCTAAAGTCAATTATAAGTTCCTTTGTTTTGGAGGAGTTCAGGACCAGATTGTTCACTGAACACCATGCTGCCAGCCTTTGGATTTCATCCCTGTAGGCTGTCTCATCTCCTTCTGAGATGAGTCCAACCACAGTCGTGTCATCCGCGAACTTGATGATGGTGTTGGTGGGATGGGTGGGGGCGCAGTCGTGAGTGTAGAGGGAGTAAAGGATTGGGCTCAACACACAGCCCTGTGGTGAGCCGGTGCTCAGTGTAATGGTGGAGGAGAGGTGAGGGCCTATTTTGACTGTCTGGGGGCGGTTGGTCAGGAAGTCCTTGATCCATTGGCAGATGGTTTGGGAAAATCCAAGGTCGGAAAGTTTGGTGACCAGTCTGCTCGGGATGACCGTGTTAAAGGCAGAGCTGAAAAGTCGAGGAAGAGCATCCTCACATAGCTCCCGTGGTGTTCAAGGTGGGTGCAGGTATGTAGGTTAATTGGCTTGGTAAATGTAAAAGTTGTCCCAACTGGGTATAGGATAGTGTGTGGGGATCGGTGGTCGGCGCGGACCCGGTGGGCCGAAAGGGCCTGTTTCCGCGCTGTATCTCTAAACTAAACTAAACGCCCCAGAGGCCGACCATTCGCTGTGGAGGTGGACAGAGGAGAGAGGGGACAAGTCGTGGGGCAGAGGCAATGGGGGAAGGGGATAGAGGGGTGACATTCGGGGGTCAGTGAGGGGAGAGAGGAGAGGGGGGGGTGGCATTTGGGCGGACGCTTGTGGAGGTTACGGGTGGGGGGGTGGAGTGCCCACTCTGACCGCTGGCTGGAGTGACATTGACCGGTGCCCACACTGACCGCTGGCCGGAGTGACGGTGCCCACACTGACCATGACTGGAGTGACTGGTGCCCACACTAGCCGGAGTGATAAGTGATCCAGCGATGGGCGGCACGGTAGCGCAGCGGTAGAGTTGCTGCTTTACAGCGAATGCAGCGCCGGAGACTCAGGTTCAATCCTGACTACTGGTGCTGCACTGTGAGGAGTTTGTACGTTCTCCCCGTGACCTGCGTGGGTTTTCTCCGAGATCTTCGGTTTCCTCCCACACTCCAAAGACGTACAGGTATGTAGGTTAATTGGTTGGGTAAAATGTAAAAATTGTCCCTAGTGGGTGTAGGATAGTGTCAATTTACGGGGATCGCTGGGCGGCACGGACTTGGAGGGCCGAAAAGACCTGTTTCCGGCTGTATATATATGATATGATATGATGATATGATATGACCACTGTCGGGAGTGACGGCCGGTGCCCGCTTTGACCGCTGGCCGGTGTGATCATTGCCCACTGACCGGAGTGACCGGTGCCCACTGTCCAGAATGACCGGTGTCCACACTGACCGCTGGCCGGAGTGACCGGTGCCCACTGTCTGGAGTGAGTGTTGCCCACACTGGTGTTACTGGTGCCCACAGTCCGGAGTGACCGCTGCCTGCACTAACCACAGGCCCGCGCTGACCACTGTCCGGGGTGCCCACACTGACCGCTGTACAGCGTGATCGATGCCCGCGCTGACCACACTCCGCAGTGACCCAGTGCCAACAGTAACCATTGGCCCATGCTGTCGCTGTTCAGAGTGACCGGTGCCCGTGCTGACCGTTGTCCAGAGTGACCGGTGCCCTCTCTGCCCACTGTCCGGAGTGACTGGTGCCCACTGTCCAGAGTGACCGGTGCCCTCTCTGACCACCCTCCGGAGTGACCGGTGCCCACCTCCACCTTACCCTGCGGGTGCCCCAGGTGGACGATGCCGTTGTGAGGGTTGTGGGTCATGACGTCCAGTCGCCCGGCCTTGGTGCAGATGGCAGCCACCTCCTTGCCCACCGAGATGTCCAAGTACTGCAGGAACCTCGGCGCACTCTGCACCAACACGGGGGGGGTTACATAGGGGGGGGAGGGGGTTCACGGGGCGGGGGGAGGGCAGCGGGACAGGAGGGGGCACACAGGGAGCATGGAGCACACGGGCGAGACACATGGACATGAGACACACATGGGGAACGGAGCACACGCAGGGGACACGCAGCACACACGGGGCGGCATGGACAGAGGGAACGTGGGAGTGGGGGGAGCAGAGAGGGGATCACGGACACAGGGCACAGACAGGGAGACAAGGGGGGGCAGGGAGAACGGGCAGGGGAGAGACAGACGCACACGCACACACACACAAACACACGCACACACACGCATACACACAAACACGCACACACAAACAGGCACAAAAAGGCACAACACACAAACGCGGACACACACACAAACAGGCACAACACACAAACACACACACACACGGACGGACGATCACAAACACGGAGTTCAGATGTGGAGAGGAACACGCGTCACAAGCAGGGAACATGGATGTGAGAACACACCAGGCAGACACGCACACAGAGCAAACAACCAGCACATGGGGAGGGGGGGGGAAGAACATGGACATGTGGCGCAGCGCGCGCACGCACGCACGCACACACACACACCCCACACACACGGACGCATGCACACACACAGATGGGGAGGATCATGGGCAGGTAGCACAGAACACACACACATGGATGGGATGGGGGTGGGGGAGAGAGAGACACACACACACACACACACACACACACACACACAGAACGTTAAATGACCAGGAGGGACGTTACTGTTTTTTGAAGGTAGGCACAAAATGGTGGAGTAACTCAGCGGGACAGGCAGAGAAGGAATGGGTGATGTTAACTCAAGCCCACTGACACTATCCTACACACTAGGGACAAATGTTTTTACAATTATTAACAAAGTATTTAACCGGCAAACCTGCACGTCTTTGGAGTGTGGGAGGAAACCGGAGCACTTGGGGAAAACCGACGGGGTCACGGGGAGAGCGTGCAAACTCCGCACAGACAACACTTGCGGTCGGGATCGAAACCGGCAGCAACTCTACCGCTGCGCCACTGTGCCGACCCTTTTAAATTATTTATATACCTCCAGTCCATCCATTTGTACACATGGTTCTATCAATATTTGTCACTTGGTGGAAACGCACCATGCTCAGACTGTGGGAGGGCGAGAAAAACTGAACACGATCACGAGCGGCACGGTGGCGCAGCGGTAGAGTTGCTGCCTCACAGCGCCGGAGACCCGGGTTCCATCCTGACCGCGGGCGCTGTCTGTACGGAGTTTGTACGTTCTCCCCGTGACCTGTGTGGGTTTTCTCCGAGATCTTCGGTTCCCTCCCACACTCCAAAGGCGTGCAGGGTTGTGGGTTAATTGGCTTGGTGTCTGTGTAAATTGTCCCTAGTATGTGTCGCATGGTGTCAGTGTGCGGGGATCGTTCGTCGGCGCGGACTTGGTGGGCCGAAGGGCCTGTTTCCTCGAGTGGGTGGGTGAGTGGGTAGGCGGTTGTGTGGGCGAGTGGGTGGGTGGGAGGGGGGGTTTGAGGGTCGGTGGGTGGGTGAGTGGGCGGGGCGGGTGAGTGGGAGGGTGGGTGAGTGGGTGGGTGGGTGGGTGGATGAGTGGGTGGGTGGGTGGGTGAGTAGGTGGGTGGGTGGGTGGGTGAGTAGGTGAGTGAGTGGGTAGGTGAGTGGGTGAGCGGGTGAGTGAGTGGGTGAGTGGGTGAGTGGGTGGGTGAGGGGCAGCGCGGGCTGCAGGAACTCACGCAGGTTGCCAGCAGGAAGTGGTAGGGGAGAAACTCCATGCGTAGAACATCGTTGAACGTCTTAGACAATAGACAATAGACAATAGGTGCAGGAGTAGGCCATTCAGCCCTTCGAGCCAGCACCGCCATTCAATGCGATCATGGCTGATCACTCTCAATCAGTACCCCGTTCCTGCCTTCTCCCCATACCCCCTCACTCCGCTATCCTTAAGAGCTCTATCCAGCTCTCTCTTGAAAGCATCCAACGAACTGGCCTCCACTGCCTTCTGAGGCAGAGAATTCCACACCTTCACCACTCTCTGACTGAAAAAGTTCTTCCTCATCTCCGTTCTAAATGGCCTACCCCTTATTCTTAAACTGTGGCCTCTTGTTCTGGACTCCCCAACATTGGGAACATGTTTCCTGCCTCTAATGTGTCCAATCCCCTAATTATCTTATATGTTTCAATAAGATCCCCCTCATCCTTCTAAATTCCAGTGTATACAAGCCCAATCGCTCCAGCCTTTCAACATACGACAGTCCCGCCATTCCGGGAATTAACCTAGTGAACCTACGCTGCACGCCCTCCATAGCAAGAATATCCTTCCTCAAATTTGGAGACCAAAACTGCACACAGTACTCCAGGTGCGGTCTCACCAGGGCCCGGTACAACTGTAGAAGGACCTCTTTGCTCCTATACTGAACTCCTCGTGTTACGAAGGCCAACATTCCATTGGCTTTCTTCACTGCCTGCTGTACCTGCATGCTTCCTTTCATTGACTGATGCACTAGGACACCCAGATCTCGTTGACCTCCTCCTCCTCCTAACTTGACACCATTCAGATAATAATCTGCCTTTCTATTCTTACTTCCAAAGTGAATAACCTCACACTTATCTACATTAAACTGCATCTGCCATGTATCCGCCCACTCACACAACCTGTCCAAGTCACCCTGCAGCCTTATTGCATCTTCCTCACAATTCACACTACCCCCCAGCTTAGTATCATCTGCAAATTTGCTAATGGTACTTTTAATCCCTTCGTCTAAGTCATTAATGTATATCGTAAATAGCTGGGGTCTCAGCACCGAACCTTGAGGTACCCCACTGGTCACTGCCTCCCATTCCGAAAGGGACCCATTCATCCCCACTCTTTGCTTTCTGTCTGTCAACCAATTTTCTATCCATGTCAGTACCCTACCCCCAATACCATGTGCCCTAATTTTGCCCACTAATCTCCTGTGCAGCTCGATGCCCTGGTTGTCGTAGATGAACAGCCACTTCTTCTGTGCCACAGCAAACATGGTCTCCGTGTGAAGCCACCTGCCACACAACACAACACAACACACAACATGAGGCGGGTCAGGCACGCACGCACGCACGCAGCTCCCAGGGCAGGGTGGTGGCATGGGTACTGCCAGGCAGTCTGCCCACGGAGTACAGTCTGATGCAGTGTACCACAGTGGTATAGTCTGAGTACTACAGATAGGGACGGAGGGAGGAATGGGGGGAGGGAGGCCGTGAGGGGGGGATGGAGGGAGGGATGGATGTGAGGGAGGGAGGAGGGAAGGGGGATGGGGGGACGGAGGGAGGGATGGATGGGAGGAAGGGGGGACAGAGGGAGGGGGGGATGGAT